>NW_021604630.1:3314457-3379578 GCF_004785775.1 Grammomys surdaster
GTGTGTATGTTTGTGTGTGTGTTAGGTATGTGTGTATGTGTGTGTGTTAGGTGTATGTTTGTGTATGTTACGTGTATGTATGTGTGCGTACGTTTGTGTGTTAAGTGCATGTATGTGTCTGTGTGTTAGGTGTGTGTGTGTGATTTCTGAACACTGGCTGTGCTACTTATTTTTACATACTGGGCCGAATCAACTTGAGGGTCACAATGCAGAAGAGAGTCTATCTTGGCAAAGAGGGCACGGTCCATGGCAGCAGGAGCTTGACCAACATCTTCCCATACTTCAGCTGAGCAGACAGCAGATTGGAACCAGCGCTGGACCCACCTCCATCCCCAGGCCCCACAACCTCAGAATAACAGCGCTAGCATGCCAACTGGAACCAGGTGTTCACAGGGATGAGACCCAAACCATAACACCAGGGGTAGCCTTCGCTTGCCAACCGCTCAACTCTTCTGCCATTTTACCTTCTCTGCAAATGGAGGGACTGAAACACACCACCTTGTTATTATTATTTATTATTATTAATTATTACTATTATTATTATTATTACTATTATTATTAGCATAGCTAGGATCAGCCCTAGTTCTGTGTTGTGTACCTGGAACCAGTGTTCCACGGCAACTTCCCAGAGTTAGACCCTGGGCTCCCAGCAGAGCTTTGTAAACAGAAAGCCTTAGGTAGTTATTGAGCATTAGAATTGCTGTATGATTGCTATAAAGCCGGTAAGCACCAACCATTGTTAGCAGAAGTGACACCAAATATCCTACCTACCACATAAACCCTACAGGGATTTTTTTTTTGTTAAAGCAATAAAGAACTGTGGGGGTAGAGGTGGGTCGAGGAGGGGTGGTGTGTGTAACAGCTCTCAGCCTCCAGTGCCTTACAAAACTGTAGCCATTACACAGGACCCTGTCACTTTCCTTAAGAGGAAAGGTTCACACACTCTGCCTGGCTAAGGAGTGCTTTGAGTGTCTTTCTCCTACTTCCTGATTCCAAACTTGTCCCTTCCCAGCCACTGTTCCCTCTACATTTCAAGTTGAGGTCAACTCGAGGTTCCCAGGCTGGGAGGGAAACACAAGGGCCCTTTCTAAGTTCTCTGCCAATTTTTATTTCTTCCAATAATATAAACCCTGTTAAAAAATCAGTCAAATAAATAGAACCAAGAAAAAGCAGTCCCATTCAAAAGAGACTTATGAGCTGGGTGCTTGAAGGGGCCCCTCCTCCTCTTTGCACATGGCCATCCCTACTCCCCAGTTGGGCCCTGAGGTCTCCAGGCCCAGCCCGGCATTTCTGAGTCAAGTCATAGCTCAGTCCCGCCCCTTCAAGCCACGCCTCCTTTTTCTGACCGCCTTCCTCCCGGCTGGGGTTTACAAGGTACCACCCTGCCTGGCTTTCTAAATGAAGCCCTTCAAGGTGTCTGCCGCTTGGCTGGAGGCCACGTGGAGCCCCATGAGCAGACTTGTGGCACTTATTAGCAGGAGAGGGAAGGAGTTTGGCTCATCTGAGAGCAGCTGGAGACCAGGCTTTTCAAAGGCATTCACTGACCTCTGGCTCAGCGGCTGGGTGCCTGCAGTTGCAGACTCAGAGGATCAAGATTTTCTCTCTCTTCTCTTCTAGTCCTCCTCTTCCTCTTCCTCTTCCTCCTCCTCCCCCTCCTCCTCCTCCTCCTCCTCCTTCTCCTTCTCCTCACTTCCTCCTCTTCCTCTCTCTCTCTCTCTCTCTCCTCCCCATCCCCCCTTTGCAGGAGTGTCCTGACCTTGCAAGGCCTGGATCCCCCCCCAACTCCCCAATCCATCTCCCTACATTGTGTCTGTCTGGTGAACTCATGCTGGGAGATTAATTGCCGCTATCACCCCTAATCCATCACACTTCCCAAAGATTGTTTTGACATCTAGTTAATTTTTGGCTGATGATTTATCAAATTCTTATTACCGAGCTCTGAAGGGGCTCATTTATTGTGGTGATTCATGGTAATGATAAAGGGGAAGCAGTTTGAATTTTAACTACATTTCCCTGGCGCTTCTTTACCCGGTGTAAAAAAGAATTAAAGGGGAAAGGGGAGAGGGGGGCAGAGGAGACGCAGCCAGGAAAGTCTTAAACAATTCAGAACGTGAATTCAGAGGGTGAAAGAACCAGGAGAGGGGGAGAGAAATCCCACACACACACACACATGCGCACACATATGAAGTGTTTTTAGCATCTGGGTCTGAACTGCTTTTGGAGAGCTCAGACCCCTTAGGCTCTTAAACATTTATTGCTCTGTAATATTACCTAAATGTCTACTGGCGTTTTATTCAAATAGAACTTAATGGTAAATGACTTCAGTCATACACCAGTCAGTAGAAACGTAAAGCGAGTGTCTTCGCCTTGCCAGATGGCCGCCCCACCTCTTAAAAGTGCAATTAGACTTTTGTTGGCCACTCTGGTCACTTCCCAGAACTTTTCAATTTCTCATTTTACCACTCAGCTCTCAAAAGTAAGCCAGATGGTGGGAAGGAGCCCAAAGCCAGCGTCCATCCTGCTTTTAGGATGTAAGAGAAGCTGTTCTTTCTCAGGGTCCAATCTGAGAGGCAGAGACTTGAAAGTGCTCGCTAGTCCAGGGGCCATGGGAAAGACCTGAAGCATCCAGCCTCAAGACCCAGAGTTCAGACCAAAGGCAATAAACATGAGGAAGAATTCTGTTCATGCCCTGATGTCTCCAGCAGGACAGTTTCACAAAAGGGGTGCATGTTGGGTCTTTCTGGATGAAGAACAAGCCTTTTATCTCTATACCTGGCATCCAGAGTAGACTGGGAAAACGCCTTCCCCTTCCTCTCTCCATACTCTGCCTAATTTGGGAACCAAGTTCCATCTCACTGGCTGTCCCCTCACTAGCCTTCCCCCATAGCCCTCCCCCACCAGCCCTCCCCTCCCCAGCCTTCCCTCCCCAGCCCTTCCCCACCAGCCTCCCCCACCAGCCCTCTCTCACCAGCCCTCCCCTACCAGCCTTCTTTCTTTTAAGTCTTCAAAGTTCAAGGACTCACTGTGAGAAGTCAGGCTTGCCTACAAAAGTCTTCAGCATCTAAGGATGTCTTGATGGTATGACTTGGTCTTTAAAGGGCTTGAGAGGAGGAAAGCATAGAGGTTCTCCACGGCACCCTAATAAACTGGCCATTTTTCTCATGTTCTATTTTCTGAAAATACATAAAATAATATGTATTGTACGTAAAATATATGTATTTTTGTCTCTTAAAATAATGTAAGTCTGTGGGCTGGAGAGATGGCTCAGCGGTTAAGAGCACCGACTGCTCTTCCAAAGGTCCTGAGTTCAATTCCCAGCAACCACATGGTGGCTGACAACCATCTGTAATGGGATCTGATGCCCTCTTCTGGTGTGTCTGAAGAGAGCAATGGTGTACTCATATACATAAAATAAATAAATTAATTTAAAAAATAATGTAAGTCTGGAAATAGTTATACACACACACACACACACACACACACACACACACACGGCAGAGCTTATATTGAAGTTATGTCAGTTTTAAAACAGTCATTGATTTTTTTTTTCTTTAATAAATGTTCTTTGACGATTTCCTGCATGGCTACTATGCATTCTGGTTATCTCCCCTCTTTGTTCCCCTTGTACCCATTTCATGGACATTTTGCCAATGGTGGTATTTCCCAACCCCCGCAGTGTTTTGTCACGTCACACTGACTCCTAGAGTGGAGCATCCCAGACCTGAAAATCTGAGTCTGAATACTTCAGAATTTGAGCATCTATCTCCAGGACACCATGATGGAAAACTCCATGCGATGAAACTTTGCTTAATAAAATGACTTTCTGTGTGTATAAGGTATGCATTGGACATACATGAACTTTGTCCCTAAGTCCTGCCCTCCAGGTAGCTCATGTTTTACAGTGTGTGCAGAAATTCAAAAAATTGAAACACCCAAATCCAAGCGTGTTGGGCCACCCAGGCCTCACATAGAAACCACCCACAGAGCATTTGGGGAAAGATATTCCCTGCATTGAACTTCCTTGCCAACCTACTTTTTATGCACCTAGAATATCTTTCCCCAGATTCTTGCAACTAGTCATCTTCCAGGTCAGCCCATCAGCATCTAAGATTAGACTCCATCTCTTTGTGATCTCTCCCTCTTGCTTTTCTCCTCACCTGGCCATCCAGGCTTCATTGCTATTCTTCAACAAGCCAACAGCTCCTCTTCCCAGGAGCTTCTAACTGGCTGTGGCTCCCGATACCTGAGATGTTTGCAACCCAGGTGGTAAAATTGGTCCTTCAGAGCCTCTTAGCTCTTCTCAAATGTCATGTTGTACAATGTCTTCCATCTCTCATTAGGACACATTCTTCACAGTGAAGGCAGGACACAGTCAAGGTCTAACTGGGGTAGGGGAGAAAAGAAAAACCTTGAAAGGTGACACTTTGGGTTGCAGAAGAGATCAGTTGTGAAGAGGACTGGTGTATCTTGCTTAGCTTAGGCATCACTCGTGGGTAGGAGAGTAAACACCTGAAGCCTTGATGTTCTTTTATTTCCTCGGGTAACTCACATTCTGCCATTCATTGATGTATCTTGAAGAGGTTGAACCTGGTTTTCATACCCCTTCCCATTTCATCTACAAACAAGTAATGTGTCAATCAGCTTTTACCAGTACAGAGAATTGCCTGAAATACTTAATTCATAAGAGAATAAGTTTTATTTTGGCTCATGTTTTCTGGAGTTTCCATCCATGGTCATTTGGTCCTTGTACTGGCTGGTTGTGTCAACTTGACACAAGCTGGAGTTATCACAGAGGAAGAAGCATCCCTTAAGGAAATGCCTCGATGAGATCTAGCTGTAAGGCATTTTCTCAATTAGTGATCAAGGGTGGGAGGGCCCAGCTTATTGTGGGTGGTGCCATCCCTGGGCTGATAGTCCTGAGTTCTATAAGAAAGAAAGCTGAGCAAGCCAGAGAAGCAAGCCAGTAAGTAGTCCCTCCATGTCCTCTGCATCAGCTCCTGCTTCCTGACCTGCTTGAGTTCCTGTCCTGAGTTCCTTTGGTGATGAACAGCAATGTGGAAGTGTAAGCTTGCTTCTTGGTCATGATGTTTGTGTGCCCGGTCCAGCAGGGCAGTAAACAGGTTCCGGGGAGATCACCTGAAAGAGAGAATGGGGGAAAACAGACGAATGCAAAGAACAATGATTTGTCTATAGTCTGATCAAATCATAATTTTTACTTTTTCACACAGGGGTTATAAACACATAAAGGCAGGATGTGGGGAAGGGGATGATGCAGGAGCATAGGTGATCAGGGGTAGTATAGATATCTTCCAGAACAGGGTATTGGCTGGGTGAAGATTCAGGGGACAGGTCACTATGACTGTTTATGAATCACTTGTCCTTATCTAAGTTAGTACTATCCACCAAGGCTACCTATCCAGAAGGGCTATGACTATCCAGGCTGGTAAATTTCCACCAAGGCTACTTGTTTACAAGATCTTATAGCCATCTGTTCAGTGTTTTTCCACAGAGACCAAGACTTTGTGTTAGCAAGCTGACTTAGGCCTATTGCTGATTTTAGGCCTTCACTGTACAAGCAAGGCTGCCCCTGACATTTGTGCAGGCATAGAAACCCTGAGTAAGACAGTTCTATTTCCTTAGTTCTGTGAAATGCACACAACGGTACAGAGTGTGTGGTGGGGCAGATATTTGCTTTATGGCACCCAAGAAACAGAGAGACAAGAAGAGCCCAGGGTCTCAATATGTCCTCATGACCTAACTCTCTCCTCAGCCCAGGTCTTAAAGGTTCCACACCTCCCCAAGTCAGCATGGGTCAGCATTTAACATATAGGCTGTTGGTGATTAACACTGAAGATACAGACTATAAGAAGCCAGGTATGAAGAACTTTTCCCCAGGAATTTCTCCTTATGTTCCCTTTCCTCGTCTAGTATAAAATCATTAACAATCACACTTCTATCGTGTCTGAGATAAGGCATATCCCACTTGTGTATCGATGAATCGGTCGATCGAGTCATCATCCCTGTTGCTGCTCTTTCCCTTTCCCTATCTAATTCTTGTTCTCCTCCCTCTTCTCCTCACATCTCTACTGACATTTCTTTTTACTCACCAGTGTTGAAATAAGACCTAAGCAGACCATTCAGGAGGCTAAAACAGGAGCATAGAAGTTCCAAGCTTAGATGACATAGCAAGACCTTGAAAGAGAGAGGGGGGAGGAAGAGGAGAGAGAGGGAGAGAGGGGGAAGAGGCAGAGGGAGAAAGGAGAAGGGGAGAGGAGAGGGGGAGGGAATGGAGAAGGGGACAAGAAGGGAGAGGGAGTGGAGTGGAGAGGGAATGGAGTGACAGGGAGAAGGAGAGAGAGAGGGGGGAGGGGGAGGGGGTAAGGGGAAAGAGGGAGAGAGGGAGAAGGGGAGAGGGGGAAGGAGGTAGAGGGAGAGTAGGAGGGTAAGGAGGAGAGGAAAAGGAAGGGAGAAGAGAGGGAAGGAGGTAGAGGGGGAGTAGGAGGGTAAGAGGGAGAGGAAAAGGAAGGAGGGAGAGAGAGGGGGGGAGAGGAGGAGGGAGGGTGGGGAGGGAGGGGAGGGGGGGGGAGGGGGGGAGGGGGGGGGAGAGGGAGAGAGGGAGAGGGGGAGAGGGGGAGAGGGGGAGAAAGAAGTCAGATAAAAAACAGAAAATGAAGGAGGAATCAGAGGTAGAGGAAGGAAGACAACTTAGGAAAATTCTCCATTGGTCCTTATAGCATCTGTGGTCTCTGCTTCCACCACACTTAAGACCAAGGTTCTCCAGAGAAACTCCCCTTTCTTCTCTCCCCTTTCTTCCTTGCTTACTCATCTCACTCCTCAGTGTCCCTTGGTCAGACCTCCAGCTGCCATCTTCTTCCACCACCTCGCTGTTCCCCAAGTCCCAGCTTAGTGCCTGACTTCTGAAGCTCTGTTTCCTGTCTCCTTGTAGCATTTATCATGAGGATTGACTCCCTGTTTCCTAAAACACATCTTCTGCCAACCTGGCTCCCCTCCAGCAGCAAACAACTGTATCCTTTAGTGCTTGTCACTGTTACCACACCATTGTAACACAAGAATATCTTCTCTTCCTTTGGACTTCATGACTGTTCTCAGACATCTTCATGGTTTCCTCTCCTTCTGCCCATATGATAATATCCCACAAATGCATTTTTCTAAATGTCTTGTGCTCAGACCCATTAACAAAATCTCATATTGGAATATAGATAACTTCAGTAGCTGACAATATGTTGATGCCTTCTAGACTATGTAATAACTAAAGTTAAAACTATTATATATTATTTATTTCAAGTGGATCTATACTAACTAATGCTACCTTCCATGTTTCCATAGATAGAAGAATCAGCTTCTCTTCATGCAGCTCCTGCTTATTTAAGGAAAAAAAATTAAACTGAATTTTATTAATTTTTTTATTTAATTAAAATATAATTACAACATCTCCCCACTCCCTTTTAATTTCATGGCCTCTTTTTCTTTAACTATCATTGTTACATGTGTACATGTGTGCAAAGAAATATATAAATGCAACCCACTGAGTCTGTTGAGTGTTGCTAATATATATAGTCTTTTATAGCTGACTACTCGAGGTAGGTTAACCACTTAGGGATACTTATCTCCAAAGGAAAGCATTGCTTCCTCTCTCAGAAGGTTTTAATTGCCTGTCTCTCTTCATCTAAGAGTGGGGCCCTAAACAGTGCCCCCATCCATGTTGGCATGCCAAGTTATCTTGCATTGCTATTGGGGTCTCATAGCTGTAGCTTCCCTCTCATATTTAGAAGATACAATGCTGCAACAGGCTTTCTGGTCCTTCAGTTCTCACAGTTGCTCTTCTTCAACGGTCCCTGAGCCTTTAGGATCCCTGAGGTATAAGGGATGTGCTGGAGGTTTATCCACTAGGGCTGAGTACTTCATCATCAGTGGTTCTGTGCCTTTTGGCTAGTTGGTGCTTTCAGTAATGGCCTTCATATACTGTGAAAAGGGCTTCTTTGATGAAGGAGAGAATTCCACTCACATCTGAAGAATGGGAGCTAGAAACTGCATATGACAGAGAACATGTGGCAGTTTTCTTTCTGACTCTGGGTTACTTCACTCAATATAATCTTTTTGCAGGTCCACCCATTTACCGAACATTTAATTAATTCTTTCTTTCTTTCTTTCTTTCTTTCTTTCTTTCTTTCTTTCTTTCACAGATGAATAGTATTCCATTGTGTATATGTATGAAATATTCATTATTCTTTAATCTATTGAACACCATTTAGGTTGCTTTCATTTCTTATCTCTTATGAATAGAGCAGCAATGAACATGGCTGAGCATGTGTCTATGGAGTAGGATGTCAAGTCTTTTGGGCATAGGGCAAGGAGTGGCATAGCTGGGTCATATGGTAAATTTATATTCAGTTTTTTGAGAGTTCTCTGCACTCATTTCCAGAGTGGATACACTGGTTTGCAGTGTTACCAACAGCAAAGTCAACCACACGTCCAGGACAGCATTTGTTACTTGGCTGCTTTGTTGATCACAGCCACTCTGACTAGGATAAGATGAAATTTGAGGTTGTTTAGTTCACTTTTCCCTAACTACTAGGGGGTGATGAGCATGTTTTTTAGATATTTCTTAGCAATTTAGATTTATTCTATTGAGAACTGTGTTCAGATCCATAGTCTGTTTTTAATTGTGTTGTTTTCTTGACTCTTCGTTTTTCTTTATATAATCTGTATAGTAACCCTCTGTCAGATGTATAGCTGGCAAAGATTCCTACCCCTCCTTACCTGATTGTTTCTTGTGCTGTGTGCAGAAGCTTTTTAGTTTTATGAAGATATACTTGTTTAAACCCAATTCCTGGGAAAATGGGGTTGTATTCAGAAAATCTTGTTAATACTTGTGTATTTATTCAATAACTAGCCACTTTATTAACTACTTCAATCATAAGTAATTTCTAAATACTTCTTGTGTATTTTCCAGGTGCTTAGAAATATAATATCAAAATTCTAGTAATTATTTTGTTTTCCTTTCCAATATTTAAGATTAACATATAATAATACTTAAAGATTCTTGTGCTACTATATGTCTGAGAATTTCAAAATTTGTTAAATAATAATGGTTGTAATTAGTATGTATATTTTTTTCTGAACTTTAATGACATTGTCTCTTATGCAGTATTTAAGTAATTATGGTTTTTTACTTAATATGTATACTATTCATTATGTTATATTTCAGTTTTAGTAATAATTATATTCTTAATTACTCAGTATAAAAACCAAAGTTTACAAATTCCCTTGGAGTACTTATCGAGATAGTGTTTAATTTTGTTTGGGTATTTGTAATGGTGGATTTTGTTTTGTTTTGTTGATTGATACAAAACCATTTTTGTATTCTGGAATGATTCTTTCTTAGTCTTATGTAATAATCCTTAAATATTCTATGGGGACTAACTTGAGAATATTTTAGTAAGGATTCTTTTCTCTTATATCCAAAAGAAGAATGGCCTACACTATCATATGTAAAGTACTAATTGTGCCATTTTGTGTTGAGGTTTTTGAAGATGATCAGTAATGAGATTTCATATCATTAAAGATGGTTTAAATAATATAAGATTGTTTCCTTGCAACTTTTATGGAAGATATTTTTGTTTGGAAAATAATTCTTTATGAATTTTCACAAACGTCCATTGTTTATTGGTGTCTCTATAAACAGAAGATAATTATGCAGTTTATTTGCTTTTTAATTCTATGTGTTTCTTTTTTCTGTAATATGACTATTTATGCATACACTTTAGAGTATTCAAATATTAAAATTAAAAAAATTTACATCATGATCAGACACTGGGTTCTTTAAAATTTAGAGTCTTTGGGATTTATTGAAGATTGCTTTATACCCAAGAGTAGGATTAACTTGCACAAATATAGCATAAATGTTTCAAAAAAGATGTATTTCTATTTATGGAGAACATGATTCTGTATATATTAAGAGATAATATATGTTTTATTAGATCTGATGTCATTATTTACCCAAACTTTATTGCACTTACATGCTGGACTATAGATAATATCCTTCCTAAACTCTGGCAATACCATAGCCTTTATATTTTTTAAGACTTACTTGGCAATTTTCATTGTATTCATGGAGGCAGAAATTAGACATCCATAATCATAACTCAATCTTTTATGTAGAAATCCCCACAGGAATCTTTCTAAAATGTAAACATTGCCATAATAAGATCTTTTCCCCCTGACAAGCATTTAAAACACCCCATTTCCACGCACCACCCCTGACTCCTTCCTCTCCTATTCTTAAATGACCCTGAGTTCTGGGATTGCTGCTTGTCCCTCCTCTTCACCCAACCACTTATGAGCCAGAGCTAAACCCTTGCGGGTCACTTTTCTCTCTAACCTTTGTTTCAGAGTCTTTGGTCCTTCTATTCAGATATCAGAGACTGTTTCCTACCCCTTCTAACTCTTGTTCTTAAAAGTCAATGTCACTTCTCATCTTAATGATGCCCTGCAAGCCCCTCTGGATCCCAGGTAGATCTTGTTGCTACTTCCAGTGTTTATATCATCGTCCTGATGTTACTTCCATTCCTCATTGGGCTGTGAGCTCCTATGTCCAGAGGCAGGTACCTCTCATGAAACCAATGTGTCATGGAACCAGGGCTAAAATCCAGTTGCTAGGTTAACTCTAGTCTAATTCTTGTGAGTCTGGGCTAGACTGAACTTCCAGGAAGAACATACTGTGGAAATTTTAACCTGACATCTTTCAGTATTCACTATATTTCAGGCACCAAAGAGAAAATAGTAGTAGTCATGAATGTATAACTAGTGATGTTTCTCAAGACATGCTCTGTGTGTGTGTGTGTGTGTGTGTGTGTTTGTGTGTTGGGGTGTGGGAGAGACTCTTGTTTATAGTTTATACTCTGTGAGTGCCATGTTGAAATTGTAAAATCTGATGGGATAAAGAAATACATTCTGGAAGTTGTGTGGAGCCTCAGCTCATGCAATGTCCCCCACCCTGACCCCACACACATCCACACATCCACACATCCACACACAGACACACACACACACACACACACACACACACACACACATCACTATTCCACTCCCCATGGCTATCCCTGCTCTCCCACCCTTGACCAGCAAATGCAGCAAATAAAATGAATCAGAAAAAAGAGGAGCGATGAAAGGAGGGAGGAAGAAGGAAGAAGGGAGGGAGGGAGGAGGGGAGGGATGGAGGAACAGAGGGAAGGAGAGGGGCTGCCCCCCATAGGCTCATCCATTTGAACACTTGGTCCCCAGTTGATGATGCTGTTTGAGGAAGTTGAGGAGGTGTGGTCTTGTTGGATAATGTCATAATGTTGCCTGAGAGTTTAGTGATTTGCACCATTTCCCGTTAGCTTTCTCTACTTTGTGTTTGCAGTTCAAGATGTGAGCTCTCAGCTTCCTGTTCCTACCTCCATGCTGGTGGCCACCTGCTCCCTGCCATCATGCTGTTCCTGTCTGTCCTACCATGGACTCTAACTTTAAGGAATGCTATGCCACGCAAACTCTTTCTTCTCCAAGTTGCCTTGGTCAAAAGGTTTTATTATAGTGACAGGAAAGTGACTACTGATACTATGTTGTTACTGTGCTTACTTCAAAGACAAGAAAAACAGCTACTTCTAGAAAAGTTCTGAAGGTGAAAGGATATTCCCCCAGGAAAGACCAGGATAGGCCAATTATACAAGCACTGTTTTTCTTTCTCTGGCTTCACAGAATGCTGGATTGTAGCCCATTCTGGCCACTTTGTCTGTATGCCTTCTTGTGAGGCACAAAGAGTCATCTGCAATGACCCTGGAAGGTATACACTACCCAAGATAACAGAGCCTCAGGACATTAACATCTAAACACAATTGTTCTTGTTTGGGTATCTGTACTTTAATTCATGATTCTAGTATTCCAAAATCTACTTAAACTAAATATAACTGAGTTATCTCTTGAAATATAATTTTCTAGGTTTCTCCTAATATCTTACACATCAGGAGGTCTGGGGAAGATGTCTGGAAAGAATGTTATATTTTTAAACAGGTGCCAAGGGTGATTTTTTTTTTTTACCATCTTGTAATTTGTGGAAACGCTGCTCTGCTTGGTAGACTCTACAGCCTTTGAGTCTTTAATTTGCAAAGGACACAGAAGAAAGTAAATAGCAAATTCAGGTAGGTAAAAGTAAAAAAGGAAGCTCTTAGCTAGTGTCAACATCATCACAGTCAAAGGAAGAACAGCTCTGATTTTGCAAGTCCCTTGCGAAGCACTTAGATTTACAGTCACACACCACTTAACTATCCGGTGCATCCTCAGAAAGATGTCTTTAAGTGAAAGATGTCGTTAGATGATTCAACTTTGAGTGAGCCCCAGAGTGTGAATATCACTAAGACAACCACAGCGGCAGTAGTCAATATACTCTTACAGGATCACTATTACATTCGTGGTTCATCATTGATGCAAATATTTCTGGGTAGCTAGAACACAGCTGTACATTATTTTTGACAAAGTACCATCTTTTTGCTGTAACACAATTTCCCTCTAAATTGAAAGGTAATAGGAAAAGATGAGAGAATTTCCCTTTGTGCCCATAATGAAGTCTTTGGATGAACTGATTTTTACCTCTACAAAGTGCTAAGAATTTGAGCAACATATAAGAAGCAATCACCTTCAGATATTGTCCAGCAGGTGGTAATGTCTCTTCACTGAGGAAGAAGAAGAACCCTTGTGATGTGCCTTTGCATTCTGTGTTCTTCTCAGAGGCATTAACCTTAAATACTAGCTAGAGAAGAAACCTAACTAACCCCACCAAAAGACCAAGTTAAGGAAAATGAGACTTGTTCTCAGAGCCTAAAAGGCCTCATTTATTAGGAAGAGTATCCAGGAACTACCCAGAGAATGGATTCCAATGTAAAGAAAACAGAGCCTTTAGCTAATATCAAGCTGCACATTTGTAGGGTGAATATACATGGCTGGTACAGGATGCAGATCTGGTATGTAAAATCTAAACTGCTATTGAAGTTTGAGTCATAATCAATGAGAATAAATAATTGATCAGAATAAAAGAGAAAAATTTGAATACTGAAAAGATGTCAGAAAGGCAAGATCTAAAGTCTGGTTTACATTGGCCTTCATATAAAAGTGATTTAAGAACTTTATTAAAAACAAAAACAGGATGCAACAAAATAAACAAACAACACCACCACTTTGCAAATACATCTCCTAAGAATTGAAATGATCCATAAGCAAACATTATGGGGTAGAATAGAACTTAAAAGATGAAAATTAAACTCAGACACCCCTACAGTGCAACAAGAAGAATGTGTATCACTTATAAAAACGACTGGACTTACAAAGATGGGAATAAGATCTGCGACAGTGAAAGAAACCAGAAACACAATGGTTAAAAGAATCCTCAGACAACTTTGTTACAATCAGCCCAGCTTTGAAAGAAAGACAGAATAATGGGGAGATGGAAAGCTAACTTCGAAAATATAGTATCTATAAAATAAAATAAAATAAAATAAAATAAAATAAAATAAAATAAAATAAAATAAAATAAAAAATAAAACCAAGGCCAAAGCTCTTGCCTAGAGTTGTGAGTCCCCATATTTAATCCTCAGAAAGGTAAAGAAAGAAATTCAGTAGAATTAGCATAAAATTATTAATAATGAAAGATGATAAATTTGAAGATATTACAAAAATGATAAAACCTAAGCATTTGTGGAAACTATTTTTTGTTTTATTTTCTTTGTTTCCTGTTTTAAAACTCTGGCTTTGAATTCTTTGAAATGCTCATATGACCTATTTTGGCCGCATTTACTTCCTTCACAACTCTCTCAGGTCCATCCCTTATTTCCCCACCCCTTCCAACTCACATCCTCTTTTTAACTTTTTAAACCTGTCGAGTCCCATCTGTACTCTCTGTACCCTCCTTTTTTGTTATGGTGATCAGCTCTTTCTGTTCTGTCTTGAACTCCAGTCTGTGAAATGGTCCTCCTCTCAGTCAGAATGGGCGTTCCCAGCTCAGTTAGTCTAATGCAGACTATCCTTCACAGACGTGCACAAAGACATGTTTCTACACTGATTCTAAATCCCATCAGGTAGACAATCAGTACTAACTATCAGGATTCCATCCCTTGTCCATTTGTCGTCTAAACACACCCCTTTAAAAGAACTGTATTTTATGTCCCCATAGGCTCAGGGCCGTCTCATGCTATGGAATTCATTTAGTCTGACTTTAAGAAGCATCAGTGTTTAACCATTTGAACACTATTTAAAAGTCAAAGGTTTCTTTGGTGACTCAAACCAATCTTTCAGCTGTGAATCCCTGTAAAAGTAAAGAAATAATCTACATACTTATGATATAGAATGACAGAATTAAGGTGCTCATTCCAAACAAGACGTAAACCCAGTGGGGAGAACTCCACACTCTCAGCTTCGTGTTGGATACCAGGCCCATGCCAGATTCATTTGAGTTCCACGGGGCTACCAAAGACAGAAATGTATACAGAAGTATACAGGTAGCCATTCTGTTGGATTGGCTTTCCTCAGTGGATGTCCCCAAATTCTGGCATCTCCAACATCCTGCAGTCTCCTCTGAAACTTAGGTTTCATGTTTACAGTTTGATACAGTGGTATCTCATGGCTTCCATGAAGGGACTCCAACCCTTTACACACTCTGTCTGGCTTCAGCGTCTCTCTGGAGCCATGATGCAAGACTTTATACTATTTTAATCCTGACTCTTTTATGACAACTAAACTAGTACCACATAGACAATAGTGCCAACTTCTGCTGCCAGCTGACCTCCCTGGACCAAGGCCGTACCAGCGTCTGTGCACCTCCCTAAGACACATGCTCTCAAGGAGCGGGGAACCCTTCAGTGGCACTCCCAGTTCGGGCTCTTTCCTTTGGTGTGAATTCGCACATTTTCAAGATGGAACCTTGGGTGAGTCAGGTCCTGCCTGGATAGTTTCCCAAGTCTCAGTTTCCTGTTGCCAGTTTCCCTTTAATGAGGTTAATCTCTCCAACAATCACAGTGGCTTCCAACACCTCTTGTCTGTAAAGTTAAACTGGCTCACACTCTTTTGCTTACCAAAGTGCATATTCTTAATATCTCTCTGATTCATTTATAATAATTTATTTATTTTATATCTGTAATGAAAATGTAATTACACCACTCTCCTCTTACCTTACCTCCCTCCAACGTCCCTTCCCTTCAACCCCTTCCATGCTTCCCCCTACATTCAAAATGTTAGTATCCTGTTTTGACTATGTATATGCATATGCATATGTATATGATGTGTGTATCGATTATATTATGTATAGATTATATAATTATTTGTATATAATATTATATGTATGGATAAATATGTAAATATGACCTGCTGAGTCCATTTTTACTGTTTATGAGTATACAGCTTCAGAACTGACCATTTTGTATTGGATAACTAATCAGAAAAGATCATCTCTGGAAAAGGCTAATTCTCCCTCTCAAAAAACATGAGTTACCTTTAGTTCTTCACCTAGAGGTAGGATCCCATTAAGAGTTAAGAATTTAGTTTCTTTGTTCGCTTTGAGAATTCTCCATACTAATTTCTAGAGTTGGCAATCCCACCAACAGTGAATGAAGGTTCACTTCCCTCACAATCTTGCCGGGCATTTGTTATCGGTTGTTTTATTGACTTTAGCCGTATTGACTGTGAAGTCTCTGAATTGTATAAATCTGCATTTCCCTAATTGCTAAGGATCAGGAATACTTTTGTGGTATCTTCTTGCCATTTTTATCTCTTCTGTTGAGAATTCTATGTTCTCTAAAGATCCCTAATCCATTTTTAAAAATTGGGTTATTTTCTTTGACATTTTGATTTTTGAATTCTTTGTTTACTTTGGATATTAATCTTCTATCAAATTGTGTATATTCTGTGGATTTCTTCTTCACTTAATTTATTGTTTCCTTGGCTCAACAGAAGCCTTTTGGTTTTATGAGGTCTCACTTGTCAATTTGTTTTATTTTAATTTTTGGGCAAATGGGGTCCTATACAGACAACCCTTTCCTATACCTATGACTTGTACATAATTGGCTATATTTTTATCTAGAAATTTTAGAATTTCAGATTTCAAACAGAGGTTTTTAATTTATTTGGAGCTAATTTTTATATGGGGTGAAAAATACATGTTTAATTTTACTCCTCTACACATAAACACCCAGATTTCTAGTATGGTTTGTTGAAGGGGTTGGCTTTTCTCTAGAGTATGGTTTTGGCCTCTTTGTCAAATATCGGAAGACTGTAATTTTGTAAACTCATATTTGGGTCTTATATTTTTCATCCCATTGGTCTTCATGTCTGTTTTTGTGAAAGTGTCATATTGTTTGTATTACTCTAGCTTCACACTATGTCTTGAGGTCTGGAATGGCAACCCTTCTAGCATTACTTGGTTTGTTAAGGATTGCCTTGACTGTCTGTGACCTTTCTGGTTTCAGACGGGTTTTAGGTTGCTTTTTGTTTCTATTTCTGTGAAGGATGTTATGGGTAATCTGATTGAGATTGCACTGAATCTGTAAATTGCTTTTGGGAAGGGTGGTCACTTCCACAGTATCAATCCTATCAACCTATGAACATGGGCTGCCTTCCCATGTTTTAGTATCTTTCTACATTTCTTTCTTCAGCTATTTGGAGCTTTCATTGGGGAGGTCTTTTATCTCCTTAGCTAGATTTATTGTAAGATATTCTGTTGTTTCTGATGCTTTTGTAAATCTGAGTATGTCCACGATCTTTTTGTAAAATTTTTTATTGGTTATTTACATTTCAAATATCATCCCTCTTCCCAGTTTCCCCTTTGAAAACTCCCTATCCCATTTCCCCTCCCCCTGCTTCTAAGAGGGTGCTCCCCCACCCACCTATCCATTCTCACCTCCCCACCCTTGAATTCCCCTACACTGGGACATTGAGCCTTCACTGGACCAAGGGTCTCCCCTCCCTTTGATGCCAGATAAGGCCATCCTCTGTTACATATGCAGCTGGAGCCATGGTTCACTCCATGTGTATTCTTTGGTTGTTGATTTAGTCCCTGGAAGCTCTGGGGGATCTGTTTGGTTGATATTGTTCTTCTTATAGGGTTGCAAACCCCTTCAGCTTCTTTGGTCCTTCCCCTAACTCCTCCATTGGGGTCTCCGTGCTCAGTCGGAAGGTTGTCTGGAAGCATCTGTATCTGTAAGGCTCTGGCAGAGCCTCTCAGGAGACATCCATATCAGCTCCTGTCAGCCAGCACTCCTTGGCATCAGCAATAGTGACTGGGTTTGGTGGCTGCATATGGGATGGATCTCCAGGTGGGGCAGTCTCTGGATGGCCTTTCCTTGGGTTAGGCATGGCACCTGGTTGAGGGACGGAGCCACCCACCCTTCTCAAAATTTTAACCCAGAATTGCTCTTGTCTAAAGGAAATACAGGGACAAAGAGTGAAGCAGAGACTGAAGGAAAGGCCATTCAGGATCTTTTTCTCAGTGTGTGTCTTAGTTACTATTGTATCGGTATGAACAGACACCATGATCAAGGCAAGTCTTATAAAAGAAAGCACTGAATTGGGGGTTTGCTTACAGTTTCAGTTAGTACATGACGATCATGGCAGGAAGCAGACAGGAGTGAATGGTGGTGGAGCAGTAGCTGAGAGCTTTACATCCTGATCCACAGGCAACAGTGAATGACACACTGGGTCTGGCATGGGCTTTAGAAACCTTACAGCCCACCACCAGTGACGAACTTCCTTTGACAAGTACACACATACTCCGACAAGGCCATACCTCCATCCCTTGGGTTGGATGAAGTGCCCTTCTTTGTCTTTTCTGATTAGCTGTACTGAGAAGTCTGTTCTGTGAGGCATGAGGATGACAATACCTGCTTGCTTCACGGTCCCATTTGCTTAGAGAACGTTTTCCTAGTCTTTCACTTTAAGATAATGCTGTCTTTAATGCTAAGGTGTTTTGTATATAGCACAGTATGGACTGTATTTCACAATCAACTAAGCTAGCCTGTGTCTTTTGATTGGAACATTGAGACCATTTATATTTAGAGTTATTATTGAAAACTATGTATAGATTACATTTATCTTGATTTTTGCTTAATTGTGGTGTTTCACTAAATTATATTTATATATTTGTTTTATCTATATTATTTACATATGTCTAGTTCCTGGATTTATTATTAAATCATGTATGTATTTAATATACAAAATTGTATATCTACTTATATATAATATACCTATACATATTTTATATTATAATTTATAATATAATACAAATAACATAGTTTATAATATATTAATATATAATTTAGAATTATATTATATTTATATATAATAGATGTAATTATATAATGTTAATATATAAAATTAAAAATATATATAATTAAAATGTATGGTCATAATTTATAATTATATATTATATATGTCAGGAAGCAGTCAGGAATATATATTATATAATATATAAATTTATATATTAACATAGTTATGTATATTCTTTCTATAGCCTCTTGTCTCTAATAATCACTCTTTTTAGTTTTGAGTATTATTTCCAATATTTTGTGCAGAATTTTTGTTGTTGGATATGAACCCTTTGAGACTGTCTATATCACAGAAGGTTTTTCGTTCTCCTTAAACTGGGGCAGATTGTTTTTCTGGGTACAGTGGTTTCAGCTGGCAGTCTTGGTCTTTTAGAACTTGGAGTGCATTGCTCCAGGCTCTTCTGGCTTTCAAAGTCGCTACTGAGAAATCTGCCATTATTCCAATAGGTTCTCTTTTTTTTTATTGTGACTTTTTTCCTTGCAGTTTTCAATGGTTTTTCTTGTTCTCTATCTTTAGTGTTTAAACCATATTGTGCCTTGGGAATGTCCTTTTCTGGGCTTGTCTGTTGGGTGTTCCGTGTGGTGTTTGTATCTGGATGAGTATGTTTTTCCTTAGCTTGGGGGGTTTCTTTGTTGGTCTTGTCTCAGATCTGGCCTCTGGCAGTGACCAGGGATCCTTCTCCCTCATCTGTGCGTACACCTAGAGGACTGGGTCTTTTGATGGTATCTTACATTTCCTGCACGTTCCTTTCCTGTGCTTTTAAAAAGGTATATTCTTCACTATTGCATCTAGATTTTTGCTTTATATTTCAGTTCTGATAGTCTGTCTTCTATTTAATTTGTTCTACTTGTATGTCTTTCCTCAAGTTTCCTAATAGGGATCTATTGAGCTTTTCACTTCCATCTTTCTTTCCTCCTATGTTCTCTCCAATGCTTCTTCCTCTTTATTGAGTTCAGTTTTCAAAGCCTGAATCACCTTCACCGCTTCACTCAGCTGTGTGTTTGCGTGTCATTCGACAGCACTCGGGTATTTATTGTTATCCTTTTGAATTCATTGAAATGTTTTCTCATGTCTTCTTTAAATTCCTTGAATTATTTGACAAAAATCTATGATTTTTTTTCATTTAGACTCTATGTCCTAGGATTTGTTTAGGTAGTTCTCATTACAGAACACTTTTATCAGGCCAGTGGCTTTGAAGGGAGACATGATGTCTTGGCCGTTCATGTTTATTTTCTTTTTGCAACTTTACTCAGGGATGTAGAGTTCTTTCCTTGTGCTTTGGTATGAGGATCTTCCATGCCTTAGATTGGGTCCATGCAGAAGCTGTGTGAGTGGTGTTAGACCAGGTAAAGTTGGCACATGAGATGCTTCACTGTACCAGGCAGAGGCAGCTCCCAATCGGAGCTCCACCTGTGGATGCGGAGATGGTGGCAGGAGGAGGAAAGGTCAGAGAAGAAAGGAGCATCTCACCCATGAACCACAGCTCACAAACAGGCTCCAAGGCCACAGATCTGGAGCGAGGCCTGTGGGTGTGGAGATACAGTAGATGGAGTGAAGAATGGGAAAGGGAAGGAGACTTATCCCCAGCAAAGGCAACCTGGAAACAAGTATGGTTGCTGGGCTGCAGGCCTGAAGTTAGGCACATGGGTATGTAAATGTTGGCAGGTTCCCGCCTCCTCCACCCCAGAAGCCATTTTTATTTTAAAAAAACATCAGATATTTTAAAGGATTTTTTTGTATAGTTATTCTTTAAAATTAAAATATAATTATCCACTTTTCCCCTTTCCTTTCTCTAACTCCTCCCGTGGCCCTTCCCCTCCCTATTCCTTCTCAAATGTATGGCTTCTTTTTCTTCTGTTACATATAAATGCGTATATCCAGTCTTCTGAGTCCAGGTAATGTTGCTTATGTGTGTAAAACTTCAGGGGTGACTACTTGCTGGATAACCAGTTAAGGGGCTCATCCCTGAAGGGGAAAACAAACTCTCCCAGTTTAAGAAGTCCTTACTTATAGTTATTTGTCTAGGGATGGGCCCAAGAGATTTTCTCCTTCAACCTTACCATGTCTATGGGCACATTCCTTTTTCAGGTCTTGTTTATTATTGAGGTATCATGAGTATTGCCGCAAGGAGAGACTCTCACAGCAGATTTCCTGGTTTCTACCTCTTAAAACTTTTTTTTTTTGAGTGCTCAGCCCAGAACTGTATGTTTTTATCACCACTCCTGTCTAAGCTACGGATGTGAATGGATTATAATAAGCAGAGATTGTGTATGACCTTCAGGGAACTGTTTAATGGACACAGCAGGGCAGTTTCACATCAGGGCTCAGCGGGACTTCATGCATACTTCATCTTTCCAGGCTGGAATTTTGTATGACTTGGACTTGGGCAGGTCTTGTGTGTGCTGTCAGTCACTGAGTTCTTGTGTGCAGTGGGTAACCAATCCAGGAGAGAAATGGATGCTGTAGGCAGCAAATAGAGAAACAGAACCACCTGAGCTCTTTGAAGCTGAGATCTCCAGATACTGGAGCATGGAGCTTTTGGATTTGTTTGTCGTGCTACTTCAGCCCAGTCCTCCCACCCTGTACCCTCATGCTTCCCTTCTGCAATGGGGATGTATACTCTGTGCCACTATATTGGAAGTATCAAATTTGGATTTTCATTTTTCAGGGGGTCAGAATTTGGATATCGCCTCCAGCCTCTGAGGTGACTTTGGACTTCTGAACAGTATTGAAACTTAAAGGCTATGGGATGTTGTAGTGAAGATTAATTGGGGGTTTCTACCCCACCTTTGATCATTTAGTCCCCAAGTATATGACACGTATATTTATAATTAGCCTTTATTGCACTAGAGCTGGGCAGATATCAACCCTCTATGCTGTAATGTCTACTTCCCTGTCAATAACCTGGAGAACTTGTCATGTTCCACCTGGGTCATTCCTATTCCAACTGGCTGGTCCTCATGGCTGTGTTCTCATGATCCACCTACCCCATGGTGTCTTCTTCCTTTCTCTCCCCTCCTCTCCTTGTGGTTTCTGTCTCAGACCCCAAGCCTGTGAGACAGAGCTCTGTCTACCTCTCCTCTGCCCAGCTATAGGCTGTAAGCATCTTTATTCAACCTATAGTTTTATATTAAGAGCAAGGATACATACCATCATTTGGTGTACATGAGGATCTCCTTGTCTTTGAATGCAACCAGACCTTGGGGGCCAGTAATTTATCATTACAGCACTTAGCAACACACCAAAGGTCAACAATGAGGGCTTTTGAAGTTGTACCACATGCATTTTACATCCTAAGATAGCCATGGGCATATTTAGTCCCCAGCTAATGGTGGTGTTATGGAGCCTATAGGAGGTAGAGCCTTGCTGGAGGAAGCATGCTACTTAAGGGAAGACTTGGGGGTTTTATAGACTGTACCACTTCCTAACCACCCTCTCTGCTTCTTGTGTGCAGATGAAACATGACTGGTGGTACCATGTTCCTGTGATCTTGCCATTCCAACCACGATAGACTGCATCTTCTCTTTCATCCTTAAGTTGATTTGGTCGTGGTATTCTATTACACAATAGAAAAGTAACGAACACAGCTTTCTGTTGAATACTTAGCAACCACTAACCTACCTTCTTTTCATGTAGGTTTTCTTATTATGTACTTTCACACCGGTGGAATTGTGTAGCATGATACACAAAACAGCTTCTTTGACTTAGAATGCTTTTAGGATTCATCGTAGTGTGTGTGGAACCAGTTATAGCCCCACAGAAACAGATAAACAGAATAATGTAATTAAACACTCCTCCTATAGACCAGTGGTTCTCAACCTGTAGTTTGCAATCCTAAAGGGGTCACATATCAGATACCTTGCATATCACATATTTACATTATGATTCATAACAGTAGCAAAATTACAGTTATAAAGTAACAAGGAAATAATTTCATGGTTGGGGTTCACCACAACATGAGGAAGTGCATTAAAGGGTCAGAGCATTAGGAAGGTTGAGAAGCACTGTTTTAGACAAAGGCTGGATAACCTACAGCAATGTGAGGGAAATCAATATTTACTGGCTGGCTCGCATGGGCCATGGTTATTGCTGTTCAATTTCCCCATGAATAGCAGGGACTAGAGGACCATCGAAGATGAACAGGCATTCCTGAGGGAAAAGCAGCATCAGATGCCCCCTTCACTGGGCCTGGTAGACTATGTCACAGAATAGTTTTAAAAAGGGATTCATTGCACTCATAAACCCATAGTGGCTATTGCTGTTTGCAGAAGACTCTCATAAGATCAAGGCCATCCACATCCTAGTGTGGAGAGGGTATTTGCCTGCCCCTCCCCACAACTGAGGGGCTCTGGTGGGGGTAGTGAAGTGGGACTCTATCTGGGAGGAGTGGGGGTGAGAAGTGGGAGGAGAATAGCATCAAAAATACATTGTATGAGATTCCCAAAGAATTAGTAAAAGCACAGGGCTTTAGTTGCTTTGCTGAGCCCTGTGGTGTGCTGTGAATGTCTAGAGGTAGAAGAGGCTCTGGCAGCTCCGAATGATTTTAGACTGGCATGTAAATTGGGTTATAAAATACTTGATTGCCAACGCAATCAAGATGGGATGAGGGAAGAATATAAAACAGGCAAAGTAGCCTTGGTCACTTGTGGCAGATGTGGTAAAAACAAAATAAAACAACAACAACAACAAAAACGTGATGCTAGAGGGTTTGGGGACAGCTTTTACACTGGTGCATAACCATTGTCCCTGGAAGACATAAATAATAAAACAGTGCAGGTGAAGCAAAGGAAGCTGGTGGCGAGCAATCCTTCCTTCAGGGCAGCAGGTTAGAGACTGTTCACCCAGACTAGGGTCTTCGCAGCAGCCACTTGTGGCCAGTGTGCCACCACACTTGCCTGGAGACTGTCAGAATGGAGGAACAGACTTCAGCACCAGGCATGGTAGTCTACAGGGCAGCACTGTTTCCTCTTGGGCCTGAGCTGAGGTGAGCAGTACAGGACAATCTTGTTGAGCCCATCAAGGACGGGGAGGTGTGGATTAGCCCTGTGCTAACAGCAGCACACTAGCGTGAGGAGGACTGAAGGCTCATGGGAAATGACAATAGATTACAGAGGGATAGATGAGCACTCTCATCCATCTGGCTGTACCTGTTATTGCTCTTTAAGTGAATCTGTTGACATAAATGACGGGATCCCTCTATATTGTATTGGACGTAGCTAACATTTCCTTTGTAGTACCTCTTTAGCCATTTGTCCTGGTTAGTTCTTATTTTCAAATTGATGCAACCTAGAATCACCTGGAAAGAAGAGAGCTCACTTGAAGACTTGCCTGGATCAGACTGGTCTCTGGTGGCCATGCCTGTGAGAGACTGCCCTGATTGATGAGCACTTTGGGAAGACCCAGTGCATCCTGGTAGGACTATTACTGGGCAGGTGGGTCTGGGATGAATTAGAACCTAGCTGAGCATGATTCTTAGAGTATGCTAAGCAGCATTCCTATGTGGTTCCTGCCTCCAGCCTCTCGCCCTGCCCTCCCTCAGTGATGGACCATGACCTGAAAGTGTAATCCAAGTAAATCCTTTCCTCATGAAGCAGTTTTTGATCAGAGTGTTTTAGTTTTTTTTTTTAAATCACAGCAAAACAAAACAAAACAAAAAAACCAAAACCAAACCAAACAAACAAACAAAAACTCAGAACACCATCTAAGAGCAGTTGACACTTGCTTAGAGTAGGCAACAGTGAGCCTTCAGAGAATGTACCCACTTTCTCTAAAAGTATTCATCATAAAATGTTAACTTTTGAGTATTTTGAAGATTTGAAAAGATACCTAGAAGAGCATAACTTACACCAGTTAAAAATTTTAAATACAGGTAGCATGCATATGTTTTTAAAAAATTAAGGTATTCCCAAGGCTGGGTAGTTATTGAGTGCCAGGAGAGGGAACTCCCCTGTGGGTTGCTGGCTGTGGAAATCTTTAATACACCTCAAACCATGACTGCTGTTGTCTCAGCTGCCAGTTGCATACTAGAACTAGATGGTTAGAAACTATAGACGAAGATGCTGTGCGTTGGTTTCGAGACATGGGAAATGAGATTGGGGCTGAGTTAGAAGCTTCTTCCTTCCTCAGTTGCTTCTGCAGTGATGTAAGGCACTACACAGTCTGATGGGGAAGAATTGTCTCTACAGTTCTGATTTATAATGAATGCTACACACTATACTCTCAGTGTGCTGAGGAGTATGTTCAAGCTTGTGCAATGGCGACACAAATATTATGGGGGATGGAACTGAGTATTTCTGACTGAATGTGAGGCCCGCTTCACAGGAAGCAACTCATATCTGGTACTGTAAATCAAGACAAAGATCTATGTCTGGGAAGTCCATAGGCCACAGCTGAGAGCTTAGCGATATTGTTTGATAACCAGGTCAATATGCCTGCCAAATGATTTACTAAATATTTCTGTCTATGCCCATCGATTCCTTCTGCTTTTGGCCTCGGTCACAGATGCAGGCTTCTGTTTTTGCAGTTGGCAGTGGTTACTGCCAAGACTCATAATCAGCAAAGCTCCCCCAAATAAACGATGTTGCCCAGCCATAAATGGAAGAAGATATCCAGACATCTCCATCACCCCTTCCAAATCTCATGGGACACAATGGAAGGGGGAGCACAGAGAACGAAGGTGCTAGAGGAGTAGGTAGAGCGTTGTGCATTTACTTCCCGCGAATTGCAGCATTACCTCCTCAAGTGGGGAAGAGGGTTGTAAGTCTCTGGACTCTAAAGAAACTTGCAGGCTCATGAAGCCCAAAAAGTGACAAGATCCACGAGAGTCCTCTTCCCAGGTTTATAAAAGCAGTAAGCAATTACTGGGTAAGAAAAGACTTGCTTGAGCAAATTCCAAGTTATACAGGGAGCTCCAGGGATGCACTTTTCATGAGCTGTCACCATGTGGAGTGAACTTTTCAGCAATGCAGCTGCTTTTGAATTGCCCTTGCTTCTGTAAGCAACCCCAGTAACTCATTGCTTCTTCAAACTAGACTTGGAGTGACTGTTTCTTTAGTCTGTCATGGTGCCCTCCATATTTAGGGTAAATACACATTTGTTCAAGTCTCCCATTACATGGATACACGTGCATGCGTGTATGTGACACACACACACACACGTGCACCCCCAAAATTAAAATGACTAATGTCAGCATAAAAATGAAATGTATCACGTTCTAACACTGATTACACTATTATAGTAGTTATGTCAATTTCAAAGTAGGCTTTAGGATAAAAAGATTACCATAGATAAAAGAGGAGACTTTCATAGTAGTAAACATAAGTTCATCAAGGTGACATCACAACCTTATGTGAGTAGGTCCTATTAACAATGCTTTGAAACACAGAATAAGGACACTATCAGAAGTGGAAGGGAAAGCAGACAAATACACAACTGCAGTTAGAACACTCAACAATTCTCTATCAGTCACCGAAGTTACTGGAATACAGAATTGCAGCAATGCTGTAGAAGATGGTATTACCAGCCATAATATAGCATATGCTGCCGAAAAGCAACAGAATCAGGGTGACAAAAACAGCTCAGAAAAAAAAAACCCTTGGAAATTAAGTGCTGTACTTATCACTAATGAATAAAAATAAAGGCTATATGAAATATCAGAAAATATTTTAAGAACGGTAATGGAAACTCTCCGAGCAGTGTAGATACTGACACTAAATCTAAATGCAACACAAGACAGTGATCATAGCAAAACTGCACTAGGTGATTATGGCATATGGATATGTACGGCATCTCAGAAAGAAGCAGGAGAAGGATCGGAAATATTCTATTATAAGGCACACACACATTACATGAAGCAGTGTCTGGCATTTGAAGATGAATTTACATTATCTAAAAAGGTACACTATAAATTTAGAAAAACCTTACCAGAATGATCAAATAATGTTAACACACGAAGAGAATAAAGTAGAATTATACAAAATGCTTAAATAGACCCCCAGGAATCAGAAAAAGAAAAAGAATCAAGGGATAAATAAAGGTGATGGTAAAAAGATGGCCCAGAAGGCAAGAACACCTGCTGCTCTTGCAGGAGAGAGAGGTTCAGTTCCCACTACCCACAGTGCACAAAGCTCACAACCACAGCTAATACCAGTTCCATGGGATCCTATGTCCTCTTCTGGGCTCTTCTGGCACTGCATACACGTAGGGCACATACATGCACATCGGTCACTCACACATACTCATAAAATAAAAATGAATTAAAAAAATGAAACACTGGAAATAGTTAAAAGCTTACCAAACAAGAAACTGTGTCAATATGAACACATGTTAATGCTTTATAATTACACCAATTATAAAATAAGGTTTACGAGCTTGGATTAAGAGACAGACAATGATCCCTATGCTCCCCAAAGGAAACACATTTGAATATGAAGATTCATATTAATTAAATCAGATGGATGGGCTCTGTAGGTTATGCTTACATAAATGCATGAAGCCTTGGGTTTGATCCCTACATCGCACACCAAACAACCTAGTAAATGAGTAATTAAATGGATGAAGAAGTATGCAATGCCGTGATGCTTAATATATTAATTAATTAATTATACCTGCCTCTTTGGATGAGATTGACATTTAAATAGGAAAACTTTGAAAATGCAAAAGGCTTTCAATAATGTGGGTGAATCTTATTCATTCAGTACAAGGCCAGAACTGAAAGCATGACTGGCTTTCTCCAACAAGGTAGAATTCTCCAGTGTAAGTCTTCCAGAGTCCATCTGCATCCTCAGCATTCCTGAGCCTCCAGGAACTGCAGGATCAGCTCTCCTGGGTCACCAGTCTGCTAAAACACATTGCAGGCTTTGAATTGTTAGTTTTCTTAATCTTATGAGACAATAACATGCAGTAAATCTATTTAAATATGAACACACACAGAGACACACACACACAGAGACACACACCACACACCCTGTGAGTTCTGTTTCTACGAAGATCCTCAATCCATATCGATTTTGCTATTAGAGCAGAGGAAGAGAATCTTAGGAACAGAGTTTTCTGGGTTGGTTTTGGTGTTTCTGGAGCTGTTTAATTTAAAGATGCTGGTGACTATGAAGGGAAGAAAGCATTGCTGAGATCAGACAATACAGCTGTGCAAAACACCACAAGCAGACATTCCTAATCAAGTATGTGGGCAAGAACCGGAGTAGATGTGTCTAGGACACATTCTGTCTCACTAACAGGTAGGTGGGATTGATTGGCTGCTACTCACGTGGCTGGACTAAATGGACAAAGGAAAGAATGAGCTCAGGGATTCAAGTTTCCCATTCAAGCAGCACATAACTGACCTGACAGCTTCTTTGTCTATTCTACGAAGATCCTGACGCGCTGTAATCAGAGTTCAGAATGATGAACATCAAGCCTTGGAACTCATTCCATGAAAGACTGACCCTATAAAGCAGATAAAACGTCTAGCTTCTCAATGTATCTGTGAGTCGAGCACCTTTCAACAATGGTTTGGTTTTAATTACCACCACCACCAGCAGCACCAACTCCTGTATCTGATCCTTTAGACCCAAGCTGGTGGTTCTCTCTTGGGGATGTTATGGAACCGTTTAGACATGGAGCTTATCTAGCAGATATATGGCCAGTGAAGCAGGGCTTGAGGTCGTATATAGGCTGGCCCTTCTCTCAGCCTGTTGTGTGATGGACTTTTCCTGGAGAGATGAAACATACATGTCAATTCATCTCTAATAGGGAAGCCCACCACAAATCAAAGTTTGGATACCAGTGAAGGCCAAGTTAATGAACTAAAGAGTTTAATTGGGATTACTTACAGGAATATGGGTGAGGGGTTATTCACAGGAGCAGGAGCAACTCAAAGACAGCTATATCACTAAAACAAGCATGGGTGACAGCTCACAAAAGCTGGGAACCTGGAGCACATTGTGCAGCATACAGGCAATTCAACAGGGTGGAAAGTGTCCTCTTCAGGAGATTCAGTTTGTCTGAGCCTCTTAAGCAGTTGGACTAGGCTTAGAGTGACTCTCAGTAGTCTTTTTGTTTATAGTCTTTTTGTTTAGGGAGGGGCCTAGTGAATCTAGTCAGTTTCAGGGACTTCCTGAACTTATTTTGAGTTGTTGACCTTCTGTCTTGAATAGCTGCTGGGTAGAATGTTTTCATCATGGAGAAAACTGCTACACAAGACAGCCTTAGTGACTCTACCTTTTGACAGCTGCCTCAGGTTCCTGTTGTCACAGTTGGGAGCTCTTCCTGACATTGTATCTACCTACCATAACAAACTACCCCAAGAACCATGAGCCATAATGAGTCTTTCCACCTTAAGGTGTTTCTATCAGATATTACATGATGAGAAAAGCAACTCATGCCTTTAATCCCAGCACTTGGGAGGCAGAGACAGGCGAATTTCTGAGTTCAAGGCCAGCCTGGTGTACAGAGTGAGTTCCAGGACAGCCAGGGCTATACAGAGAAACCCTGTCTCGAAAAACAAACAAACAAACAAACAAGAAAAGAAGAAAAAAGAAACTTATATACCTAACATGGTCAGCCATTTTCCTGTTGGAAGACTTTTTCCTGAACTGCTTCCTTCAAGGAAGGAATAGTTTCCCCGTTAGTAGAATAGACAGTTGATAAGGATTTGCTTTTCTTGCAAACAATGGTGGGCCAAAGCCACCATCCATGGACTATAGTATGCCTTATCCACCATCACATTGTTCATTCAACACTGCTTTGATTAAGGAATTTACTTCATACCCAGTATTACTATTACAGCTCTAATGGGAAAGGATTCCCCAGCATATGTGTTGCAGCTCGGAAGGTAAGGTATCCTGGCAGTTAGGGACCAAGGACTATGACAAAGTCACACTGCACAACAAACCTCACACAAAGAGATTTATTGGGAAAGACACAAGAAGCTGGCTGCTGTTTGGTTGAAGCCCCTGTTCACTTCTGCAATGTTGGGTAAGCCTGGCTCCTTCTGTCTTTCACTGCAACCCAGTCAGCACTGAAATATTTCGGAACAAAGGAATGGTTCCAGAAGCCCAGTTTCACATTTCTAGCAACAGATGTAACCTGCCAGCCCACCCAAGAGAGTCTGCCCAGGGGCTCAACTTTTGACTATATATGGGCATAGTCCCAGCTCCTGGCCTAGGATCTATAACACCCCCTTGCCTTATTCCAGGAGCATGACTTCTCTGGTCTCATTCTTTAGGATTTGTGAACCCATCTGGGAGTTTCTCCCAATAAACTTGCTTTTATACTTTTAAAATTTGGTTTGATTTGGCTTATCACATCAGCAAAGAAGCTTATGATCCGGGAGGAAACCTATTAGCGGTCTCTGCTTGGGCGAGAAGTGGGAACTGAGCAGAAGACAGCCTCACTCAGGATTTCTTGGGGGCGGAGTTTTTCATGATGGAGATTTCCAGACTGGGGGTTGGTGGGATTTCAAGTCCTGTGCTTAGGATGATCTCAAGATTTTTCATATTTTGAGCTCAGGAACTGGTGGTTTTTCAAGCTTATAATAGACTGGTGGATTTTTCAAAGCTGGAGGCGAGCCAGTGCAGAAATCACATACCTGTGCTCACAGGACTCACTAGTATTACCAGGCTCCCCATCACCCTGAAACAATTAGAATAATGAGATGTAACACTAGTTATGAGTAACTAGTTACTAGTTAGCCTGGTTCATTGTTTTCTAGGAGGATGTACATGCTCTGAGTCATGCCTAATGTTTGGTGGTGCTTGTCTTAGCTCACAGGTCTGGACACTTGAGGGGTAAAAATGGAAACAAAAGAACTCATCATCACCACCAGGAACCACTAGAAGGATGCTTGTTTCCTGCTCCCATGATTGTGTACCATAGAAAGGCAAGAGAAGCCTTTCCACAAGGGAACACACCAATGATCATATTAAGCTAGAAGACTGCCTCTCAGCCATTTTGAAGTTGTCGTACCTCTGAGTGAATAATTATTGTAAAGCGTGGAGTGACTAATTCTGTCAGCCAGGGACAGTGAGCTGCCTCTCTACAGTGGAGGGAAGAGAGACTGTGTCTGTAATGCAGTAGTCTTCATGGGGTGGGAGTGGCTTCTACTTTCATCATGTTCAAGAGGCAAAGGGAAGTCAATAATTCGATTTGGACAGGGCCACTAATGCCCCAGACCCTCTAAGAGTCAACGTTCCACTAAAGAACCACGCCAGCTGAGTTGATTGCTGAGGGAAAAGGGAATGCCAAAGGACAGTGGAAGATGGCAGTTATTAATGACAGCCATGACCATATGACCAGTTAGACATGAGAACTGGACTTATCAAGATTTCCCCTTCTAATTTGGGTCATAGGACTGTATATATCAGATTCATCCCTCCCTCCCTTCCTTCCCTTTTTCTTCCTTCCTTCCTTCTTCCTTCCTTCCTTCCTTCCTTTTTTCTTCTTTCCTTCCTTTCTTTTTCTCTCTCTCCATCTCTTCTTTCTTTCCTTCCTTCCTTCTCTTAATGGCTTACCATGTAACATACTTACTATATGTCACAGTGTTTAACTTATAGGATACCAAAGAAACAAATGAAGATTACCTAAGAACGTGTCTTCTCCTTCTGGGGAATTAGTGGCTTTATGTTGATATCATGTTAGGTAAGCATGACGTTGAAATTACAAGTATTTTGAAATTAACTAAGCTTAAGGGGATATGTATGGTTATTAAAGACTGGAGGACTATGTCTTTCCAAAATCTATATACTAAAGGCTTAGTCCCAATGTAATGTTGATTGGATATTGGGCCTTTGGTGAAAATGAGGTTAGATAAAAGCTCTGCTCATCAGGTTGGGATTTTATAGCAAGATATGACAAGCCAAGCGGTCTATTAACAACAGAAATTTATTTTTCACACTTGTGGAGGCTGCAAAGTTTAGGATTAAGGCATAGGCAGATGAGCTGTCTGATGATGGCCAGGTTCCTAGCACACAGGGGCATCATTTTACTGTCTTCTCATGTGGCAGAAGGAGCAAGAGATCACAACACAGCCTCAAGGAACAAGAGATCACAAAGCAGCCTCTCCTATAGGCACACTAATCTTTCCATGAGAATTTCACCTTTAACATCCAATAATTTCCCTTAAGACTCTCCTTCTGATGCCATCACATGGGCATTAGGATTTCAATTTGTGAATTGGGAATTGACATGCTCAGACATGTAGCCCTGTGCAGGCTTTAGGATTGGTACCTCAAGAAGAAAAGGGTGAGATACTACAGCATATCATGTACAGTCAGAAGCAAGGAAAAGGAGGGCACACAGAAGTGCTAATGAGAGCAGCTTGACTGTGAACTCCTCAGCTTTTACTTTCATAAGGAATGTCTGCTGCTTGAGTTTATGATTCCATTATGGTCAGTCAGACTGGCAGGCGTCATGGTCTCGTGTTGATAAATGATATGTGGTGAGCGGTCAATGATTAATTTTCCACGTCAACTTGGAGAGTGTTTTTGAATGAGATTTAGCGTGCATTTCAGCAATTTTTGAGAAATCAGAATGCCCTGCTTCATGTGAGTAGGCCTTGCCCAATAAATCAGAAAAAGAGAAGAGCCAAGGAGAGAAGAAATGAAATTGCCTTTGTTCACAGAAGAAATAATTATCCATGTAGATAATGCCCCAAATCCATCCACTCTAAGAAAGAACCGATAAATAAGTCTAGCAAGGTTGCAGGATACAAGGCTAATATACAAAAGGGCACTGCTTTCCATGGGAGTAGTGCTGAGCGATTGGAACCTGAAATTTAAACACAGTATCATTTGCAATTGCACTAAAAGATACTCAGAGATTCTTAGGCAAATGTAACAATACGTAGATGATGTATATAGTGGACTCTGGGAACACAAGTGGAAATTAGATAACAAGTAAGGACAGCTGGGTGAAATGTAAACTTGTTTCATTAGTTGGTGCAAACGTAGTCAGCTAATCAGAGATGACAGTGATAAAGAAAACTGTGTGTGAAACATATAGACAAATTTGGTGCTGGCTTTGTGATCTTCTGTAAATCAAAGGATGCTCTGAACTGTTATTTTGTCTTTAAAAATAGTGTCTGTGGAAGAAGTTGAGCCAATAACCAAAACATGTTTAAAAACAGCCTCCATTCTTGGGCTATTTCAGCAGTCAAGTCAATCAAATATGTTTTAAGAGAGAAAGAAAAGGAAGTATGTATGGTCTTTCTCTGGAGCCCACATAGGATGGGAAACTTCTGACTCTGGTATGAGACAAGCATTACCCTGGTGCTATGATTAGGAAGGAAAGACAAGAAAAATGATCCTACAGAAAGATAATTCTCACAGATACAGATTATTTAAAACATTAGCGTATACTTATTATAAAAATGATGGGTTTCATTATGATGTTTTCATGTGTATATACTGTATCTTTTATTTTCTTAACCTCTCAATTATCATTTCTCGTTTATCTTCCTCTCCCACTGGCATATTACTTTTTCCCAAATAGTTCATTTTGCATTCCCATTTCATCTATCTGTCTGTCTATCTATCTATCTATCTATCTATCTATCTATCTACCCATCTATCGTCTGTACATTCAATCTGAGTTATGCATATGAAAGAAAAATGTGGTCTTTGTTTGCTGATTCTGGCTTATTTTCCTCAACAAGATGTTCTAATTCCAGCTATCTCCCATAAAATGGTATAATTTCATTTTTATGAACAAATACAACTCCCTTGGGTCTATGTACCACCCTTACATATCCATCCATATGTTGGTGCCCACCTAGGTGGATTCTAGAATTTGGCTACTATACATTATGCAGCAGTAAACATGGCTGCTCCTCCATACCACACTGACTCCTTTGAGCATATATCCAGGATGGCAGAGCTGGGTCTAGTGTAGGTGTATTTTCACTTTTTAGGCCTTTCATACTGGGTCCAATGGTTTACATTCCCACCAGCAGTATAGGCTTCTTTCTCTGTTTATCCTTGCATCTTCAAGGGGATGAATGCTGTTTACAGAGACCAGTGATTCAAATGCCTGCCTGCCCCATCCTTACCTCTTCAATGACACACTTAGAATTGCTGCTAAATCTGGGCACCCTGTAGCCTAGTCTGGGTGGCACATAAAATCAACCATTCTACCCCTGGGTACTCTAAATTAGCAATATCCTCTGGTCAACATGTCTAGGCAAGGTCAGGACTCACGCTCGTTATTTCCTTCCTCTCAGGGGTCATTTTCCAGATGGGCAGCACCCTGAGACCCACTTTCATGTGTATTTTGTCTAATTTCTCAATAGTTTCTAGTAAGAGTTTGAAATTTATCTCTGTTACTCTTTATTGGGCAGAGGCAAAGCTTCTAAACTCTACGTTTGATGTAACTAGATGTTTTGCACTTTTGCTATATAATTGTTATTCTGACTTAGCAATTCATTTTTATACTCAGCCCACCAAGATTTCATTCCTATATGTGACAGGAACAGCTTTCTCATGTTGTGAGTGATTTTTGTGTGTATAAAATCAGAGAGTATTCTCACTTTGCCTCTGTCAGATCTTGTGAGTAAAGGAACTTCTCTCTCTTCTCCGATGACCAGTGTTCCCGCTGGTTCTAAGGGAACCCGTGGTCTCTACCTATCTTAGGGTTTCTCTGCTGTGACAAAACACCAGGACCAAAAAGCACGTTGGGGAAAAAATGGTTTATTTGGCTTATACTTCCATATTGTTCTCTGCTATTGAAGGAAGTCAGGACAGGAACCTGGAGGCAGGAGTTAATACAGAAGTCATGGGGATGCTGCTTGTTGCTTTGCTTCTCATGGCTTGTTCGGCATGCTTCTTATAGAGCCCAGGACCACCAGCCCAGGGATGGCACCGCCCGAAATGGGCTGGACTCTCCTCCACTGATCACTACTAATTAAGAATATTCCCTACACACAAACATTCTGCCGAACTTTGGACTCAACAGCATGAAAGAGTGAAGTAGTCACTGAAGTAGCCAGTTTGAGACAGGCTGTAATACTGCTCGGAGATTGGCTAGAGATATCAAAAGAACAATAACATTTAAATGTGAACAGAACGTTCCATCTTACTTGATTACTCCGTTAGCAAGTATGACTTCGAAAAGGTTGAAATGCTTTCGTTGGGCCACCCTAATTCTTCTCAAATGATTTTATGATTTATAACAAGAGATTGAGAAAATTTTCACCAAAAGGTGGTTGCCTGATATGACTGGAAGAGATGTTATGGAAAGCATCACAGATACCTTAGCCTCTTTCAACCCTGTGCATCAAAGAAAAAAGTTCTACAGACAGATCTGAAGGAGGCTTTTTCTCACTTGAGGTTCCCTCTTCTCAGAGGACTTTAGGCTGTGTCACGTTGACATAAAACTATCCAGTGCACTCCCTCACTGTATTATTGCTTAAATGACCCGTTCACGTCACTTCTTCAATACAGTAGCAGATATGGTGCATAGAGACTGGGTCTTCTCATCTGCTCCCCTCCCAACAGTATGAATTACTTTTTGTAACACATCTATTTTATGGCATTCTGTTTAATGTTTGCCTTAAGATGCCAAAATTGTACATTTGTCTTATTCATTTATTCTTATAAGGGCCAAGCTTATCTCAGGCTCTTTATAAAATGTATGCATACCCTAGCAGTCATCTCTGCCAGCTAACTGATACCTTGATGAGTCCTAGGATAGCTGCTATGATTGCAATGTGTCCACTTCAAAATCCAGATACTGACAATGGAATAGCATTCAGCCGAAACCATCAAGAAGTGATTAAGGCACAAAGGCTCCTTTGTTCCAAATAGGAGCCCTTATTAAAGAGCCATCAAGGGGCTGGAGAGATGGCTTCGTGGTTAAGAGCACTGACTGCTCTTGCAGAGGACCCTGGGTCAATTCCCAGCACTCGCATGACAGCTCACAACTGTTTATAACTATAGTTCCTGGGGATCTGATATCCTCTTCTGGCCTCCTAGAGTATTGTGTGTACATGGTGCACAGATACTTATAGGCAAAAAAATCCATATGCACACATGCATACACATACACACACACATACACACACACAGACACACACAGACACACACAGACACACACAGACACACAGACACAGACACACACAGACACACACAGACACACACAGACACACACACACACACACACACACACAAAACCAGACACCAGATAAGTGAAACACAAAGAGGATTTAAGCAGCCTTTGTCCCTTTTTATAGTAGCCTTCCCTCTAGAGGATGTAACAAGATGCCATCTTGAAAGCAGATGCAGACAGTCAGTCTGCCAACCCCTTGAACTTGGGCCTTGTATCCTCCAGAACTATGGGAAATAAATGTATACTCTTTACAAATTTCCCACTGTTGGGCATTTTAATGAAATTAACGAGAAAAACTCAGAAAACAGCCTTGTTATGGGGTTGTCATAATTTTATTCACAATTTTTAGAATCATAACACAGGCTATAAGTGAAACAAACAAACAAACAACAAAACACACACCCCCAGTAGCTTCTAGCAGGGAAAATCCTTTGCACCATAGCAAGGCATCCACATGTTACTTGAACTGACTCTTACAGAGTTGAGAACCCCCACAGAGTAGTATATTAACCTGGGAAGGTCTTACTGGATTTAAGAAGGAATAGGCTTATCTTTTACTGAGAGAGCTGATTATTTACTATGTCTGGACGACAGTCGGTCGGGTGGCCATGGGAACGTCTAAAGAAATATGAGCAACTCTGACACTTTTGATCCTCAGTGGACACTGTTAGACGTTTACCTGAGTTGTCACTACAACATGTAGCTGATCCATGCAAAATAAAGAGGGACATAGAGGTGATGGGAAACAGAAATGAAGGCGAGAGAGAGATGCCTGCCTTTTGCTTAGTTAAATACCAGTTAAGAGGTAAGATTTGAGTCCTGCCTATCTCACAACACTGATACAGAGGAAAGAATTTATGAGGGTGGTAGGAAGGAAGGGAGGGAGGGAGGAGAGGAAGGGGGAGCTGGGTAGGTCTGGATTGGCTGCAGCATGAATCATTAATTTTCCCAGGAATGATCAAGAGTGTCATTAGGATGCATTAAGCATCGTCTAACAGAGTGCGGGTGTAGGGAGGAAGACCGGTTCTCTCTCTGCCTTATTGCATAATCGATGCGGATTACTCAAGGCTGCTCACAGAATCCCCTCACTCCATTAGCACAAGACCTGGCTCGGTGCTTCACCCCTTCCTTGACTCTCTTTTCTGGGGATGGAGACCTACTGCGCAGTAGAGAGAGCCTGGGGCTTTTCATAACTGCCACCCTGGGCTTTCCAGTGCTGCTGACTTGGGGTGGGGCTGGGAGAATCAAGGGAGAGCCCTTTCTTTACTTTATCAACACATTGCTTTATATCTGGAGGGTAGGGTGCCTCTCACCTGATTCTTGCCTCCCTTTCCCCTTCTTCCTCTCCTCTTCTTCTAAATTCTTCCTATATAGGACCCTTGTCTGCCTCCCTCAGAGCAACCCTCTCTCCTCCACCCCCTCGAAGGCCTCACCTCTCTCCATCTTCTTCCAGCTCCACATCTCATTTTCTGTCCCTTTAGATGAGGTCACTGCGACTGCATGAAGGACAAGAGGCTCAGGAGAGGTCAGGCATTAGCACAGCCATAACTGCTCTGCTACTGAAACTGGGCTAGCCCATCCATCACCACTCCACCACTCCATTAGGCCTCCTGTGAAATATGCCCCGCTCCAAATCGCACGGCCATACATCTCCCGGTCTAGACACCTTCCTGTTGTGTGAAGATCAATGCCGCACGGTCATGCATCATGTGTCATCCAGTAGCCCTCAGTCTAATAACCATGTCTATTCTCTAGTCTGCAGTATAAATTATAGCACCAGGGAAGTACTATATTATGCAGCAACCTTGGTTGCTAATGGATTATTGGGTTTATTGGTTGATAATGTGGACTCCCTTTCTTTCTCTTCTCTTTTTCCCCCCTTCCATTCCCCTATTTCTGGCTGAGTCTCTCTTATTTATTTATTTCTCTCTATTTTTATTTTATTTGGTTCCAGTTTGAGTGATGGCTGCTTTAGGCTTCTGTCAACAGACTCCTCTATCAAACCTCTAAAATAGGCCCAATTAGAAAGAGCTCTCCAGCGGTGCCCATTAGATAATGGATTAAGTCCAGCGGTGGTTGTTTTTCCTTCTGTTTCCCGAGGTTTCTGTTTTGGTGCCTTTTAAAATGAAGGGCAGCTGTGGAGAGCCAAGGGCAGACTAGGTATCCAGGAATTCCTCCTGTCCCACAGGCTCATCTCCAGCACACCCTCTGCAACCCTTGTCTCACACGGTTTATCACTATCGTACTGACTCTCAGCTTTGCCTCTCTGAGTAGACAGAGGGAAGAGATTTCTAATTATAGCAAAGAACTCTGAATGTAAAAATAAATAATGAACAACTCAAAGGGAAAAAAAATCAGGGCACACTAGGTGTAGTGGTACACACTTGTAATCCTAGCACTCAGGAGGTTGAAGCAGAGATCACAAGTTTAAGACCAGCCTGGACTAGATAGCGGAACCTAACCTCAAACATAACAAGCTCAGATTTTTGAGTTAAAGGAAAGATTTTAACCGTAGCATTTTAACTCTGAGGCACTGTCCCCTCTGGGTGAATGAGACGGCTTCAATCCCCCTTCACACCCCTTGCTTTCTTCCTTTTGAGACAGAACCTTACTCTCTACTGTGCGCAGGCTGGCATCAGACTTGTGGGCCCTGGTTATTGTCCTACTCCAGCCTCCCTGGTAGCTGGGAATATCGGCTAATATCACCAAGCCCAGGTTATCCACTTATCAAAAGCATTGAAACTTTATATCAACAGTGTTCATATAACACTGTTATATCCATGGGCCTAGTAATAGTTTAGAGTTAAATCTTGAAGTCTCAACTCCAGGGATGAGAGAAGAGGCAGGGGGAGCCAGATTCAGAGGTTAGAACTTCATCCAATCCTCAACAATTAAAAAAAAAACTAAATCAATGTCTCCAACTCATCTGAGGCCTGGCTCTGCAGGCAACACTTTTTTCTGATCACTTTGTTTTCTCCTGTTCCCTCAGGCCTCCTACCACTTGGACCCTCAAATCTGAGGTGCCATCTGCAGCAGAGCCAGCCAGGTTCTTGCGTCTGCGCCAGGCAATGAGGCTATGGCTATGTTTGTATGTTTGATTTTTATGTTGTCCTTGTTTTTGTTGTTGTTTGTTTGTTTGCTTTTAATAGACTTTTTAAAGATATATATGTATATATACATAATATATATATATTATGTATATATACATAATATATATACATGCATATATATATATGTATTATGTATGACCAAAAGGAACAGAGAATACTAACCTCTTCCCTAGTCCCCATGCCTTGCAGCAATGCAGTGCATTTGTGAAATTTGATGAGTGATATTGTGTTGGGGTGTAGTGTGTGTGGGACCTGTTGTTGGGTAGATGTGTGGGTCCCACCTCTGTCTCATCATGTGGCTAGGGTGGACATCTGGCTATGTGAAGCTGCAGGACTTCGCTCGGGGATGGAGAGCACAGTCTGAGGTCTCTCAGGGAGCCAGAGCTTTTGGCTTGGGAACCAGCTGGTTCTCAGGCCCTTGGGCTCCCAGGCACTCCCTGGGGGGCTGCAGAAGGACTGAGAATGAAGTGGGGGTATACAGGTTAGATTGGCCCATAGCTGAAAAGGAGAAGGGGAGGGATGAGCTCCAGCTACGTCCTGCAGGGATGAGAGTTCTTGGCCTGGTCACTGTTGCTCTCTTTGCTCTGTGGTGGCTGGGTTTGTGGTCTATGGTGGTTGGGAACCCAGAGAGTTCTTTTACAGGAGATTAGACAGTGGCTCTGTGGATGAAGACCTGCTCCACTGTTCCCCACGGCAGATCCCGAAGAAGAAAAATAGTCCATGGTCTTAAGATGTTTATTGTCATGGTGGAAAATAGATGAAAACTATACCCTGGTATTTTCAGGGCAGGACTTCGGACAAATACCTTTTGCAAGGAGGAGGATCTGGGAAGGAATGTTTAATTGGCTATGCCCTTCTGACCTTTAGATACCTCATTAATATGGAAATCTGTCTTGAGGCTCTGTGGCCTGTAGTCATGCCCTCTACCTGTGAAGGGGCTAAGGGGCATTGTTCTATGTGACGGGAGGACCCCACTTTATGGAGGTCTTCGGCCTCATGTCAAGAGCCTGGAGTCTGGGAGTGCAGTGAAATGCATGCTGTCCCTTAGGATCACCTGGGGTTTCCAGCGATTTCTAGCCGGTGCTCCACCAGAAACCATGCTGTCCTTTCACACTCCTACAATATTGACACGAGGTTATTACATTCTTTTCACCTCTTAACAAACATTTCTGCTCTCTTACCCTAAACCATCCACCACTGGCTCTTAAACTAGCTTTACGGTTTACAGGCAGTGTTCATTCTAAGAATGTTATTTTTTTATCATGTACTTTTTTTTTTTAAGGATGTTGCACCTATGGGTAACATCTCTTTCCAGAATGTTCTATCCTTGGTTCTTTGCAAGCTACTGGCCAATATGTGGCTTTCCCAGACAAGTTCTTTTAACTTAGTGCTATGCATTTAATTTCTATATTTTCTAGGCCGTGGTGACTCGGTTTCTCCTATCATTGAGATAGGGTTTTACTGTCAGCCACTGAAATGTATTTTGGCCACTTCTACATTTGGGCAATTACAAGGAAAGCAGTTAGCAACAGCCACACGCAGGGTTTTGTGCGGGTGTAAGTTCTTAAAGACAGTTGATAAATGTCTAGGAATATGATTGCTGGGTCACACTGTGCGAATCTTAAAAGCAGTTACCAGACCACCTCCCCCAAAGCCTGCCCCTTTGCAACGAGCAAGGCTTCTTAGCACCTCCCATCCTCAACAGTGGTGGTGTGGGTGCATTGCCTATTGCTAGTTCTCTATGATATGCAATACTGGGTATCTTTTAAATAGATGTTTGCCCTTTGATTATCATTGTCTATGTTGCTATCCCTTTAACTAGGTCCCAAGACTCCAAATCTCTCTAGAAAGCCATTGAGTGAAGCTGCTTTAGACAAAGGTGGTCATCCCAAGAAAAGGGAGCTGGTAGAAGTTTGGAAGCTGAAAATATGCAGATATCTGGGGTGCTATATGGCTAGGATAATTCTTTGGATCTTTTTCTTATATTTTTACTTTTCAGTATTAGAAGATCCCTGGTAGGTAGACATTGTTACCTTTATTTTATACAAATCCCAAATTTAAATTGTATCACCTGTCAAGGTGCACAGTTATTAATACAGGGCTCTGTATTCATCACTGTGTGCTTTTTTTTTTCTAGAAGGGGCTGGCACGATGCTGCCCCAGCTTCTGCACCTGTCTCTGTGGCTCAGAACTTGCACAAGGCACAGGACGCAGTCTCCTCTCCCCACAGCATCAGCCCAGAGGTCCTTTGCCTAAGGAAGCACCAGCCATGCAGTCTCCCTGTCCAGGGTTTTCAGGACTCCTGGAATCCAGATCTGATCTGCTGGATTGGGCTTAGAGCAGGTCACAGCATCAGGGATGCTGATTCAGTGCAGACCCGCTGTGCTCAGAGTCAGTTCCCAGCTGGCTGTAGCTGCCTCTGGAGTTTGGAACTAGTATTCTGTTTGTTTGAAAATGATAGTGATGTGTCTACCTGATCAGAAGATGCAGGAGTTGGAATTCCCTGATACATCACAGACACACTCACTTGGTGCAAGTATCTCCTTCTATGTTGTGAGCTAGAGAGGCCCGAGACCTCTTGCCAGTGGTTCCTCTGCATCTAGGGTCTGGCTGTAGTCCCTTCATATCTTAGGTTTTCCTCCTATTAAATTTTTTTTTTTTTAAGAAAGAAGCATCTGTAATTCTCCTTTCTTCCCCCAAACCGGAGCACAACCTGTCACAGGGCTTGCATTTCTCAGAGGTGACAAGCAGCATCAGTGTAAACTGCTTCCTATGGGGGAGCAATTTCTGTTTACATATGTGATATTCACCCCCTACAGGTATGCTGGCTGCCCATGGCCTGGCAGGTTTACCGGGAGAATGTCACAAGCTATGGTTTCTATCCCCTGCCAAAGGAACAGATTTTCTGGCTTCTCTGAGGACAAATCCTTCGGCTGAGGTAAGCCCTGACAGGGACTCTCTGAGAAAAATAAAGAAATAAATAAAAGCTTTGACAAGAATCATTCCATGGGCAATTAAAGCAAAACCTACCCCAGGACAGGCTTTGACGTGTTGAGCCACTTTTCTTCCCTTTTACTTAGAAAAAAACCATAAGTCGAATAATGTCATAGTAGAAGCAGGAGCTGATGACCTGTTTCTGATATCATGCCCCAGGTGAGCATAAGCCACAGGAACAGGAAGCATCAAGGCATGTAGTCGGTTTCTGATGGCGATTCAGAGGAAAGTGAAGCCCACCAGAGAGCAAGGGTCCATTTCATATACTCCCACTCTCAGGATGTCCAAAGTTGTCACCTTCCCTAGCTGAAACTCAATGAGTCAGGATATCTGGGCTCTGCCATCCTAACCTTGGAATCCCTCCTTGAGACTCTTTCTAGCCAATAGGTGGCGCTGTACAGTGGAGACCCAAGCAAGTAGGCCACAGGAGCAGAAGTGGCTGGCTGCTTCTTCTGCCCATTTCTGTCAGGGGCCCACACCAAAGCCGGGGCTTGACTGCTTAACATCCATTCTGGGTAGTTTTCCTTCCCTACTTCCCACTCTATCCCTATTCAGGTGCTTCAGAGATTGGAATACACATGCACGCACGCACGCATGCACGCATGCACACACGCACACACGCACGCACACACGTAGAGGCATGCATGAGGAGTAGACTGAGAAGGAAAAGGGGAGGGGAGGGGGAAGGAACGGAGCGGGAGAGGGAGGGGTAGAGCAACCACATACAAGGGAAGATGAGTTTACAAATGCTCTATAGAGTGAGCCAGCCTGACTACATTAGGAATAAAGAGTAAAAGAGCTAGACCTGAGAAGGAAGGATGCTTCCTGGGATGCTAGGAGAGAGAACGAAATGAGGACAGGGTGGTGCTCTTTTACCATATTTCATAGAGACGGAAACAGATTTATCTAGGAAGAGATTGATTACCTTTGACCTGATGAGCTGCAATTTTTGCTGTACCCACGTGGTCCTCTAGCTGCACCTTAGCCCAGGGCTGCCTTCATGGTGCATACAAGGTGTTGTCTAACAGAGCTGGAGAAGAAAAATCACATAGCTCCTCTCCTTTGGCCTGAGTCTAGAGCACAGTTTGTGGGCTCTGAACACCTTTTCTTTTTACACCCATGTCAAAAAGCCCCAGGCAAATTATTCACCGTGGACACTGAGTTCAAAACAGTGTTTCTAATCATTCCTGGCTTAGTCCTGGGTCAAAATATTGTGCCTTCAATTGGGCTTCTCTCTCTACACAATCTCACACCTAAAAGTGTTTCAGTAATATTTCTGTCATGCAAATTGACCTCGAGTAAAATAAGTTGGGTCAGTGGCAAGACAAATAACACTTGATTTGCTCAATTTTGCTGGGTCACAACAACACTCCAGGAGTAAATATACAGAACTAAATCATGTTTGAGAAGGACCTAAACCTAGACTATTCCATTTTAAAGTCCCCTAAAGTTATAGTAAGAAACACACACACATCCTGACAACCCCATGTTATAAATGAGCCTAGACCCTCAAGTTAAAATATAGTGTGTATGCTTTACAAACACATGGACCATCCTTCCGTGTGCTCCAAATTGAGACAGCTCTGTAGTACTCTGAGAATAGGAGTTCTAGAAGCTTCTGGAGAAGAGTGACTTGGGTTCTAACCTTGGATCTGGTAAGTTCTACTTGCATTACCTTGGGCAAAGAGCTTGGAAGATTCTCAGTGGGACAGGGACAGCAAATCCAGCTGGATGAGATAAACAGGAGGGTGTTGCAGCCTTACCAGGTACCAGGCAGTCTCCCAAGGAGGAGAAAGAATGGCCACAATAGACCCCTGAAGGAAATGGAACCAACAGAGAAGAATGCCCATTCTCTGAGTATACCCTCATCCCAGGTCACCCTAATCACTCTGAAATAAATCTCAAGGTAGAAGGAAAGAACATTTTATTTTAAAAGATAAGAGTTTTTTTTTAATCTCAACATAAATCAGACAAAAATGATCCTTATTTCAAAAGGCATGGAAATGCAGAGGACCCCCCTTAGTTAGTGCTGCCAAAATGTTAGTTTGTATCCACTCAACTGGAGTTCCTTCAAGCAAACTGCCACGAGCATATGGCTACCGTGAGCATTTTTTTTCATTAACCCAGAGTGTGTCTACAACCCCACGTCCGTAAACTCCATCTGTATCTCTATCAGTGGAAGGAATTTCCATCAGGAAATATCAGCAGGCACCAGGGGAACCTTTCCAATCTACTGAGATCGAAGGAAGTAACCGCAGGGTTCCCTCGCCTGCCTCCCTCATCTCCAACTCTAGCCAAAAAAAGGTCTTATTTCCCAGAGATTACCCTATCACGCACCCCTACCTGCCCAGTGGGGAGGATGGGATGGCACTTCCCTTGTGGTGCTCCACCCCAGGTATAAGACTTATTTGGGTCACTGCACCATGCAGATTCACCTCTTCAACCCCCCACTTAGCAGCATAAACAGATGAGATAACCCTCTGAGTTATGGACCCTGTGCAGCACCCTCTCCTCAGTTCCATTGCTAGTGTCTTTATTCTATAAGGTACCTGTCAGCCACAAGATAACAGTCAGGATTTAATACCAAAGGCAACGGATATGCCTGTGAAGGCAGGGCAGTGGCTAATTGGACGAGAGGGAGGCATATAGGGGTGGTTGAATGTGGGGCAGAAGCATTAAAGCAATGTTCTTCCAAGTAGAGTGGTTCTGAACATATCACTTTGGCTGAATATTGACTGTGACCCTTATTGTCACCCGGCTTCAACAGCCAATCTGGTGACACACTGAAAGTGAATATGGGCTACTTCTGGGAAATCTACTTATACCAAGTATGAGTGTCAAGCTGTCCCCTTTACTTTCTGTGCACAGTAGGGCAGAGTGAAGGCAGAGGTTGAGTGGGTTGCACAGTGACATCTCCATGGATGGCTTCAACTGCTAGGATAAAGTCATTTATAAGTTTACTCACGTGCATATTTATATGAAGGACCCGTTTCAGATTAACCACATCGACACTATAGTTTTCGATCTGCCTGAGAACAATGCCATGCAGCAAACTGTCATCGTTTTTAAAAAATCTCTCTAAAAATATGGACCACTCATTCAGGTGGTATTTGCAAAGAGAATCTTGCTGATTAATGAACCTCTGACCTATTATTTTTGTTCTTCAGAGAACCTGGAAGTTAGGAAAAAAAAAACTAATTGCAATTCTTCCCAAGTCTACACAGTGCAAAAGAAGATTCTTGAATGAGTTTTGCAAGCTTATCTATTGGAAAATTGTATAGCCAAAGACAATGTAATTTAGTCAATGACGGTGTGTGCTTATGTACCCACATCCATAAGTCTCCCAAGGGAGAAACACCATAGGGCCAAGCTCCTACCAAGAATATCTAAGTTATTATGTCTTCCCCACCCAACCTAAACAATAGAATTGAATGTAGTTTCTGCTGCCATTTCTGCCTTTGTGGACGCCTCTCTCCTGATCTCCCAGTTAAATGTTGCAACTCCGCAATAGGGTTTTATACATTGTTACTTATAGTTGAATATCCAGGGCCACAGACTGGAATATTCACTCATCTTTGCTCTGTGCCAAGACATGTCCTGCAGGATAATAAATACCAGTGCATTTTGTAGGATAATAAATACCAGTGCATTTTTCTCTTTGTTTGACAGAATTTTACTGTGCTACCCAGGATGTCCTCAAGCTCCCGATCTGCCCTCAGCGCTGGGGACAGGCATATGTACTGTGGTCAGCTAGCACTTCCCCCTTTGAATTGTTCAAACCCTATCTCCCTCATTTCAAAATAACATCTTTTGGACAACCAGATGTTTGATTTACATACTTGGCTTCACTTATCTCTCTCTATGTCATGCTACATTTACTTAAGAGTCAGGTCACTTTTATGCCAGTAGAATACTCCACTTTTTGAAGATAATATCCACAGCCACTCCTTCTCTTTCTCCCACAACACCTAAATTACTATCCACGAAATGCCAAACAAATATTATTTGAATAAGCTAACAAATAATTTTTAATCATGATAAACAAATACAAGGTATCATTTATAATGCATAAAGTGGAGGTGCTATTGCCCACTGATGAACATAAGAAGATGCTGCGAGGGAGAACACGGCCTGAGCATGTACTGAAAACAAATACTAGGGGCTCCCATGAGAATAAACTGCAAAATCCCAAGCTCTGTTCTGTCGGCAGCTTCCCCTTCTTCTGAAATGACTCCTTGCCACAATGATGTAAGACTCACACTGCTCGTTGGGATACACAATCCATCTTCAGATGCTCATAGTAACAAGCGAGAGAGAGAGAGAGAGAGAGAGAGAGAGAGAGAGAGAGAGAGAGAGAGAGAGAGAGAGAGAGAGGAGGGAGACATTCCTGGGCACGCTTCACCATTGGTGTTGATTCCTAGCCAAGGCTGTCCACCTGCAGAAATCCCCCAACCATCCCATTTCTACCGCTTTGGCCGATAACGAAGATAATTGTTTCATCCACTTTGTCAAAGCTGAAATGAAAAGAGAGGAAAGCAAATGATGCCGTTGTAAATCACAGGGCCCAGACAGCAGAAGAAGGACAAGATAGCGACTTCATTAAGGGTTATGTATTGTGCCATTAAGTTGGCAGGGGGGGTCACCTTTCGTGTCACACTGGGCCCCTGTGATGCATTGCCAGCTCTTCTTTCCAATAAAATTAAACGGAGATGTAAAACTGATTAGGGGCCATGTTTGCTTCAGCCCGTGGCAAAGGGAATGGTACAGGGAATAATTGATATAAGGTTGTAACTGATGTATAATGGCAGCAATTTCTCTTCTTGGTCATTTCATTGCTGACCTTGCCCATTAAAATAAGCCCAGCTGCCTCTGAGAGAGATACTTTGTTTCCCATCAGCCCCTTACCCCATGGCAGCTCCCAGTCCCCCAGCCATTGGCCCCTCACTGAAGCAACATGGCTATGAATATCCTGAGCCTGAGTTTGGGAGGGGAGACTGGGTCTCCTATGGGTACACGCTGTAGGTCCCCTAGTGCCACCATGGGCATGTGCCTGAACTCCCCCACTCTTCAGCTGACATCTGCAGATAATTGTAAGCCTCACTAGTGTTTAGATACTGCCGTGGCGAAAATTACTGTTGACCTCCTTGGTCTGAGTCTCGGGCTTACAATCCCGGCCTCATTATAGATGCTCAGCCATTTGGTCGGGTAGAAAAACTGCTATAGGCAATGAAGAACTGATTTTTATCTTCACAATCAAAATTTATGTTTTAGCAGGCTTTATGAAGTCAACAATTTGGACAGTCTCCATGAGCCATAGTCTGTCTGTTGTCCAGTCAACAAATATTTACGAGAAGTCTATTACATACTAAGGACTGTCCTAAACATTGAGGGTATACAGTTACACCCCTAGTTCAAGGAGCCCACAGCTAAATGACATTTTCCATTGGGATAATAATAGGTCACATTTGCTGGAGATTTACTGTGCATTGAGAACTATTCAACTACATAAATATCTTTAAATTGTCATTGTAGCAAGAGTGATTACTAACAGGTCCCCCAGTTTACACACGGAGAAAAGGGAGATGGCAGTGGTCAAGTGCTTTGTGTAGGACATTTGAAGAATAAAAGATACAGCTCGTATTTAAGATGTTATGAGTTGATGCCAAGACCTAAACCCATAGAAAACCATTTTGTTGACTTTGGGGGAGGGGGTCTTTAACCCCTTCCCCAGCATGTTGATCAATTTTGTCCAGCATTCAAGATGGTAAACATGATACGTGCTTACCACATGGAATCTATGATCTGAATATCCTATAGGTTAAGACAACGTAAATGAAATAGATACAATATAGTAAGCACCAACTATTACATGGCATGAAGTCCTACTGGGCTTTTTAAAACTCAGCATCTGAAACAGGTGTTTCATGGTGGATAAAGGAAAATGGTAACACTTACTTTGTCTTTCCCATAAACATATTCTCATATTCAAGATCATGGCAAATAACAATGAATATAAAAAGAAATCTGAGCTACAAGGCAGCAGGAAATGGCATTTATTTGACTACCCGCATGACTGTCCCTGTGTCACTGCCCCTACTTTAACAGAAGAGGGGCGGGCATTGTGACTCAAAGTTCCTCTTGTCTTTGTCTTCAGGGGGTCACAACAGTTAAACAAATATATGAATGTGACCCCATCTTCATAGTGAACTTTATAGAAGTGAACAGAGAGGTATTTTCTCAGACTCACTGGATGATTGCCAGATTGATGTGTCTGCCTGCTCGTCCGTCCGTCCGTCCGTCCGTCCGTCTGTCTGTCTGTCTGTCTGTCTGTCTGTCTATGTTCTACCACTTCCTCAGCTCTGACAGACTCCAGGGAATGTAGCAGCTCTGGATGGGAAGACTATAAATGACAAACAACAGTCTCTCTGCCAAAAGTCTGATTAGTTCAGAAGTTAAAGCTGGTGTATCTTCCCACCACATGGAACCATGACCCCACACATCAGCAGAGAGACAAATGCTTTGAGTAAATGAAGACAAAGACTCTGAATATTTCCTCTTTCACAACTCATGCAATGTGGACCCAGAGGCCCCATCTAAATAAAAAACATAAAAAGCAAACACTCAGGGCACTTGCCATTTTATTCTCCTTTTCAGACCTTCTCTAGTCACCTCCCAAGCAGACCCCAGGCCCCTGGACTGATCATTTTGTGAGTGCGGGGATGTTGGAAGGAGGCAATTTGGCTTTAGGACTGGGTCTGCCACACCAAGGAATGCTACTGGTTCTGAAATTTCCCTGTGGCTCTTAGGATTCTTCACACGTGGTGTGATAAGGAGAGAGATCTCTCCCCTTGCAACAATTGCAATAATAAAGAAATTCTCCATTAATTTGATGTAGACACACAGTGTGTCCGTAGCCATGATGACAATCAACCCTTATGACAATGAATAAGATGACAGTGGTTTTGTCGATTTGAAGATAAGTAAACCGGGAGTCAGACATCAGCTTGAGGTTTCCAAACAAGCTCAGAGGGATGGTCTGTTTCTGGTGGAAAGAGTTCCCACTGCTCCTTAGAAATGGCAAATGTGTTTAAAAGCAGTTTGCTTCATTGACTCCCTCAGACCTAGTCACAGTGGCTTTCCAATAAATGGCCACGGAAGGAGGTGGGAGCCCTGTCCAGCCAGCCTGTAACATCCTCAGGAAGCTCAGACTACGTTTCCCTTCCTTGTGTGCTGCCCTGTGACCTTCTAGGCTCAGAGCTCCCAGGCAGCCCCAGAAAGTATGAGCCTCAGTAGAAGTTTCTAGGGCCTCTTCTGAAGCGGTTGGAAGATGTTTGTTATTAGGTCCCTGTTAAGGAAGTGTGCTACACTGGCTGTTGTGGTGCATGACTGTATTTCAGTACTGCGGGGTTAAGGGGGAGGTTCGAGTGAGAGGGAGCAAAAGTTTAAGGCCAGTTTGAGCTACATAGTAAGGCTTTATTTGTATGAGAGGGTGTCAAGCTTGCATCTGTTCTTTGCTTTACCCTCCACAGAGTAACAAAGTTCCCATAGAGGTGGACAGCCTCTTCCCTTTCTTTACCCATGACATACCTCTTTACTGTATCCCCACTCACACTGCACAAATAAAGGATGGTTTTATTCAAACAAAACAAATCCTTTGTAGTGTCTAGGGGAGAAAAATGCTAAAAATTAGAGGACTCGTCTCAGCAAAATGATACAGACAGAAACCTCATAGCAAGTAGTGGGTTAAAGCAAGACAAAGTTTTGTTACTCAGTCAACAAATAAAAGCTTTTTTTGTGGGGGTGCAGTGGACGTTTATTGATGGTATTTAAGAGAGTAGGGAAGGCTCCCTAGGCCCCTCCTATTATTATGGGGGTCTGGGATGGAAATTGTGAGGGAGATGCTCAGTGTTGGGGACAGGGACTCCTCGGCAACTGAGGGCCTCTCTCTTGCTCTCAGTGTCCTTGCTAGGATGGGTGGTCCAGGGTTTCTTACTCCTTGGAGGCCATGTAGGTCATGAGGTCCACCACCTGTTGCTGTAGCCATATTCCTTGTCATTGTCAGGAAATGAGCTTTACAAAGTTTTCTTTGAGAACAATGCCAGCCCCAGCATCAAAGGTGGAAGAGTGAAATTTGCTGTTGAAGTCACAGGAGACAACCTGCTCCTCAGTGTAGCCCACGATGCCCTTTAGTGGGCCCTCAGATGCCTGCTTCACCATTTTATTGATGTCATCATACTTGGCAGGTTTCTCCAGGTAGCATGTCAGATCCACAATGGATATATTGGGGATAGGAACATAGAAGGCCATGCCAGTGAGTTTCCCGTTCAGCTCTGGGATGACCTTGCCCACAGCCTTGGCAGCACCAGTGGATGCAGGGATGATTCTCTGGGCAACCCCATGGCCATCACCCTACAGCTTTCCAGTGGGGCCATCAACAATCTTCTGAGTGACAGTGACAGCATGGACTGTGGTCATGAGCCCTTCCACGATGCCAAAGTTGTCATGGATGACCTTGGCCAGGGGGGCTAAGCAGTTGATGGTAAAGGAAGCATTGCTGACAATCTTGAGTGAGTTGTCATATTTCTCGTGGTTCACACCCATCACAAACATGGGGGCATCAGCAGAAGGGGCAGAGATGATGACCCTTTTGGCCCCACCCTTCAAGTGGGCCCCAGCTTTCTCCATGGTGGTGAAGATGCCAGTGGACTCCACAACATACTCAGCACCAGCATCACCCCATTTGATGTTAGCGGGATCTCGCTCCTGGAAGAAGGTGATGGGCTTCCCGTTGATGACAAGCTTCCCATTCTCAGCCTTGACTGTACCATGTAGTTGAGGTCAATGAAGGGGTCATTGATGGCACTTGAGCAGGATTGGTACACTAATCTTAGTGCCTAGCAGGATCTTCCCCGAAATGTTCCTGACCCCTCTCCTGCCATTGCTATTGAGAAGAAATAGAAGGGATGGCCCATCCAGCCTCCTAAGACATGATGATCCATGGCTCACTCATTTAACAAATATCTACTGCTCCTAGCCACAGGCAAAGCTACAGGCTGGGTGGCAAACTCCAGAACCAGGCTTGGGAAAGCTCAGAGCAATGCTGTGGCCATGGGTGTTTTGGGTCAGACTACCCTGGTCTCCTGCCCTGACTCCCTTTCTTTCTAAGTCTTGTTTCTATGTAAGCTAGTGCAGAGAATGTGAAGCAGGGTGGCTTTGTCTGAGCTCAGCTGCTGGCGTCCTCCCTCCTGACTTCTCTCTGCTTCCCATAAATGGATATCTCAGATGTTAGCATCCCTGCTCTCTGCTATCCTGTCCTTTGGCTAGAAGGATCGTTCCACATCTTGATTCATGCTTAAGGAGCAGATTTCAATTCCATCTGCTCTGTCAAGGCATCCTGAATTCTCAGTAACAAGTCAAAGCTTCCATATTCTCAATGTCCACTTGACACTTCCAATACATTGTATCCTTTCATTTATCCAGCAAATACGAGCTGAGTGCCAAATTTCAGTTTCGGGGTGGGGGGGGCAAGTCATCGGTGACACAGGCCAATTGCATGTTTGACCACCATTCTCTTTCCCCTAATCCCCCTTGTGGTGAGGAGGGCCTATTTTGCAGATCTGATAAGTGTCTCAATCAGGACAATATACATGAGACCTGCTACTTGCGGCCACTAGATCTGTAAGAGAGGGTATACAAGAGCCCTCTTCAAAACTGGGAAAGCTCGCCCTCCTACCCTGGTTCATTATCCACCTCTCAGTTCAATGCCTTTTCTATTTATTACCTGTCTGCCACTGGGAACCAAGGCAGGGAGAAAAAAAATTTCCTGAGAGTTTTCAGAGAAAAGAAACAAAGAAAAGAAACCTTTGGCTGTACGATAGGAGCTAATGAACTATTTCCACTCGGAAACTTTGATGAGCTATGGAGGACTGTAATAACCCTACACAGACAGGCACACACCTGGGGCTCCTGACCGTCCCAACTGTTGGATAAGGCTGGCAGACAGGCCCTTGGGAGAGATGGTACCTCCTGGACTTTTCTTTTCTTTTTTTTCAGGAGAGCATTAGCAAGGATTTATGCTTCTGCTCCAGCCCCACTCACCTCTAACATTTGGAGAAGACATCACACAGCTAGCCAAAGCGCCAGGGAAATAGCAGCAGAATGGGGAAAAGACAAAGATCTCAGTGACAGGTGACCAGCCCTCTCCCTGGAGGTTTTCTACACACACACACACACACACACACACACACACACACACACACTCCTTTGCCATTTGAGGCAGAGGAGCCAGGAAACAAAAGAGTTTTCAGCAAGTGGCTGAAATGCTACCATCCCAGGATCACACTATCAGTCTGTGCTTAGAGGCAGAGAACTGGGTGGAGCCTCCCCGGAAAACCAAGAGGTTGGCATAAGTCAGAGGTCATTGGCGTGCACTCTCTTTCTGAGCAGTCTGCTCAACAGGAGAAGGTGTGCACACTCTCATGCACATTCATGCAGTCAAGGTGGTGTGTGTGTGTGCATTTTGTCAGAGCTACTCTTAACTCTGATGCTAACAGCCTCCAAAGCAATTCAGCTTCTCCCTCAAAGACTTCCCAGAAAGGTTTCTAGTGTGTGAATGAATGCATGAATGAATGGGATTCAAGGGAAATATGCTTCAGTGAAAGGAACATAGTACACATCGGGGAAAGGACTCAAACAAAGGCCGGAAACACTGAGGTGTCTGACGTTGCTTACACAGAGACAAAGTACAGGAAGCTGCCTAGACCTGACATCACGTCTTCAGCCAGTACAGGATCCATGCGCAGACGAACAGCCCCAAAACAACAAAGTGCGGGCAGCAGGACCCCAGCAACAGCTCAGCACAGGGGCTTCCAGAGTGTGTGGGTGTTTAAAGCTGGCAGTGAAGATCCCGGAGTGTCGGGGCAGCACAGCCACCGGTGGCCATGAACCTTCCTCCCCTAGGCAGCAGGACAGCCAGGGCCCTCCTCACTGGCTGGACTCACAGACCCGCCCACCGAGAGTGGAGGGATTTTTTTCCTTAATGTCTTGATAGAGACCGGTTAATGTAAAGCTTTCTAACATAAGCTTGTTTTTCTGTTCCTTCTTTCTGACCTTGGCATTTTCTTTCTCCATTCCTTGGCTCGGCGCTGTCCTGTGGCCAGGTTTGCCTCTCATTTGTCAATGTTATTATTGAATTTTCAAATGCCAGTAGCACACATAAATCAATGGGTTTCTTCTCCCTACTGGCATATCCCTGCCACATGTGGTCATTCATTTTTTTAATAAGTCCTCCTCTCCTTTCACCCATTTATAAAAATGCATCTTGTTCCTCCGCCACCGTCCATCACTGGCTGAGCCCGGCTATTTGTTGCCCCTCCGTGCTTATTCATCAACGTTTTCAAAAGCAAAATCACTCTTCGCCTCCTGCTCTTATTGTACCATCAATCTTGACCAGGGGATCAATAAACTTCGCTTTTGCAATTTTCCCCCCCTCCGGAGCTGACTCTCTCCAAAGTGCGGTCTTTTTATTTACATTTTTAACTGATCGTCAGTTGCGGGGTTGGGGGGAGAGGACGGCGGCAGTGTCAGGGAAGCAAAGGGCTTTCATTTGCTCCCGAGGCAGCAATAACCATCCATGCATCGGTCATTTAACACGGTAACCCAACGAAATTGATACTCGCCTCTTCCCTGCTCTGGGTCCACTCGCGTAAATCATAACCCAGGCAAACAAAAGCCGGGCCCAGCAAGAGTCTCTGCCAGACAGGCAGACAAGGAGGAAAGCAGAGCGACTCACCCACTCCAAGTCTGTCTTATTGGGAGAGAGACGCACACTGATGTCTCGGAATTCCTCTGCTGTGTTTTATTTGTGCTCAGGGAAAATTAAATGGAAAGACAGAAGTGTGGGGTCAAAGGAATGAAGGCTGAATTGAAGACCAGCGGACATGTAAAACTGACCGGGCAAATAAGCCTGGAGCTGACTAGTTTATTAAGTCTCTAGACCTATGGACATATCAGGCTCATGGGCCTCTTGCTGCTGTTGATGCTTCCAGAAAGGAAGAGTGGGTAAGAATTACAAAGCTACGTGGATGTAAGTGAGTTGCCTCTGAAAGTCAAGAGATTTCCTTTTCTTCTTCTCTTATGCCTGTGTTTAATAACACTTACCCAAGGCTATACTATAACACATACAAATAATAATAATAAAACTAATAATAATAATAATAATAATACAACCCTACTATTCATGATGTTATTCATTTCCCTTGTGTGTCTATTAACTTAGTCACAAACCTTGCAAGATGGCTACAAGGCCCTGAAGGGATGATAATATTGTCCTTCTTACTGCCAGTTTTAATTAAGACCCACTTTGACTAAGAGAAGTGGGGGAAAGGATTTATACTTCTGAATACTTTTCCGCACTCACTGGTTGATAGAAAACCAACATGCTGGTCTCTCAACTTATTAAGATCACCTTTGCACTCATGGTTCAAGCCACGGAGAAACCAAGTGACTTGCACATAACAAAAAATTTGGATACAGCTCCATGACTCCAAATTCAGCCACTTTTCATTGCCTAGTGCCAGTTAGTCCTTAGGAGTCAACTGCCATTGGTCAGGGCGACCCAAGTGCTCCATGAGTGTGGCTTGAATTTAGTCTAAGAGGACAATTTGCTTTTTCATCTCTGAAGCCACCAATCTTTTGTCCCAGGTTTGACAATGGAAGTTCAAAGTTCAAGAGACAAAGCAGACCCAGAGGTCTGTTGCCAGATCTAGTGGGCAGAGAAGAAAGAGCTACGAATCCAAGACAAGAGGCCCAGTCCCAACTGGCGGGCGGGGGGCAGAAAAATTATTATTCTCGAGGCAGTTCCCTTTGTTTTTCTCGGCCTTAGTTTACTCAACTCCAAAGTTAAAGAGTCACTTCTAGGATGTCTGAAATCTCTCTGAGATGTGCTCATCACAATCCCTCTGGCATCACAGTGATGGTCAAGAGCCCAAAGACACCACTCTGACCAGAGCAAGGCACCATATGAAACCCTACCTATCTATAGTACTGTGCAGACCTGAGGGTGCTCCTGGACCAAGCAGGTTTGCAGTGGACATTTGGCAAATATATACTGGCCTCTTTCTAATCTCCATAGCTGCAGCAGGGGAGTGATAGGATTGGACTGAGACACTGGCTCACAGCTTTAGCTATTTGGATTTCACGGAGAAGTAGAATTTCAAATAAAAATACTAAATAAAATCTTTCGAGACAAACATGGTGCTGTCAACTTCTAATTTCTCCAAATAAGATTACAAACGATGATGATTTATTTTTGCCATCATGCCATGGAGGAAGGACACCTTGATGCCCAAGGCTTAGAAAAAATTAATTGCTAGGGATAAGTATAGCTCCACTGGCTGCTGTCTGGAACTGGTATCTTGGCCGATCAAGCTAAATGATGTGTTGTCTCCAAGAAACAGTGTGGTGATAACCTCACCTCAGACTTGTATACACCCACAGCACACGGATCTAAATGAATGTGCATTTTCCTGTGGGTTTTAACTGTTAGGTACATAAATCTCTGTCCTGTCAATGAGACTCTATGTTCCTTAAGAACCGGGACCATTTCTTCAACTCTTCATTACCAGGTAGAATTAGCTTAGTCACCTGTTTGTGTCTACTTAAGAGTCGAGGATGGGACCGTTTTGTAGCTAAACTGGGCAGAAGACAAGAGTAAGCTGAAGTTGTAAAGTGTTTGGTAGAGTCACATCAGAAGAGCCTATGAAATGGACAGATACCAGATCCAGAGCAATGTGAGTGGGTGTAACTCCTGGGCACCCTCTGCCTGGGTCTCTGAAACCTATGTTGTAGCAAGCTGTACATATCTATGAGAGAGCCAAGGAGCACAGGGAAAATAGAGATTCTGAGCAGGGGATTCTAAAAATCTCCACCGTCTGTGCTTTACTCTCCTCAGGAGAGCAACAGGGCAATAAACAAGACTCCCAGTCAATTACGTCGGCTCCGAAATGGCCAGCCTTAACAGACAATGAAAAAGATGCTGGCTGGCATATCAACTGTGCTCTCCTTTAAGCTAATCCCAAGAAAGGCACCAGAGAGCACACAGCCCAGTTTGAACAGTAGCCAACCTATCAATCGCAGGGTGGATTTGGTCAGTCCTGGGCTTCAGGCTTATGTAACTTCAACTGTGTTTTGCTAACAAGCCAGAAATAAACAATGAGTGACCGGTCATTTTTAAAAGCCAGCTCCCCTGCAAGGAGAAGAGAGGGGAAGCCAAGAGGCTGAGGGAGGAAGTGCCTGCCAAGATAATAAATACAACCCCCAAATCTCCAACATTTTGTGGTTTGACACTTAATTGATTAGCTAATTTGAGGCAATAAGATTTAGTGTTTCTGCAGATTAGAGTCTGAGGAGTAATTATAGCCATGGCTCCCGTCTCTGAAGAACACAGAAACTGCGGCTTTTCACAGGTCAAATACGAATCCGAGCCTGAATATTACAGCAGATAGAAACGGGTTTTTGGAACAGGGCCCCTTTCAGCTCTGCATGCTGGGATTGCTCTGGAAAGGTCATTTGGTGCCTTTATCAGCATAGACAAAATCCCCTGCCTGTAATGTATGTGTTTATTCTCAAATTAAATATATTAATGTATTATTTGTTCTTAAAATGTCATGGACTAGATAGTGAGCTTAGCCCTCCTGGCAGACCTTTGAAGCTTAGAGAGTAATGTAATAATAGTACATTAATCCATAGGCCGTTCAGTCATCTCCCTGTGGAGGCCCAGCCTCTGAGCATGCTACAAAATGCTGGATTTGCAGCTCATGATTGTAGAAGTCCTTTTCCTTAACAATGGGAGGTTTGATAGAGGGGTTCTTACTTAAGTCAAGGAAAGGCACATGTTCTGTATTATTTTGGAAAAAATCCTACTGAGGACTTAAAAAAATAGGCAAAGGCCAACATAAAAAAAAATTTCAGGCAAATTGGGGAGTGAGCCAGAGAATTTCATCTTTTTAATTTATTATTATTATTATTATTATTATTATTTTATTATTATTATTTGCTGGTCTCCTTTGGCCATGTCTTCATAGGGATCCCATCTTAGTAATTGGATACCACCCAGCAGCAACTGCAGCCAACACAGAACAAGCGCTGCTTAGGTGGGTGGGGTTTGAAGGGGAGGGCGCTGTCAGCCCAATGATGTGAAGGCATGATGGGAAGGAAGGTAGGTGAGAGGAAAGACTTATGAACCTACGTGCCATTTAACCTGCGTCCATCAAAAAGAAAGAAAGAAAGAAAGAGAGAAAGAAAGAAAGAAAGAAAGAAAAGAAGTAGGAAGAAAGGAAGGAAGAAAGGAAGGAAGGAAGGAAGGAAGGAAGGAAGGAAGGAAGGAAGGAAGAAGGAAAGTAAGGAGAAGGAAAGAAGGAAAGGAGAAAAAGATCTTCTGAAGTGTCAGTGAAAAAATTTTACATCCTACCCCTACTCCCAACCCTACCCCTCTCCTGCCAGCTCACCCTAGGCCTACTTTGTGTCTTTTATTTCTAGGTTTTGCTTCAATGGCTGGGTTTCTCCACACCAAGTAGCTGTTGCTGTACCGGGGGGGACCCTGGAGGCTAACAATTCGAGACCTGTTCATCAAGAGGTGACCTCGAGACACGCTGATGATTTCAGAAAGACATAGTTGGTTAGAAGACTCAAAGCCTCAGACAGACTTCAAACTTTGGATCTTGCTTGACCTTGAAGAGTTATCACAAACTGAGGCAGAGTTCCCAATTCCTGCAGTGGCCAGTCATTGTCTCCCCGGAGAAGGCATATAACCTTGGGCAAAGAACAGTTCCCTAAGCAGGCAATTCTCAGCAGCTTTGCATCTGCAATCTTTCAGCAGCCAGTGTTCCTATCGTCTGGGGACAGATATACTGTCCCTGAAGAATGGATCTGCCTGGGAGAAGAATCCCAGGCAGTCCCCTGGGGTGTCTCTTCATTTCTCAACCCTTTCCTGAGAAACTGACTTACAGCTATTCTGACCCTCTGCTGCCCTCTAGTGGCTACTGGTACAACTACCCCCCAACTAGGAAGACTCCTTTGATCCGTGTGTGTGTGTGTGTGTGTGTGTGTGTGTGTGTGTGTGGTGTGTGTTCATTCCCACACATGTGCCATGCTGAAATGTTCCTAGTTGTTTCCTTCCTCCTTTCCTTCCTTCCTTCCTTCCTTCCTTCCTTCCTTCCTTCCCTCTCTTTTTCTTTTTTATTCTACCTTGTTACTCTGAACATTTAATTCTGACATTAATACAGACTTTAATTGTTTCCATTTGAAGGTTTTCAGAGTCTTCAGATTTTCAATGAAAACACACTCGAGTTTAGTGAAAGCATTATCAATTACTGAGTATTTCCTTGGTGTGGTCTTGTGAGATCAAGCTCTTTCAGGGAATTGAGGGTGAGGCCTGAGAGAAGAGAAGACTCGAAGGGAGGCTCACATCCCTTCTACAGCTGGCTAAAGTTCAAAATCCTTCCTTGTCTTGTACCAGGTGGCCCGAGGGCAAGAGAAAAAGGCTCTTTACTGAGTGTGGTCTCAGGTCTTAGTGCTGGTACTTATTACTTGTATGGTGCTGCTTGAGTCGCTGACCTAATGACCGGTTTCTGCACCTGTGGAACATTCTCCTACCTATGGAACAACTTGTTCAGAAGACATTGAATTTGGAGGGCCTGTCGGAGCACATTGCAAAGTCCTGGCTTTATTCAGGAGTTGATTAGTGTTGCATATGAGTTTCAAGAACCCCCAAATGTCCTCCTCTGAAACCTAAGGATAATAGTGATTGAGAACTGCAGATCTCAACCCGCTGCAGGTTATTCTCTGGATGCCTATAAAGGCTTCCAGGAAAAGGGGAATCTTTTCAGAAAAAAAGTCACGACAACATGAAGAACACGCAGATACAAAGATAAATGAGTGGAAAGATACAAACTTCACTATAGACATTGCTATACTTTTGTATGTTCATAAAATGGCTTCCTGCTGCAGAGGCTGGAGGACATGCTTAGGGGTGGCACCTTGTTCTGGCAGACCTGCCCTGAAAGGCTCCTCCCTTAGACATAACCTTTCTAAAGAGTTAGCAAGCCTCATAATGGAACTGAACCACCAGACTGTGGAGACACCGGAAGAGACTGGTCTCTAACAAATAATATGTCCTGAGCAGGTGAAGTCGGGGTGAAACTACATCCTGGAGACTGGATATCTGGAAGTCAGTTCTTCCGGTGCTGAGAGTTCATGAACATTTTCTGAAGCCCTTACAGGCACAGTAGGAGCACTACCTTGTCCAGAGAATGGACCACGGGGGCAATGTTATGTTCCTCTTAAGGGGCATACTTGTCAGAATTTTTGCAAAAAATTTTGAAAAAGTAACATTTAAGCATATATAAGTATATGTCCATAACCCTCTCTATAGGTTACTTGTTTTGCTCAACTCTTAATAGCAATAGATATCACCATAGGAAAGGCTTGGGAGAAGAAAAGTACCTCACGAAAATTAATACATCATAAAATCAAGTTTCTGAAGTGGTTATTATAGACATATATTACATATAGTTACATATTATAGACATATACTATATGTATTTAGCATAGACATTAGAGAAAGAACAAAAAAATTAAGCAAGGGGAAAAAGAACTTCTGTGTGTGTGTTTGTGTGTGTGTAAATCATGTTTGTGTGTGACTCAAAAGGCAAAAAGCATTTGGAGTCAGAATAGCTGAAGTGCTGCTAAATCTGAGCAGCAGCATCCAGAGAAATAGCTGTCACACACGCCGTGACTTTTATACAAGCTGGGAACTTTCAGATCAGGGCTCTTTGTTTAGGAAGAAGTGAAAGCTGAGCAATTTACTTTGAAATTATGCTCGTCGGTAATGTTTGATCTAGGTTTTTAAGTTTGTGTATGAAAATGGGGGAAAAAAAAACCACTTCAGTTGTCAAAAAACCTTGAAGCGTAAAATGTATCATTCTCCAAAGCTCAAGGCGTTGTTTCGGGGAAGTCAGGAGCAGTCAGTGTCTACAGGAACCGAGATGCTTATTTGGTCAAGAGTAAATGCTGATATTACACTGCACAGCAGTCCGATCGATCGGCCCTTGTGTTCTCTGAGGTTCCCAATAGGCATACCAGCACAGGATTCACACGGTGCGTGTTTTTTCAAGAGAAAACATGCCATTTCGTTGAATTCACAGAATAGGGAGTCTGGCTCCTTGGTTTGGTCTTTCTCGTCTTCTGGGACCTCTCTTTCTTTAAGCCATGGGGAAGATGTGAGGCTGATACCAAACATCAGGGACACATCTGGAGGCAAGGTTCTATCTCAGTCACCTCTTTTCTACCCAACAGAAACCACTGGAAGCAAAAGATCTTCCAGCTCCAGGCCAGAGAGCAAATTTTGCCTGGAAGGGTGTCTCCCTACTTCTCAGTGTTTACTTTCTTGGGGACCAAAAGAGATAAAGCTGAACTCTTGTGGGTCAAATGGTCCCTGATATTTTTACTGTTAAAATAGAGAACAAAGCAGAATAAGAGGAAAAATAACAATGTTCCCTCCCCTTTCCCCCCCCATTTTCCCTGTTAGCAGGCCTTGCTAAACCTGGACCCTGCACAGTAATAGAGACTCCAGAGCAATCTAAACTGAAGGTGCTTATCCAAGACCAATGCCAGACTTGGAAAGAGATCTCCAAACCAGTCAAGATGGCGGCTCTAGCAGGCAGGCAGACAGGACAGCTCACAGGTCTACAGGAGTGCAGAGGTGGATTGGGACCCTTCCCTGTATAACCTTTGCATGAGAAACCACAAAGGTCACAGGGGAAACTGGCTGAGACTCCTGCCTTCTGTTCCTGTAATGGTATTAGCAATGACTCTTTCTTACTCAATCGCACTCCCAAAGGATTGTCAATAAACTTTTTATGTGCCATAACTGTTACATTAAATAAAGCTGAAAGTATTGAGTAAACCGACTGTAAATCACTTTAGATGCCTTGGAATTACATTAAGTGTGAGAATTATGGATCTTTTTGCTGCTTGCAGAAACAGAGAAACGACAGAGCCAGGGGTTTTTATGCTGCCAGCCTTTTGAAGATTTTTTAAATTATTTTTTTATGCTCCACGACAGCCATCTCTTGTAAATGACTTGTTCAGGGGCAAACTAGGAGAAAGGCAGAGAAGAATAGTGTCGGGCGAGAGTGGAAAGGAGAAGGTGCCTTGCAGTGAGGGACACAGTCCAATTTTCTCTCCCTTTTGTATGTGTCTATAGCATTCTTTTTTTAGAAGATTTTTTTCATATTTGTACATTTTAAGTAAACAATGAGGGAATGTGTCCAAACACAGGTCTGCACATGGATGTGAACATACTCCTTTGAACTCTCTAAAAATCTTTTCCATTCTCCTGTCCCCAGTTGTTATTTTTGTGATGGTCAGCTCTTGCTTTAATGGTGCGGGTATTCAACAGTCTTCTGAGACCTTCACAGGGTCAGGCCTGTATTCTATACAGTGTTTGTCAAGGTGCGGAAACTGGAGGAAGTTTGGAAAGAATGTTGATAAAAGCAGCGATGTCTCAGACTGATTCTCTCCAGTACCTGTTCTGGTGACAGAACAGGTTTGATTTTGTTTGGGGGTAAAGGCTGCTTTCCAAGTAGTCTGGTTCCTCTGCTGACCTTTCCAGCAGCAAAACCATAACCAGGTGCTGGTGACGTGGAGGGCTATTACTGTAACCATCAGAATGGTGTCCGGAACTCAGACTCCACTTCCTTTTAGGAAGGGAAGGGGTGGAAAGACGTCATGATACTTCCAGGCCAGGGATGGGTGTGACCGATGAATAACTTATAGGAAGTCATAGAATAACAGGTTTGGGTGTTAAGTACTGCAGAATGAAGTCTGCATTTAGATACCTAAGCCTAACTATTGGAGGCACTAGGATCCAGAGGGTACAATCTGAGGGCAACATAGGACCAATTTGCTCTTCTTACCTGATGCCCCCAAACCTCAGTATTGTTTTAAAATCTATTTATTTTTAAAAGAATAAAAATCTCTATTTCAGCCAACCTGAAACATCAGATCTGGGCTGCCAGTCTAGCTAAGGAAACGAGTTGGCCCCACCTTATGGGACGGAAAACAGCATAATCGATCCATAGCTTAAGAGAAGAGTGGGCAGTATATGACGGTGGAATTTAGAAGAGGGAGACCCAAGAGGGCCGCAGGATTGGAAATGTTGGGGATTCGCAAGTTTGTGTTTGTTGGAAATGAAAAGTACAAGTGTGAAAAGAGACAGAGAGGAGAAAAGAAGCAGGAGGACCAATCGGCCTGTGGGTTGGGGAGCACTGTTGAAAACCAGGAAGTTCCATAGGGGCGGGAACAGGACCTTTTGCATAATGGCTAGCCGAAAATTAGAGTCTGTATGAGCGTGTTTGGGCATTTTGTCTCCACCTGCAGCACCTGAGTTGCAGCGGGGACCTAGAGATGTGTGATCTGAATGAGTCATAGGTGACATGAGAGCTAGAAGGTGCACTCTCGCCCTATTGCCCTTCCTTCTGCCGGAAGCTGCATAGCAGCATCACTTCCGGTCGCCTCTATCGTATGGAAGCTCAGGACTGGAAATCCCCAAATCTGGGATTTGACCTTGACCTTGACCCTTTCTGCTATTATGAGATTGTACAGCTCCTTTATTCTCACCCCCCCCCCACCACCGTCTAGACAGCGGGTCAGATGAAAGTCAGCACAACCTGCTTCCTAGGTTGTGAACAACGGAGTCTCCCCGCCAACACATCCTGATGTGATCAGAGGGACAGTCTCCCTCTATCTTTCTCCACTGCTTAACAACCGGGCCATGGGTTAAGCCTTGAGTCACACATTTGTGGAATGATGAAGCAAATGAGCAGTGGGCTATGTGTATGTAGTGTGTAGTGTGTAGTGTGTGTGTGTGTGTCTGTTTGTTGAGGGGCTGCAGAGAGCCTAAGACCTTGGTTCATTCAGTAGCCTGGCAGAGTAAAAATAAGGCTCACTGGCTCCAATAACCCTTTAATTTAATCCGAAATTCCAGGTCACCTTTGACTGTCCCCAGATAGGGGTCTTTAAACAGTGTGTGTGTGCGCGCGTGTGTGTGTGTGTATGTATGTATGTGTATGTGAGTGTGTCTGTGTCTGTGTATGTATAAGTTCGTATACATATAAAGATAGGTTGATGTCAGTTGTCTTTCTCATTCCCTATCCACTTAATTTTGGAAACACTGTCTCTTACTGACCTGGAGCTCACTGATTGGTGAGACTGGCTTCCAGCAAGCCTCTGTGCTCTGCCTGTCTCCTTCCTCTGAGTCCTGGAGAGAGAGAGAGAGAGAGAGAGAGAGAGAGAGAGAGAGAGAGAGAGATGGTGCCATCTCTCATGGGAGTACTGAAGATCCAAATTCAGGTTTCCATAGCTGAGCCGTCTCTCCAACACATCCGAACAGTATCATCTTGAGCTACAAAGTTAACTGTTACGTGGAGCCTTTATAACACACAGCTGACATACATATTACAATATTTATAGATAAATGAGTACTATAAGAGAAAATCAGTGGTGGATTTTTAATTCAGCAGATGCCAAAGATGACACCCACACTTTGCTTCCAAGTACAAACAGAGACAAAATGTGAAAGTGCAAGATGTTTATTGGGGGTCTACTTGGGCCAGGGTCTCTGGGCTCTGGTGATAAAATGGTAAGCAAAAATAGGCAAATTCATCAACACAGGGGAAAAGGGACACCCTGGGTGGAAGGATGAGAACCACTAATCCAGTTTAGTAAGTAACTGCAACCACTTCAGAGTATGGGCTCTGAGGTGAAGAAGACAAAAGCCAGGTTTGGAGTGTGATGGTTAATATTATCAACGTGATAGGACCTAGTGTTGCCAAGGAGACACACTGCTACCAGTGTGCAGGATTATCTAGATTGGGCTAGCTTCTGGCCATGCCTATTGAGATTATCTTGGTTAGGTTAATACCATCCTCGAGCTTTGGTCCCAGACTATTAAGAGCCAAGCTGACTGAGTCTCACATCTTTTTTTATGTCTTGACTGTGGATGAAATGTGACCGGACATTTCAAGCTCCTACAGCCTTGACTGCCCGCCATGATGGTCTGTGCCCTTGAGCTGTGAGGCAAAATAAACTCTGTCTTCCTTCACTTGCTTTATTTCTAGGGGATTTTTAAACACAACATCAAGAAAAGTAACTCAGACAGGGAGGGGATCCAGGAACAAGTGACAGGCATGCATGTAAGGAAGCCCCCAGGGTCACATGTGAGCTGATATATATTACTTGTTTGTTTATTGTTTGCTTGTTTTTGTTTTTCATTGATTTAGTGAATCGTGGGCTTTTATACCATGAAGCGTGTGTGGAGGTCAGAGGGCTTATGGGAATTTATTCTCTCCTTACACAATAAGGGTTTTGGGGAATCAAACTTAAGTCAACAAACTCGGAGGTCGGCTCATTGCCCATGGAGCCATCTTTCTGATCATACTTTTTATTCTGTATTCATTTTCCCTTTGAGGGGTGGGGTAGTGCAAGGCAGAGTTTTATAATTCAGGCTGGTTTCAGACTCACTCTGTAACTGAGCTCGACCTTGAACTTCCGATCCTCCTGCCTCTACCTCCAAGGTGCTTGAGTTATGGGTGTGTCCCCTCACCTTCAGTGCTGGAGACTAAGGGCAGGGAAGGCTTTATGCATGTTGGGGAAGCACTGTACCTACTGACCTGAGTGAGGCAGATACTAAACCTCATAGTTCCACAGCGATGTCTAAGACTTCACTTTCCTTTCTAGAAAGTCACTCCAAATATGTGGTCCAGCTCTCCTGCTCCATCTATTATCCCTGCATGCAGATGATACATTTAACACTTAAATCTTCATTTAAATAAATTGTGCGATAATTATGGGAAACAACACAAGAGCTACCTTTTTTTTTCTCAGTGAAAATACAGCCCTGGGTTTCTGCCAGCTAAAGCAGATTGTGCCCCCAAAACTCCTTAGTACTCCTGGAGGAGCAGGTCTTGTGTATAGCTCAAACCTGTGTCCCCACAGAAACATGATGATTCCAGTCACCACCGTGCCCCACCGATTCCAAGCTCTGATGAGAGAACATGATTAGTGGAGATGCCAGTTGAGACCCCTCCTCTGTTTTGCTGACCTTGTAAATTGTCTAGACTCAAGTGTCACAGGCATGTCTTACAATCCGTAAGATAACGCCTACATTTTGTAGAGCAGAAGCATATTAACCTTTGTGGGCTCTAGCAGGGTTCCGACAAAGAATGTCTGGTGAAAACCGGAGAGCTCATGGTAATTGCTTGCCATGCAGGGGAAAACGATCCGGAGCTGTGTGAAGATAAGGAAAAAATGTCTGGAGGCAAGTCACCTGGGTTTTATTATGCTTGCCCTAAAAAAATAATTAGCATAGCCTGTGAAATCATCTCAGGAGAAGTATGCAGGGCTGGCATTTGCCCCCAAAAGGAAATGGTAACCTAGCTTGTTTTGCTGAGAGAGAGAGAGAGAGAGAGAGAGAGAGAGAGAGAGAGAGAGAGAG
>NW_021604630.1:3379588-3398505 GCF_004785775.1 Grammomys surdaster
GAGAGAGAGAGAGAGAGAGAGAGAGAGAGAGAGAGAGAGAGAGAGAGGAGAGAGGAGAGGGAGACAGAGAGAGAAAGAGAAAGACAGAGAGACAGACAGAGACTGAAACAGAGATAAAGAGAATGTGCCCATGCTTCTAATATGGCAAAGACAAAAGAAAGGTCAGGTTTTAAAATAAATGTCTGAAACCACAAAGAGAACAGGGCCAACAGCTATCACTGTGGCTCTGCTGAGGTGGAGCTTTGCAGTTGCTGCCCCAGTCAAGAGCAGAGGTATGCCTCATTACCATGCAGGGCTCCAGGCTAGGCAAGCTTGTTGGGTTCTCTCTTAGGAGCCAACTAAAAGGACACAGAGCCAATCCCTGCATGAATGCACAGGCTGCATGCCCCATGCTCCTGCTGACTGCAGCCATTGCTGCAGCAGGACAACAGAATGGTCCCCTAAGGCCCATCTCAGGCCTCTGATTTGGAGGAACCCAAGGGAGCAGTGTCCAGCCTGGTTCATTTTGGGAGTAGGAATGGGAGAGAGAGAGAGAGAGAGAGAGAGAGAAATGCACCTATGTTTGTGCAGGAGCATCGGTGTGCCTTTAGCTAACCAGACAGGAGCAAGACTTTGTAAGATGTCTGTCACAGAAACCTTTTCAGTTTCCACTCAGGGACTAGAATGTTCCAGAGGGTCAGTGGATTTGGAATCATGAACTTAATGAGCCAAGGTTAACCTCTGCTTGTTCCCTAAAACTCAGGGAATTTATGTCTGTATAAATCACACTGACTGAGGTGATGTAACAAAATACAGTAGCTCAAAGACTTGACAGGAATCTGTTCCTCACAGCTCTGGGGGCCGGAAGTCCAAGCTAAAGAGGCTGGTGAGGTTCTTCCTGTTTTGGAGATGGAGATTCACCTGATGTCACCCCAAGGTGTGGTGGAATTAAAGACATTTCTCTTCCGTTTTCCTGAGGCCAGCAGCACAGTGGGATCTGGCGCATGCGTTGAGATCTTTTGACCCCAGTTACCTCTAGAGAGCTCCAGCTCAATTCCACTCCTGTGGGAACTGAACGTGGCACCCTGTGGATTACACGGGGAAGACATAACCTAGTCCATAGCAGAGCCAAATGTTATTACGATAGCCCAGGTCAAGGTCATCGTTTGGTTTCCAGATAAGGCCAAGTCCAGAATCCATGGACACCCCCCCACAGGGCAGCCTGGGAGAACACAGTGGAGCAGAGCCTTGGAGCCAGGGCCATGGGCTGCTGACTTCAGCTCGGCCCAGCCGCTGCTGGAACATGGTGCTTTGTTCCAGATAAACAACTGCAAGACGACAGCTTGGCCAGCAGTTCCCTGGGTAGGTTCAAGGCAGCCCCATGTCTCCTTGCTACAAGAGGAAGAGCAAGAGAGAGGACATTCTGCTAGCTTCTCTGTCTGCGAGGCCCTCCACTAGTCTCTTCCCTCCCCTAGTCTCTCCCGGCTTCCCCATGCCTTTCCCCTCCTCCCCTCTCCCCAGCCCAAGACTTCAGTTCTGAAGATGGCTACACGCCCTCCCCCAAGCTGCCCTATGAGAGCCTTTTCTCATGGCCTAGCTGATAATTTATTTAGTTTTGCTAAGTGTTCCTTTACAGGGAAGGAGAAAGGGGAGGGGTGAAGGGGAAGATGGGTTGCTGTCTTTGAAAAGCCGACTCATAAATGTTCAGGTACATTTCTTTTTCTGTAGGCTAAGCAGCTTTCTCAGCCAAAAAAATAATCACGCAGCAGGCATCTCCGAGGTCTGGGGAGAGCAGACGTATTTTATCTCTCCTTGGTGATGGCTCTGAGCAGTTAATGCTCTTGCATTTTAAGCTTGAATGGATTTTTTGTCCAAGGTAGCTACAGTTTTTTTTTTCCTCCCTCTCGAAAAGGTCTTTGTAGCCCTAGAAAACAAGTCTCCTTAAAGCAAAGGGAAAGCATCTTCTGCCTCCTTGTGCTATACAGGATGTGGGATATGCTATTATTTGACCCCTCAAAAACCAGTCTCAACATTTTACCCTTCACCCCTTTCTAGCCCCTTTGGCCAATAGAACTCAGAAAATAGTATTGACCAGTACAGTGGGAAGAGGATTTTAGGAAAGGAAATGATTGTAATCCATGGAGTTTTATGAGGAAAGAACAAGCTGCCATGATGTGTACTTCTTTTGGACATGATTGAAAGAGTTGGCACCCCAACAGTCATCTTGTAGCCATGAAACAAACACAAAGAACCAAGGTTCTCAAGCAGCACGGTTGGAAAGTAGAAAACCCCTGGATTTTTAGATCACAAGCTGTTGAATCAGCTAACCTTAGACTTCCCTGCTAAGTCAATAATAAATGTTCGTGTCATAAAGGCACTGTTAAATGAGATTTGGGTTGTTTGTAGCCCAAAATAATTTCTAACAGACATACTAGATCCCAAGGTTGGTTCTGTCAGGTAGAGGCTGCTTTAAAAAAGTCCCTTGGCATTTGTTTTTATTTTTATTTTTTTTCGTGCTGAATCAATGAATGGAAAGTCCCAGAAGGTAAAGCAAAGCACTCATACTTTTTTCTTCATCCTTCTTTTTCCCATCCTTCTTTTGCATGACTGGATCATACCTTATTCTCCTGGTGCTTTGGGTTGATATGTAGTCTATCTTGGTTGTCCTGAGCAGGTTCCCTGTGTCTTGGCTACCAGTTTCATGGAAGGGCTGTTCCTTTCGGTATTCTGCATGAAGACCTTGAGGAATTTATCCTGGATTCAGTCATAGTAAGCCACTCCTCTTCCTGGAGTGTCTGGAGTGTATTTGTAGGGACTGAGCCCTTGGCCAGTTGTCACCAGTCTCCTGTCAGGTTGCAGGTTATTTCCTTGAAGGGGAAAGTCTGTCTCAGGGATGCTTTATGATCTACCTTCTGCTGTGTGAGGTAGACATCCTTCCCATCATGCTCCACTGACCTACACCCTCAGACCAGGCCCCACCTCCCATCCTCTGCCACCTCCCCATAGTCTATTCAAATTCTGAACTCATCAGTAGATTAAAGAGTTGCTTATAGCTGACCTCTCCTACTGATTGATCACTGATGAGACACCCCAAAGCGTGCCTCAATAATCTCCTCAAGGTTTCTCAATCCAACCGAGTTGACACTTAGGCTTTACCACCATATATCCCTCATGCAAAGACTCATTCAGCCGTGGCTAGCTTGATCAGCTGTAATTCTTTGTCCCCCAACCCTGTGCTCTGCTAGTTGTGACAGGTTCATCACCCACATTCACAGCCCCTTCTGTGCTTTAGAACTCCAAGAAGCCATTGTGGGGTAGATAAGGCAAGGAAGCCCCAATGGAAAGGTAATAGAGGAGCCAGCCTACAGGTGCTGGGTGACTACTGGGCCCACGACTCCTACCCTTATCAGGTGTAACAGAAATGACATCATAGAGTGGATCCATTTCTACTTGGCTTTTCCTGCCAGAGGCTGAAGCAGTAAAGGCAGGTCTCCCTTTTGCCCTTCCAGACTCCCAAGGGGTTACCTGCATCAAATTCCTGATGCTTAAGATCTCCAGACAGTTCCCATTATCTTCAACATGTCTCTTCACCGTCCTGCTTTTCACATGATTTCCTTGCACATTACCTAACTGTCATGGGGTCTGAAAACAGTCCTGAGATACGCCAACCAGGAGCTCTTATTCCTGCACGGGGAGGGAGGTAGCTGGATACAGGAGAGTTTAGGGGTTCTATGTTCTCAGAACACATATAGCCATGGGGGGAACTTCTCAGAGAAAACGGGCTCATGAGCTCAGTAACTTTCTTAGGAATGGCAACCACAGTCATAACAGCAACATGTTTCTCCATTTCAACTTTCTTTAAGGTTGCTAGGAGGAGCCCTGGGTGATCAACCCCACCCGTTTTCAGTCCCCTTGTCAATGGGCCTTCCTGGGGCTTCACTCTAGCATGGCACACTCTCTTCTTCTGCACGTACCCTAAGCCTAGGGTCACATGTGTCTCTTCTTCTTCATATCTTCTACTAAGCAGTTCTGTTTCTTAAATGTTTCTTAAAAGTGTTCTTTATCTTTTCCCCCCATACTGCCAGTCTATTCTAGGAGTTCCAGCTCTCCTTTTGAGCCATGCTTGGTGTTTCTTCCTGACCTCTGCCTCTGGCTACTTCATCTTTTCCTTGATTTCATATGATTTCTCTGCATAAAAAAGCCATTAGTGGCTCACACTGTTACTAGCGTTTCCCAGAAGTCTCTGTGGAAGCACCTGAAATCTGAGGGCAGGGTGCTAGAGATGGTGGCTGTGTTAGTTACACTTTGTGTTGTGTTAATATACAATGGCCAAAGGCAAGTCATAGAAGAAATGGTTTATTTTGGCTTATGGTTCCAAGGGAGAGTTTGTAATAACTGGAAAGGCATGGCGTGCCAGTGGGGAAAGGAAGCTGGCTGGTTATGTTTCCATCCACACACAGGAAGCAGAGAGAGGTAGCAGGAAGTAGGTAGTCCTATAAACCCCTAGAGCCCACCTCCAGTGACATACTTCCTCCAGCAAGACTCTACATTCATAATCTCCCCAGGCACCATCACTGTGCTGGATAGTTTTATGTCAACTTAACACAAGCTAGAGTCATCTGAGAGGAGGGAAATTCAATTGAGAAAATGCCTCCATAAGATTGGGCTGTGGGAAAGCCTGTAGGGCATTTTCTTAATTAATGATTGATGGCAGAGGGCTCAAACCTATTGTGGATGGTGCCATCCCTGGGCTGGTAATCCTGGGTGTTATAAGAAGTAGGCTGAACAACCTATGAGAAGCAAGCCAGTAAGCAGCACCCCTCCATGGGCCCTGCATCAGCCCCTCCCTCCAGGTCCCTGCCCTGACTTCCTGCTCTGACTTCCTTCAGCAAAGTGTAATTCAAGTAAACCCTTTCATCCCCAATTTGCTTTTGGTCATGGTTTTCATCATAGCAATAGCAACCCTAACTACAACGACTACTAACCAGGGACCAATTGCTCAAATGCCTGAGCCAATGGGAGACATTTCCCTTTCAAACCATCACAGAGGTTCATCACATTTTTCAGAGGTGTATCATGAGTTGTAAATGGCTATTTTGAAGTGGAACTTAAAATTAGGTCCGAACTGGTACTATTCTTAGGTTTAGGGTCATAACATGTGTCTCGATAAGCCAGGTTCTGCCACTCTCCATTGATAAGCCAATTAAAACACCAAAGGAATAGCAAAAACACAAGGATGACCTGGGTGGCTACACTGGAAAGAGGCATACGGATACCAAGCAACCTCCCCCAAGTCCATTTTTGGGGTCCTCAGGTGAGGTTAAGGTTCAAGTAGGGGGACCAGATTCACGCATCTAAACTGTCATCAGTCAGTGTATGGCCCTGCCCAACACTGTTCCATCTTTGTCTCTTCTGTAAGGTGGCTAACAAGTTCCAAATCTATTTCTGGGAGAAATCTTTCCTCTCTTGCTGGTCCATGTTTTGGGCTTTCCTTTTAGTATGAGATACCTGGGGGAGAATTTCATTTCTTTGGGTCTATTATTTAAATAGAGTGCTCGGCAAAGTGAGGGATATAATGTCTCCTTAGAATATCCCCATCCTTTGTGGTTACAGTACCAGGCATGAGCCTGAGGATACTCTGGAACCTGCTGCTATGAGAGAGATTAGTGTAATCAATAAGTAGTGTTGAGCGGATAAATGAAACAAAGTGTGCATGTCTTTTTCCCAGCTAAAGGCAAAACGACAAAGCTAGAGACAGCGGATGTGTTCAACATGAGAGAAAAGCCCGTGCAAAGTCAGCCACATTTCTGCGGGATGCTTGGTGATCAGGCATCTTACAAAACCACCTTAGAAGGAGAAAAGATTTCCTTCAGCTTCTGTCCTGGTCTGTTGGTCCCTGCTGTGTTTGGCTCCTTAATAAGGCAGACCGTTATGGTAGGATAAAACCGCACACCTCTGTCCCGTGATAAAAAACAAATTCACCCAACTCACGGGACTGAGAAGGAAAGGGAACGGGAGAGGAGGAGCAGGTATCTCCATTTCCTCTTCTAGGACACTACCCAGTGACGTCACTTCCCCTCACCAGGTTCTACCCATTAAAGGTCCCACCCTTCCTTGATAGTGCCTGGGGCTGGGAATGAAGTATGTGGGCATTGGGAGAATGGTTAGTGTCCAAAATGGAATGAGAAAGCTGAATGAGAAATGTAATGTTGTTTGGTTCTTTAGTTCCATGTCCAACTCAAGACCACAGTTAGGATCACATTTCCCAAGACAGGAGCAAAGGGATCCTGCCAGTTTTCACTCCACAGGATTTCTAAAGCAATGTGCAGAGGAGAAGACCAGGGACCATGCTAAGCTACACGGATTCAAGCGGCAGAACACACCCTTCCACATCCCTACCAAGCCTCCTCTCCTCCCTCCCTGTCCATACGTTGTCAGCTTGCATTTCAGCACAACTGGGCTTGCTTACATGGAAAACTGAGAAGAGTAGAAGCAAGAAAGGGTGTGTGTGTGTGGAGAACCGGTGGCACTCATTTCCATACTAAACAGAAATAGCTTATGGGTCTCAGGTTTAGTGAGCTAACTGGTAGAAATGAAATGACTTCCTCAAAATGCTGATTAAAACAAACAAACAGACAAACACCATAAAACAAAGTCCAAAAACCAACCCGTCAACCAACCAACACATATACAGGCACGTACAAACAGCAACCGAACATGCCTGCAGGGCTCCACTGTAGGGGAAAATTATTCTCCAAGAAAAATTACTGATGAGTATTTTTACTGGATATTCCCTCTCAACTCCCACAGCTGGGACCCTACTGAGACTCTGGACCCAGATGAGAAGTATAGCACTCACTGCCTGTGAGCACAGACTGGCTCACTTCTCACCTGTCAATTCTGGATCCTCTGAGGGCAGACATCCCCTTCCCAATGGAAAGTTGTCTTCCACTGAGACGGTCTTCCAAACTACTAAGAAGAAAGGGACCACAGAATAATAGCAACATCGTTCGTTTCGCTAAAGGAGAACCAGGAAATTTTGCAAAGCTGCACAAACCAAAAGCATAAAACCAGATGACAAGAGTAAAGAAAAATCATGGTATAAAAAAGAAGAGGAAAGACACACAAACCCAAAGAGCATAAGGCCAGATGGTAAGATGTGGAATTCGGTGAGCACAAGGATGAAAAGCTATCTGTCTATAGGAAAGCACTCTCAAATTGATTTGAGTGGCAAAATCTGCTTAATTTTGCATCATTCCAGGGATTATCCGAGATGAAAAGGAGATCGTTTTAACGCAGCAATTTCCCCCAGCTCTAGGGCCTATTTCAAAGGCGTGTGGAAGGGCAGGCGTGTCATCTGCTACACTGCCACCCCACATCGCAGTGGTTCCAGATTTCAAGAGAAACCGGGCCAGTGACTATGTATCACCAAAGACAAAAAACCTGAGACCCAGAGACCAAATTCATAATTCATAACAAATTAATAAACAATCCTGCATCCCAGACGGAAGAACACTGAGCTGTGTAAATTAAAGGGACAGCAGCAGGGCCTGTTGGAAATACCCATAGAAATGAACAAACCCAGCTTGGGTGTAATCTAGGACATACTTGTGCAGACAGAGAACATCCTGTGACACACAGAGGACATCCTGTGACACACAGAGAAGACAGGACAGCATCAAAACAGGATCTCTCACCTGCTTAACATATATATTCCTTGATGAAATAATTCTGATTGGACCTGAACAAAAATGGCTTTCGATTCAACAAAATCTAGATGAGCAATGAGAAGAAGCAATGCCTGTCTATCTTTCCAATAAATCTTAGAGCTGCAGTCATCAGAGGAATGAGGACCTGTGGGAATCAAAGGCAAATGAATAAAGAAACTGCACCAAGAATGTCAAGTATCATATAGATTTAATTATTAAATTTATGTGCTATCAAATAAACAGTACAATTAGCAAATTTATATTTAATATTTAATAAAAACAAATAAGTAGCTGTATCAATAAGATAAAACATCCAGGCAGCATATGTTAATATTTAATACATTTAATATAATTTTTAAAATGTAATAAAAAAGCAATTGAGGAAGTAATGAGTAATAACAGAGAAATATAAACTAAGTCAGTGGAGTGGAATATCAAGTTAAAATTCTCACTCCACATTAAGTGTCTTGATGCATAATTAGAGCAAAATAAATGTTTGTTAAAGGAAGAAATTAATAAATGAATGAATAATATATTGAATTCTAGATGGGTTAAATACATGGCAATCCATAAAACATTACAAGAAATTACAAGCATATATTGTACTGGTCTCTAATTGAGAGAAGTCTTGAAGTGATAGACAACACAGAAGGCATTCTGTGGCACTGATTCCACCGTCATCTTCAATGTTTCCCTCTGAAAAACCACACAAGTATGAGGTGCAAGGATTAATTTCTTTCATTTATAAGAAGCTCTTGTGAATCAAAAGCACAAAGACAAATACTCCAATGGAGGCGAGAACCAGGACGGAGAAAGATGGGTCTCAGCAGAGAGACAAATGGCTGATAAATGTACAAGCAGTGTTCAACCTCATTTGTTATCTAAGACATGAAAAATTAAGCAGAACAGAAGAAAAATACAATTTTAAAAAATTCTGTCATCAAAAACTCTTTCAAAAAAAGAAAGAAAGAAAGAAAGAAAGAAAGAAAGAAAGAAAGAAAGCCAGCCAGCCAGCCCAGATTCTGGGCACCATGCAAAGATTCATGGGAAACTGAGTCCAAAATCTTATACTTTATTAGTAGGGAATAAATCATGGGGAAGGTAAATGGAATTTTTTACATACTACTAGTTAAAAAATATTATATATAAATATATAAATATAAATATATACAATATTTATATATAAATATATAAATATAAATATAAATATATATATATATATATATATATATATATATATATATATATATATAACACATATATATATGTTCATGGTGATAAGAAGTAAGGGCTTCAAAAATGTCTACTGTTTATTCTTGGTATTAACACTTGTAAAGTCTTTTAAAGAAATCTGATGAATGCAACGATACATATGCAAATAAGTTGTGATAGCATTAACTATGTATCTCTACTTAAATTTCCAAAATGAATTAGTGATCAACTCTTACACTATATTCTTAGCTGCACTATTATTTCACTATCTTAGTGCATATTAGGTGCCCTATTATTTCACTACAAGGCTCCTCAAGAATAGTTACTGAAACGGAGAACTACACCAGATGCAATACCTAGAGAAAGAATACTGTATGTCTGCTGTAAGTCTGTTATAAAAATAATTTTATCCACTGACAACAGAGAAGGTGCTTAGCATGCACCAGATCCCAAGTTCAGTTACTCTCAACCACATGCACAAGTGCACACTCACTACACATGTGCACACAAACAAACCAAAGAATAAATGTGTATACGGGAAAGGTTAAAAGGAAATAAACAGAGTGTTAATAATTATTTTTATGTGGAAAGGAGGTATTTTTCTTATCTTTTTCTAACTTGCAAATATATTTTACACCTATCAAACAGTACACTAGGTGTTTGGAAAACTCGTAGACAATGGATCTGCATCTGCTGTCTGAGCTTGGAGTCCGGTGGGAAGCCAGACAAGATTAGAATCAATGGTGATGGGAACGATGGGGAAAAACACAACTCAGGGATCAGACTGTTTGAAGACTCCAGTCTCAGGCCAGTTACTATGGGTAGTGTGACTTGGAATCTTCATCTCCAATTAGATAACACGAGTGAGGTAAGTCTTGCTCCCCAGAGCCATGGCCACAGCCAAGTGAGATAACATGCTGGGAGGAAGCATGGGTGCCCATCCATCCCCTATTTGCTTCTGTCTGATCCTTTTCATTTTAAGTGTGTTTTATAGATTAGGTACCTGCGACATGTCTGCCTTTTGGTATTGCATTCTTCCCATCTTAACGTCTTGTATAGAGGAACAAATCTCTACACGGTGCCTGGTTTTGTTTGTTTGTTATTGACCATAAGCTGTTACAACTGACCTATAGATAAGTCTTTTCATTGCTGATAACCTAGGCATATTTCCATAAATTCAGGGTATTTAGTTTCTGACATCACAAACTAACCATAAATTTAGACACCTTAACAAATCTACATTCATTTTTTTGGCATGCATTATTATCTATGAATTTAATGAAAGATTTAAAGCGGTGATTTGTGGGTTCCTAGGATTTCTATTTTGAGGTACCCCTACCTTGTATGGCCTCTCTCAGGTCCTCTGTTAGGACAACTGTATTCAGCCTAGTGAAGCAGGCTGTGGTGCTTCTTCTCCATGCCTGAAGGATGTGCTGCCATGATTGTCTTGCGCACTCTGCTGTCTGGATCCCAGTCATAATTCCCTACTCATCTTCCTGCTCACAGACATTGGTGTTCCATAAACCCCTGGAAGGAGAGCAGCAGCCCATGGTCCTGTCGAGTCTCAGTCATATCTCCTTCCCTTTGAAAGGCTGTTCTGAGCTTCCAATGTCTGGGCCGGTTTCCATTTCAAAGTTGCTGTGTCTTAAATTCACAGTTGAAAAAAATAATTACTAGGCATGGTGGTGAGTGCCTTTAAACCCAGATCTGGGGATGCAGAGGCCAGGTGGATCTATGAGTTTGAGGCCAGCCTGGTCTATAGAGCTTGTTCCAGGTTAGCCAGGGCTATACAGAGAAGCCCTGTCTCAGAAAACAAAATTAAGATCTTCTTGTACTTCTTGCTTCATTGAGTGAAAGGATAATTTTATTCTGTTTGCTTAACCACAGACATTTCTTTTTACATATGAAAGATAAAAGCTTTTTTTCTTAATGGAAAACATACTGTAGAGAGAACAGAGGAAATGATGTCAGGGCATTATCCCTCAAGTAGAACAATGAGTATTTTCTAGAATGAAATAAAGACTTGAGACGGGCATAGCTTGGGGCCGAAGCACACTTGGGCTCACTAGAGGAAATGAGATTGGGGAACAGAGGGACAAGAAAGCCGAGGGACTAGGAACAGTGAAGCACCCTGGCTTGGAGGCACTCGCAGGTGCCTCCCCCCTTCTCACTCCAAAGGCTTTCTTGGGTATGTCTCCGACCTGCCAAGGCTCCATGTCAAGATCTACATTTCCCAGACTCCCTCAGGTTCAGGCTCTACCAAAGTGAGCACAAGTTCCAATGAGTAGAGAATAAAGATGAGTAAGAGAGAGCAGCGTGGTTCCTGAGTCAGACTCAATAATTCAGATGACTGATAAGGCCCACACTAAAGGATGCCAGGGCTTCTGAAGCAGCAGTGATGGAGTTTCTTGCAACCAATACCCAGGGCCATGGGCATCAGTCTGCATAGAGCTGTTTTGCTGGAACACTCTTGCATGATGTGAGGTACTCTCTGACTTCTCTATACCTGCCTGTTTCCATTCAAGTTCAATGTAACGACTGGTTCTAATCTTTATAAACTAGCATACTATTTGATACATAGTATTCATGTATATAAATATATAAGTGCTACAACTGTTATAATTGTTTGTATATGTATGTATGCTTATTTGGATCTGGAATGGTCTTTGAAAGGCTCACTAGGATGTCATCAAAAGTCTGGTTGTCAGCTTAGCATTTTTGAGAGGTGATGGACCTTTAAGTGGGGCCTAGTGTTGGGTCTTCAGGTCACTGTGTTTTCTTGAAGGAAAATTGTGAGACCCCCAGTTCTTGCCTGATCTTTTTCAGCCACTTCTGGGCTATAATGTACTGCCTTTCCATAGGCTCCAAAGCAACAGGGCCACTCCATCACAGATGAAAACGTCCCAAGTGACTAGCCCAAATGACCTCTTTAATAAATGCGCTGCAGTGACAGAGTTAATACAAGCATCATTCCAAAAGCAACTCATAGTAGTGAATACAAGGATGATACCTGAGGACCCTGGGTTTGATGCTTCCTGTCCTCCAAACATCCTATCTCAGATGAACTCGCCATGACATTCATGCCTTATAGGGCAGTGGTTTTCAATCTTCCTAACGCTGTGACCCTTTATCACAGTTCACGTTGTGGCGACCCCCAACTGTAAACTTACTCTCATTGCTACTTCGTAAGTGTAATTTTGCTACATTTATGAATCATAATATAAATATCTGTGTTCTCCTATGGTCTTAGTAACCCCTTGAAAAGGCCAGCTGACTCCCTAAAGGGATTTTAACCCACAAGTTGAAAACTGTTGTAGGGGACCCACTGACTATCCAGAGGTCCCTCTGGCACCTCTCGTGGAGAAAAGCAAGAGTGTTGAGAGATGAAATGTCTTCAAGAGGCCTGGGAGTGAGATCAGGAAGCTGGAGAAGGTGTGACTTTGAAGTCACAGCAGCAGCGAGTTCTAAGGGTACAGGTGTCCAAAGAGATCACTCATGCACAGCAGAGGAGTGGACTCCAGAAGGGACAGAGCTGGCTTTGGTGAACTGTGATGCTGCAGGGACTCGACAGAGTCCAAGTGCTTCCTTGAAAGAAGGGAGAGGAAACTGTACTTTGTACAAGGTGATCATGTTGACCCACGCTTGGAACAGTAACGGAACACAGGGGGATAAGGCAGGAGCAGCAGCTGTGTGTGTTACTGGACAGTGTTAAAGGAGAAACTCTAATGTACTTTCTGTTTTGAACATCTGAGTCGGTGTACATTTACCACCGTGTGCTACTGTGAGCTTGTCTCATTAGGTACACAGGGCAGCTGGAGGGAAAGTGTAGGAGAAAAAAAAATCACAGGTCATTAGACCATAAGTTCTGGAACACTCACCATTTTGTAATTGGCATCTCACTGTTCTCAATTATTAAACATTGAGACAGGTCATTTTATCTGTGAGCAGTCCCCATTCAGTCTTCAATAGCAGTATCTTTTCTTCATTTCAGTGTATTAATTAGGCCGAGGAAGAAAGTTTGACCCTTAGTCTCAAGTCCTTATTCCCAGGCCCAAGATCCTGAGAAATTGCCAAGTGGTGCCATCAACGACCCATGGGTGGGAAAAAAGATGAGGCTCCTGAGGCTGCAGTAGGAGGGGCCAAAGACCTAGGATGCCAAGACACAGGAAAAGGGAAAGCAGGTTAGGGAGAGAGCCAATTAGCATAGTTAGGGAGAGTATTTAAAAACCAACTGTTTACCCATTAGCCACACAACTGTCGGGCTCTCAACATGTTAATTAGCTATGTGTCTGTTAATATGCAGTGTGCCAAAAGAAGGGTCCTGGACAATTAAGAGCTGGGAAACACGGGGTTAAACAGAGTAGAAAAATATCTAATGTTTTACACTGTTAACAGATTTTGCTATAGATCCACGAGGCAAATAACACAGCATTTTCCAAAATCATTTGACCATTGAACCCTCCGATATATTGATTACTGTTTAGAATATGCAAACCACAAGTATCACCATGAGGCCCAGGCAGTATGGAACTCTCAGCTTCTGTAAGTGTAGGTGTAATACCCAGAGACCCAGAAATGCTGAAGACCACAGACACTGAGAACTGTTAAGTCTCAGAAACCCAGTCAAATGGTTGACGTGCCTATTAAGGGGGATCCTGGCTAGCTCTCCCAGCATGCCTCAGTCCCTGTGGCTCCTCCCAGCTCTCCCTGCATCACCCAGTACCCATGGCTTCTCCTAGCCCTGTCAGGATCCCTTAGTACCTGTGGTTTCTCCCAGCACTTCTTGACCTGTCCTCTCACTCTTAGGGTCTGGGCTTCTGCTTCTCTTCCCTCACCCTGATCCCTGTGCAATTCAGCCATTTTGTTAAGAGCTCCTCTTTTGCTCTCCTCATCTCGTCTTATGGTCTGGTTTAGTATGCCGCCATTTTCAGTCGGACTCTTTCCTCTGCCGGCTTTCAAATCCCTTATATACACAATAAAAAAAATCAACATAGTTTAGGAGTAGTCATGTTCTTCTCCTTTTATTTTATTCTATTTTCTTTTTTCATTCAGGAACATAATTTAGGAAGACGTGGACAGATGCTTGGCCATTATAGGAAAAAATCAGAGCACCGGAGGCTCTTCACATTGGCCAAGTGGATTAAGATTCAGACCCCAACACTCTGTCTTTAGTAGTTTGTGACTTCTTCAGTGGAAAGACTGGTCTTAATTCAGCTAATTAATCACTAAGCTAATTAGTGCATTAAAAATCTGCTTTTCTCTCGTTTGTTAGAGGGGAAAAATAGAATCCATTTATAGAACGTTGTTGTGCCTGTTTTAATTAGGAGACAAGGTGACTTGGCAGTAATAAGATCTGATGTTGCAATTTCTCAGCCTTGACTTTATACTCTCAAACCTCAAATAGTTACTTTGAAATGTGGTTTTCAGTTCCGAAGTTACAGTCCTGTGGTCACTAACACCTTCTAGTAATGACAAGTTTTCACAGGCTGTGTTGAGTGTCACATATATAATTTGTTCTAGAGTCTCCATCTTCTGAGTTTATGAAACTCACTAATCCATCCCCTCTTAAAGGGCCATAAAAACAGACACAATACTTCCTCTGAAGACACAGGGCCAGCAATGGAAGAAGAAAGCAATTGCTTTCTGGGTTTTCCTTGCAAAGGACGTGACCGTTATGCAAAGAAGGGTTTTTAATATTCATCAAAGGCCTTGGAACCCTGAGTTCCATTCCACAATGTCTAGAAGATTTATGGAGCTGAAAGTTCTCGCTCAAGTTTTCTGGAAGCCTTTGTTTCTGGGAAACCTAGGGAAAAGGAGATAGCAAAGCCCACACAACATCCTTTGGTTCTTAAAGGATGTGGGTGTCAATTGGTAGGCAGGTATCTTAGAGAAATCACCTATGCTGGGTGGGAGGGCTACTAATCTTTTAAATGACCACACCACTCCTTCCAAGTTTCTGTTTGTTTGTTTTAAATGAGACTGTCTAGAAAGCATACAGTAGCCAGATGAAGTCTCTAGGTCACTATCACTATTTTTAGGTCGATGAATAAATTTTGTTCATCAAAAATTGCTAAATTTCTATTACTATGTGTTAATTATACAAAATAACAGATGTCTTGTGATATTTTCATGTGTGTGTGTGTGTGTGTGTGTGTGCAATGTGCTTAGATCTCCCAGAATTCTCTGTATCCTGCCCCTGTCCCTTTCCCTTTCCAAACCTGAGTCCCCTCCCATCCTTTTACTTCTGTGTTCTTTCCTTCTCTCTTCCTACATTGCATACATGACAGAAAACATGCGACCCTTGTCTTTGTGGGACTAACACATTTCACTTAACAATGGCTTTCATCAGAAGCATTTTCTCTACTATAGTTTTGAACATATGATATGACCTCAACCTGGATGTCCTCAAACATGCACTCCCATCTGAGTACATGATGATGATAGGTTTTCCGAGTGAGGATGAATTCTTTGCTTGTAGGAGACTATTCTGTTTTGGGATTGAGCTGTGGTGTCATCAGTTGGTGGACCAAGCCTTTTCTGCTTTACTGATTGTACTCACTGGCTTCATGATCACGTGCTCAGGAAGCACATGGCATTGGCTGAAATGCCTGTCAGTAAACTTCCTGTTTGGTGACATTTCCTTTTTTTTTTTCCCCCAAGACCAACTGAGGCTAGAAAGTACTAAACAACATCCAAGCCACCTGTTGGCAACAAGGACGTTTGAAAATGGCATGTAAAAAGCATTCCACTGGAAAAGGATTTCTGAAGCGATCCAGTCAAGTTTAGTGGGTATGCTTATATGCTAGATTTGTCCCAGACACAGGAAAGGGAGGCTTATGAGGCTACAGATATATGGAGACTACAGGGACACCTGGGGACTTGCTGTCCAGGACCCTGCAGTACTTGTATTCTAACAGACAGGATAGGACTCAGCCTGAAGAATAGCAGGAGCTTCGCACAAAGCTATAGAAGAGTAAACACTCAGCAGTGGCAGTGGGGCAGGAGACAGGAACTGCATGGAGGAGGTTTGTGGAGGGCCAAACATGGAGAATGAGGAGCAGGCTACTCCTGAGTGAAAAGGATCCTAGGTAATCTACCACTTGCTGCTTTGGGAAGAAATGCCACAGAACACCTTGTCAACGCTCAGTCATTCATACAAGATTGACAGGAAGGATTGCAATCTCTGAGTTCCTGAGGAAAAATACCCACGGGCCTGTTCAACATGGTTGAAGGGATGTCAAACAGTCCAGAAGCCTCTGCTAGTCCTAATGTATAGAGTTATGGTTTACTTGCCAAGCAGCTTTCCTCAGGGAAGGGAAAGCAAGGGCAGAGAAGGGTTATGAGGAACAAGGAAGGGGCTCTAGGGACAAAGACTAGACCCCAGGGTGAGGAAAAATGTATTGGGGACAGGTAAGAGATCTGGGGATAAGGGAAGGTATCCCAGGGTGCAGAGAAAGGATCCCAGAAGCAAGGAAGGTGTCCTGACAGCAAGGAAGGGGTCCAGGAGCAAAGAAGGCATTCTAGAAGCAGGGAAGGGTTTCAGCAGTAGGGAAGGGCCCTGGGGAACAGGGAACAGGTCCAAGGAATAGAGAATGGGTCCTAAGGTTGGGGGGGAGGCCCTAGGAATAAGGGGGGGTGTTATAGGGAGAGGGTCCCATGATGAGGGAGAAAAGAAGTCCCAGGAGCAAAGAAGGGGGTTCCAACAACAGGAAAGAAGGTCCAGAAACAGGGAAAGAGTCTCGGGGGATAATGGAGGAATCCCAGGGGCAGGTGGGGCCATGAGACTCCTCTACAGGCTATCTCTAATACATGAGAAATAGTGAGACTCTGCTTTTTGCTACTATGGACAAACCAGTATTTGCTAATCATATTTGAAAATTAAACTTGGAAGGACACAAAATTACTCCATCCACCCTTAAACAGGAGATCTTAAAGTCCTTTGGTTAAAAGATAAGTTTCATTGTAAAGAATTCCATCCAGTCCAAGCTTAGATACCATTATCTAATCCTTCACCATTATAGCCCCTCTTGGTTTTGAGGGAGCGTATCTAAATCCTGTGTTTTCTAAAGGCCCTAGATGTATACACAGCAAGCAGAGTGTCACTTGAAGAAGTGGTCCTGAGAAATCCAACTTCCATTGAAGCATATGAGATTAGCCTCTTTTGGTCTCCAGAGAGTGATCTTAACTTTGTGTGGAATAATTAAAACAAAAACAAACAAACAAACAAACAAACAAACAAACACAAAACAGTGAACTCACCAGAAGAGAGAACTGGTTCCTCCTGGCTCTGTGCACAGTCCTCACCTCCCTCTTTCTCTTCTCCTCACCCCCAAGCCCTACCCCCATGTCCACACAGCAGGGGTCACTGTGTACCAGGAGAGGAGAAACCCAGAGTAGCATCACTTGGCAGGGTTTCTCTGGTCCTGGCCCTGTCTCTGAAGGGATATATGAAACTTAACTACATTGTTAATCCTTCTTCCTCTTCCTTACAGAGAAAGAACAGCAAAAGGAATCGGGTAGAGATTAGGCAAAGGTGAGGTTAGCTGGGAGGACTTTGTAGCCAAAAGGGACCAGTAGACCGTAATGACACACTAAAGACTCCTTCTCCTCAGCTGTACCTCAGTATACTCTGACCTCTGACCTCTGAGACATCAATAAGACCCTGTCACATCACTGTGACATGCTCTTTTCAGGCACCAATCCCTTGGCTGAGAGTCCCAGGTCTTATAGTCATGCAGAGTGTAACTGAGAGGGCCCCCAGGGTCACCCCTGCCAGAACTCTTGGCCCTGAATTCATGAGTCAAGTCTCCTGAGGCAGGGGAAGCAATGCTCAGGGAGTAAGCTGCATTTCTCCGAAGACTCTGCCGTGTTCATTTTTATTTGTGTTTCCTGAGACCTCATTTTAAAAACATCTTTCTGTCTAAACAAAAGCTCTAAGCCCCCAACAAAAATCACAAAAGTACCTCTCTAGTCTAACCATCTGGGCATGAGAGTAGAAGGTTCCAAGAACTCATGGACCAGCCTGTGTGGGCTACCTGGTAACTCAGAGTAGAGGAAGATGAGCTAATGTCCCTGGGACAACACAAAGTCAGAGCTGGCTCACAGTTAAGACATGGATGCAGTCTTCTGGGCCCCTCCTTGGGCTTGCCACCCCTGCCAACCCATGTGTTCACACTGCCCATGTGAGGACTACAGCCCTGGTTTTCATCCTTGAGCCAAGAGGACCTCAAAAGTCTCTACCAGGAAGCAATGCAAAATGCCAGCAAGCATTTCCAGAGAACGGTGTGGAAATGCTCACAGCCCTTACAAGATGGAAGAGGCTCTGCCTGAACTCAGCCGCTGAAGCCCCAGTGAAATGAGTTCTACTGAGCAAGGTAAATTATTTTTCTTGTACTAAAGCACATTTTTCCCTCATTTTTTGACATGCTCAGTAGAATAAAAAGAGGGGAATTGGAGGGCCAAGACCCAGGGAGAATGGAGACATGCTTAGACCGTTAATGGAGGCTCATTTTGGTGAAGTACTCGGAGGTCCCATGGGCCCTGAGAATTAAACGCTGTCACTCAGGTCCAAAAGCAGAGTTGTCCAGTTTGCAGACACTTGTCATAATTAAGCTAATGGCTCTGAAAATGTGCTTTGATATTAAATCTATCTCCACTGAGGAGCAGGGCTGATTAAAACCGCAGCTTGACAGTTAATGATGAACCTTTGCTTGCTGAGCATTGGGACTGAACTGGCCAGTTTAGACTAGTCCCGTACCCCTTCTGTCTGGCAGCTGGCAGCAGGCAGTGTACCCACCCTTGCCTCCTCTTCCAAGTAGCAGGCTTTTCATCTCCAGACACACCTCACAGGCTCCATTTTGCCTTTGAGAGGACAGAGCTCTCTGCTTGAAGGATGCTTTTAACTCAGCACCTAGCTAGAAGCATGATAGTTCTACATGCTGTTGGAAGAGCAGAGGCAGACAGAGGCAGAGAGGCAGGGAGGCAGGGAGGCAGGGAGGCAGGGAGGCAGGGAGGCAG
>NW_021604630.1:3398678-3438072 GCF_004785775.1 Grammomys surdaster
AGAGAGGCAGAGAGGCAGAGAGGCAGAGAGGCAGAGAGGCAGAGAGGCAGAGAGGCAGAGAGGCAGAGAGGCAGAGAGGCAGAGAGGCAGAGAGAGACAGAGGCTGTAGCCAGCCTTTTAGGGCCTTGTCTGGAAGATGGAATGTCAATGCGAGTGGCCATGCTCACCCTGACCTTGGTGTCAGAAAAATTCAAGTTCAAGACACTCAGCTGTCTGTCTGTTTCTTGAATCTGACTTTGGGGCCAATGTTGGGGCAGCATAAGGGCAGCTTGAAATAGTCAGAGGGAAGTCACTCCTTCTGAGCTGACTGGAAGGCTATAGATACAGCTGCTCTTGCTGGGGAGAGACGCAGTACTTCTTGAAGGGGAAGGTAAAGACTGTAGATCTAGCCCTCCTGCTCTGGGACTCAGCTTCCTTTAAAAGCGAGGACCCAAGAAGTTACTCTGAAGTTACTCTGTGCACTCAGCAGTTCAGAATTTTTAGCTTATAAATCGTGATATCTCTTCATTGCATCTGGTCCCATTTTATATCGTTAACCAGCCCCAAGGACATTGGTTGCCATCTTTGGTCCTTTTAACACAGTAGGTAGATCCTTAGAGGAGCTGGCTGATCTCCTCCATTTAGCACTCAGGACCTTCACAAGCAAACAGAAACCAGCAGTATAAAATGTCCCCAGTGTATCAGGGAGATTCTGTCTCCCTGTCCTCTCCAGTGTGATACCTGAGTCCCTTTAGAAGATATCAGACACCGTACTCTATCCTCAGTTCTCCTAATTCCCATTTAGGCCTTGTGTTTACCTTCTAACACCCCTTGTTTTCAAGCTAAGAGATTCCTTGCCCCGGGGCCAGTGTAAATTCTTGGGATTCATCTAGGTGAAAGAAAGAGAGGGCTCCAGTGTGTTTTGTTGCTCACTGTTAAAGAGAGGGGAAGCCTGGCAAAGTGGCTGCAGCCATGACATCACCTCACAGGCTTGTTACTGCACCCCCTCATTCTTTGAGCATTGTACATCAGTCTCTGTTGATGGCTTTGTTGGCATGTTGATTGACAGTCTGTACTGTGTCACTCTTCTCAGAGTGGCACTCTCAAAGGCTTCCTGGGATCCTAACACCAAACCTTTCAGTCAGTATTTCTCCAGTGTGGAAAGGTGTCAAATGGCTTTAGTCCTGAGTACCAGAGCTGGAAATAAGGTTTACGATGGTTGTCGCTTCTGCCCATGAAGAGGACCGCCTGGTCACCAAAGTGCAACAAGGACTTTGAGCTTGGACCAGGTTTCAACTTCTTTTTGCATGAATTTTCTTGTTGGGCTGAAGTGAATTTCCTTTTCCCTCCATCTGTTTGGAGCATGGAAGGGTTGTTCAGTGCTGTGCTTTCTCCTTTATGGTTTTTAATTGCTGTTTCCTAGTCTTATAAAAATGCCAGGTTGCGGGTGTAGCAGGGCACACCTATTAATCTCAGCTAGTCCAGAGGCAGAGGCACGATAGTCATAAGTTCAAGGCCAGACCCTGTTTCCAATTTTAAAAGCTTTAAAATGTTTGTCTAGCGGATACAAGGCCCCAAGCTTAACCCACAGTACTTTACAAAGACGTGAGCAATGGAAGGGACCTCTTGAACCATCTTTAAGGGAGACAGGGAGAAAGAGAGACTGGAAAAGGCTGGCAAAGGATGTAAGAGCCCAGGAGGGAAAGATACAGAGCAGCAGTGAGATATGGAAAGAAACTGGAAACCAGGACTGAAGAGAGACTGGTGACACAAAGGCAGACGTGACAGGAGTCTAGCTTGCTTGTCTGCTAGCTCCCACAGCACCCCAAGGTCAGACTCCCTCCAGGCACAACCCTTCCCACCCTCCAAGCAGCTGTCACATGTTAGAACACCATTAGGAAAGTGACACCCAGTTAAAAGAGTCTCCTGTCCAGTGACCCGGCTGACACTCCTGTCTGACCCATCAGGGTCCCGAGTGACAGCTGCTCCCTCTCTGGGATGAGTGAGGCCTATAATTGTGCTGAGTGGCAGTGCCTCCGCTGCCCGGGCAGCCTCACAGAGCAGCTCACTATCATTAGCTTTCTTACACGGTTCTGAAGCCTTCCGCTGCCACAACAGTAATTACCAAGAGATTAGGCAGGCATTAAGCACTCCTTAATTTGACACATTGCAATGATCTCCATTCAGCCTTTCTGCTCGAATAACTCTCAACAAATATTTCAGAGGCTACCAAAATAAACAGAAGCGCTGTGTTTGCACAGCTGAGCCTCTCCCACTTCTCTGAATGCCATCAACTCCAGGTAGGGGTACAATGTGGTCCTGTTAGGAGATGGACAGGCAGGGTAGGGTGCAGAGGGAGGAGAAGGGAAAGTGATGTCTAAGGCAGCCTGGAAATGCAAGCCCATACAATGGAAAGACATCAGCACTGTGGTAACATATGGCATGCTCTGACTGATGATGGTTTAATTGTACCCAATTTTTTTTTAAAGCAAGTAGTTACCTAAGAACCTAGTAAAAAGATAATCAGTATTTTTTTTTTTATAAAAGTTGCCACATTAGAAAAAAATAATAATTACGGTGAAAGGAGTTGTGTTGCTGCTGCTGGATTTTTTTTTCCAGTAGGTTATAACCTTAAATATTATTCATTAAGTTGCGATAGAAAAACCACTGTTAATATGCAACAAATCCCAGTGGGAGCCGTCATAGGGAAGATAAGCTCACTTGGTAATTATAACACATTGGAAGTTCAGTATTCACTTTTATGTATTGTTTTATACACACACACACACACAAACACACAGACACACACAGGCACACACAGACAGACAGACAGACAGACACACACACACACACACACACACACTACTCTTGGCTACTTAAATTGCAGGCAGTTGGATATGGATGACACTGTATCCTACAGTTCTCTACACTCCTCTTAAGCAAGATGAGAGAGAGATAAAATAGGTGCCCATAAAAATTAGTGTTAAATTTCTCGAGAAAAGCATCGTATGGAAAGAAATGTTTACTTTGGCTTACTCCAAAGCTTTCACTCCATTGTTGTAGGGTCCCATTGCTGTGCGCTTGTGATTCTATCCATCACAGAAGGATGTTCAAAAGTCAGAAGCAGGGAACAGAATTTAATTGGGCATCTCACAGATTTCCACAGGATCCCTCTCATCCTATTTCAAGTAATGGTGGCCTTCCTGACATATGTTTAGCAGGCCATCATGGCAGAGGGCAGGTATTTCTAGAGCTGTGACTTAGAATTCCCAGAGTGCATTCTTCCCTTCTGAGATATCATTTTAAACTACCATGATGGTTAGTTTTTGTTGTTGTTGTTTTTTTTAGTCAACTTTACACAAACTAGAGTTACCTGGGAAGAAGGAACTCAACTGAATAATTGGCTTTATCATGTTGGTCTGTGAACATGCCCATGAGACACTTTCCTGACCAATGAACATAGGAGACCCCAGCCAACTGTGGGCAGCACCACTCGTGACAAGATAGTCCTAAGTTATAGAAGAAAGCAGGCTGAGCAAGCCATGGGGAGCAAGTCAGTAAGGAGCACCCCTCCATGGAATTGCTTCAGTCCAAGCCTCCAGGTTTCTGCCTTGGCTTAGACGACAGATTATAGCCTGTAATGCATGTTAACCCTTTCCTCCCTAAGTTTCTGCTGGTCAGTATGTCTTGTCACAGCAATAAAAAAGAAAAATTTCTTATTCTTTCTTACAATGATTGCCTTTCAGAATGAGCAAAGCTTGTAGTTTACAGTTGTAATGAGTCATGTTGACTTCCACCCATAATTCTTCTCCTGTGCTTTCTCAACCAGGGATGATGGTTATTGAACATTTACCTTACGATAGTGTAAACAGTAATACCATAGATTAGGTATCAGCAAACTACACCTATGGACCAAATCAAGCTCACACCCATTCTTTGATATTAAGTCTTATTGGAATACAAATATAGTCAACAATTTACATACTTTCCAGACCACTTTTACCCAAGGTGGTGGTTTTAATAAGAATGTCCTCCATTGCCTATATATTTTGATATTTGAATTCCCTGGATGAACTGTTTAGGAAGGATTAGGAGGTGTGACCTGTTAGAGGAGGTATGTCACTAGGCGTGGGCTTTGAAGTTTCAAAAACATATGCAAGACCCAGTCCATCCATTTCTCCCACTGCCCCACCTGCTTCTTTTGGATCAGATGTAAGCTCTCAGCTAACTGTTCCAACAGTATACCTGCCTGCTTCCTACCATGATGGTCAGGGACTTACACTCTGAAACTGTAAGCAAACCCCCAAATTAAATGCCTTTTTTTATAAGTTGCCTTGGTCACAGTGTTTCTTCAATGCAACAGGACAGTGTCACACAACAATGACAGAGTATAACAGTTGCAACAAAGAACATTCGCCCCTCCAAAGATTAAGATCGTTAGTGCTCAGTCTTTTGTACAAACAATGTCGAGAGTCAATGACTTTAGACCAAGATACAGATGGGAAATTCATCGGATTTTCAAGCAACAGGAAGACAAAATGTTTATTAAGTATATTTGATGACAGAGTCAATATCCAAAGCAGCTATGACAAGCTGGAACAGAGGACTAAGCTAGTCGAAGGATAAGTAAAGATACAAACAAAACCTCATGGTGGGGTTTTATCTGTCAACGTGTCAAAAGCAGGACCAGGTAAGGAAGAGAGGCAGAGAGGATGTTCCTTAACAGCACATCATAGAATGACTTTGGTGTAACGAATACATCATAGCGGCAGTAGATGAGGCTTCCCCAAAGTAAAGTTTAGTCTCCAGCTAGAACAAGTGACAAACTTGCCTTCTGTGCTTACAGAAATCAGTCCATACCAGAAGTATTGATTCCTATAACACAGCAGTAACAAAGTCATTACAAATTTCCAGGGGTGACAGAGACATAATTCAGTTTCACTGGGGCTTTTTATTTTTACATATTTTCACTTTGAAATATGAAGGGCAGACTATGATTTGTACTGAGGAAGTTTCAATGCCAGGCAGTGAGTATATGGTGCAACCAGTAGTCAAACCTGCACAGGCCAGCTCTGGTGCCCTCCCTCCTCACTCCAAGGTTGCATTTTGAATTGTCTTTGGAATACAAGAGTTTCTCCAGGTATGAAATATTAACCCGATAAAGGAAAGTTAAAACATTTCTTTGCAAATCATATTTGAAAAGTGTAGGGTATTCAGTGTGGGGGGAAAATTAGTTGTCTTTTAGCTGAGAATCACTGCAGAGGTTCGCTATCAGGATCCCCCCTAACTTAAGTCTACACCTGCCTTCTCCTCCCCCAAGTTCTTCACACTTGGCTACACACAACCATTGTGAATGCAACTAGTCAGTACAGCAAGGTGGGCTAGCTGTTTAAAGACCATGTCTAATTCTCTGGACGCTACACCAAACATCTTCATTTCTCCCACCAGCCAGAGTCCTTGCTATTGCAAAGCTTCTCAGAACCCCATACACCTTTCCATCCCGAGGCTGCACTGTTCTACTGAAAAATCAGTCCTTAAAAGGAAGGTCCTTCTATCTTCAATACAGAAGAATCGTTGGCTCACACAGGGAAAGGTTTCATGGGAGCCACTGTCCATTGGCCAGTTCATAAGCACTAAGAACCCAGGAAAATAGACAGCAGGTCCCAGAGAAGAGGGGAATATGGTATGGCCAAGCATCTTCTAGCCTATAGTCAGAGCTTCAGAACAATCAGTGGGCCACTAGCCATTGCCTGCCCTTAGTTCCTCATAATGGATGGTTAGTGTATATGTGTCAGCTGTGGGGACTTCAGAGATAAAATGCCAATGAGATTTCTATGTTCACCAGGGGTGAATGGAATACTCAGGAGTTAGCACAAGCTTTGTTAGGATGAGAGAAAACAGGAAAGGTTTTAGGGCAGATCCCAGCTAAGAAGTAGAAATGCGCGCCGCAGAAAAGCAAAGAAAACTTATTTCGAAAGGAACATCGGGAAGAGATTCGTGAGGCTCAGGTGAGTTAGAATGCTCTTGGAACACACAGCTGTTTTGATGAGATTGAACAGGGACATGTGGGACCTGAGGCAGGACATGGGCTAGACCAGCACTCGGCTGACATCCATTGTTACAACTGTGTGGTTAGAAGGTAAGATGAAAGGCTAGCCAGAGGCAAAACAGGACAGTTAGTTACAGTACCTGGTGAAGGAAAGTCCTCTCCACAGCTTTCTTACTGACTCAAGTTGCTTGTGGTCCATGGCACCCTTCAGTTACTGTTGCTTTAGTTGACAATAAGTTCATTGAAGTGGTTAAGCCCAGGTTTGTTAGCTTTGAATGTGGTCCCACCATAGCTCATTCATAATTTGCTTCTCTGGGGCCTTCACCTGGGAATAATTTACCCTAAAAAATCTGCTTCTCAGCTACTTTTGTTCATTATTTCTGGTCCCAGTCACTGCTTCTCAATTGCTCCAGTGGGGCTCATGAAAGCCTTTTATTACTGTGTCCGAAGACAGACATATTGGCGGCACCTTCCAGCATCCCCTGGGTAGCCAGAATTCTCTTTGGTCCTTCCCTCCTTAGAGACTGCAGACACCTGGAGCTTTCCTAATCTCTGCAGACTTCCACGGTGCAAGTGTCCATCAAAGAGGCTTACATACTTGGCAATGAGAAGCTGAATCCCACCCCAAACTCTCCCTGGCCTGACCCCATTTCTTTGTCATGCAGCCTAGGCAGTGATGCGGCCAGACACACAGTGCTCACTCTCTTAGAGACCTCTTCCCTCAGCAGCTTTAATTGTCAACTTGACAATTAAATAAGCCTAGAGTCACCTGAGAATGGAGTCTCAATTGAGGGGTTGCCCAGATAAGATTTGCCTGTGGGGAATTGTTTGGCGTGTTAATTTATGTCATCCAGTCCACTATGGGCTAGTGATTCTGGGTAGCTAGATAAGCATGAACCAGTGAGCCAGCCAGCAAGCAGTATACATCTATGGTCTCCAAGGTCTTTGAGCTCCTGTTCCAACTTCCTTCAGTGTAGGATGCTAACCTATAAGTTGAAATAAACCTTTTGTTCTCTGTGTTGCTTTTGGTCTGAGTGTTTTATTGTAGCAATAGAATGAAAATGAATAACCTCCAAACAATACTCTTGCTTTATCCCTCATATAAGACTTGGCATACCTCCCATGACTTAGAGACCTTGACTCAGCTCATTATGGCTCTACTGTGCCTTCGTTTTTGTGCCTTTGCCAATGTAGTACATTGGATGGCGTAGAAGGGTTTTACTTCTAGGAGGTACTTCCTCATTGTTACAGTTTGAACAAAAACAGTAGGACTCTTGATCTTCAGCTGGTTAACCTTTGAGAAGGTTCTGGAAACTTTAAGGGGGGAGAGGTTGGCTGAAAGAAGCAAATCGCCAGGGATGGGTTCATGAGGATGTATCAGCGCCGGTCTCTTTCTGGCTTACTCTCAGCTTCTTGTCCACGAGGTGAGAAACTCCTCTTCCAGTTACTCCCACTGCCATGGTGGTTTGCTGAAGAGCATGAAGACAGGTTACCATGGACCAATCCCTCTGAGACAGTGAACTAAAATGAGGCTCTCAACTCTAATTGCTAGGCATTCTACCACAGAGACAAGAAAAATAACTGTGGCACCTCTGCACGCTTTACCTCCTCATATGCTCAAGCAGGTGGGGTGAAAGGACCACACTCACCTTCTCCTGTGTCCAGGGAGGAACAAAACAGAGTAGGATAAGCAAGGTCTGGTCACAGCACTGGGGAATGACATCACCTCCTGGGGAGGTGGAGATTCTGGAAAACTGAGACACAAAAGGAGCAAACCACAGGAAAGCATCACTTGCTGAGAACTGGGTGGGGCAGGGCCATATGGCTCTTTGGAGGTGATTTCTATTGTCCATGGAGATAATCTGGGAAGGGAGATGAGAAGAACGAGCAGTACCTTGGAAACTTAAAGGAAGGGAAGCTGCCACACCCCAGCTCTGAGCCTTGCCAAGGACGGAGCTTCCCCAAGCTCGGGTGTTCCCACCGGTAAGACACAGAGCAGAGGAGGTACGCAGCACATCTTCCTTGAGGAGCTGTCAGCAGGCTAAGGAAAGAAGAATGCTAAATGCCACGCTCTGTCCTCAGCGGAAGAACGGGGCTACAGGAAATCGATCCAGGAACTAGTAGACACTATAGGCAGATGGGTTTCAGCCCGAGGAAGGGAGACTTTTTCAACTACTGCTGCTACCAAAAGAAGCAATTGGGGGTATTTCTTAACTGTTGGAGTCCATGTTACTGATGGTCACCGAAGAAATGCAAACTAGGCACGTTTCCAGGCAGTTGGGTGCAGGAATTCCTGCATGGCAGGGCAGATGAATTCTGAAATCTCTTCCTGCTTGAAGCTCCTGTAACTCTGGATTTTACCCTGGCTGAAAGCATAGGAACCAGAACCCTCCTAGACATATAATTACCACCCTCTAATGCCTGGAACCTGAGGCCCTGACTAGCCAACAGCTAAAATACCACGGACTAAGAACTATTGTCTGGTTCTGTGCTTCACCCTTGCTTGCCTGCGTTTCTACGCATTGGTTCTTTTTTAAATAGGGAGCTAGAAGGAAGCAGATCTCGTGGGGTTTATTGTGCCAAGCTCTGCAAGCAGAAAGTTTTTTTTATATGAGCAAGCCCCTGAACAGCCAGGAGAGCCTGTGCCCTTAAATAGTAATGAGATCTATCGCTCCCCTTTAACAAACGCATCTTCCCTGAGTGCTAAGTAAAGCATCTCCATTTGCAGTGTCAATATCAGCACAGACCTTCCCCTGTCTCTCAAGCAGCCCAAACAGATTGCAATTGGCTGCCAGTCCCAGGTCCTGTGCTCAGTGAGAGCTGTCAATGGGCATGTCAATAAGATACCGGGACTATTGATCAGCATAGGCATTTAGGGGTCATGGGTCGATGAGAACTCATGCCAAGAGATGTAGAAAATGATAGCTTTCAGATAAAGGCAGCAAAGTGAGCTTCCCAGAGGAGAAATAATATAGCTCAATTTCCCTTGTCCCGCTGCCTGTCAATTTCCCTTGGTTTACTGGGAGAGGGGAGGAGTGGGTACGGAGAGACAGGAGGAAGGGAGGGAGGTGGGGGATGCCAGCAACTCAAGTGTTTGACTGAAAACACTTCAAGGAATGAAAAATCAACAGTCACCATGAAACCATGCATCATCCGACATCCCGCTATCTGCATCAGAAACATGATGAAGGCATGAGAAACAAGAAGGCATGAGAGCCCGGCAAGCAGGACTTCTCAGAGAGAATGGTGCAGAGGACGAGAATGAAGGTAATGGTGCAAAAATGGCTTTTGATGGAGCCACAAAACCCAGGTCAATAGTTGTCATCTGCTCCCAGCTCTGGGATGTTTAGTTAGATAGGATAGATCCTTTTTCCCAGTGATAGTCTTTTGCTGTCTCAAGATGACTCGAGGACAGGGACAGGCTGGTGCCCTTAGCGGCAGTGTGAGCTGTTCATCACTGGAACAAAACCCGTGAGATGGATCAGTTCTTGTTCCTTGGAACTCTCTAACCACTGAATGTAACTGCATTCGGCTGTGGGGCCTCCGGAAAAAGTGATTAACTTAAAGAGAAGCCATGAGGCTAGGGCCTGATCCACACGTGATTGGTATACCTAAAAGAAAATTTGGACACACAGGAGATCCCTAAGAGACATGTGCACAGAGCGAGGACCAAGAGAGGATGCACAGAGAAGGAGGCCGTGCGTTAGCTAAGGGGTGGTCTCAGGAGAATCAAAGATGCTGAAGCCTTGGCCTTGGCTCCGGAGTTCCCAGAAATACAAACCCCTTATACACCTCTGTTGTGTGACTCACCTGACTATAGGATTTTGTCGTGGTAGCCAAAGGAAACAAATGCAGTGTGCTGAAGCTATCATCTGTAAAGGTACGGGGAGTGGCAAGTGGGATGGTAATTATTTCTGGCTATTCCTTGACCCGGAATTTTGAATATTTTTGTACTATAAAAATTGTCTATCATTTTCAACCATGAACTGGCCTAATGTGAATTAAATGACTCTGATAGCTGATTCGTATGGAGATGTCCACACAAAGACAGGCTTGTGAACGAGCACAATTTTAAGGCTGTTTTTCGGCCTCCCACCCCCATGCTAGGTTTGAGAGACAATTCTAGTCACAGAAAGAAAAGTCAATCGTCATAACTGAAGTAAGTCATCGTCAATAAAATGGCAAAAGTCAGTTTCAAGCTTATGAATGGAAAATCTGTTATTAAACCTCTGTTACTTCTTCCTGGACATGACCACCCACGAAGGTAACTGACACACTGGGCCTGCTTTTGTGCATCTCTTCCTTTCATAGGGGACTCTGTGGTGACCTCATATATTACTTTGGGGATTGTCTCACTGTCTTCGTTCAGACTTACATTCCAGCTTGCTCCCCGACCCCCAGACAATGACATTTATCTCAAATCCTGCCAGTCAGCCCTTGTATTTTAATTAAACTCCGAATGTTCCTTAGACAGCATCTGTGTCTAAAATTTTTGGGTGATGTCACAGGGATGACTTGGGGGGTGACACATTTCAACAGGGTAGAGTTGTGTCATACTTCACCCTTCGTGATCTATCCCTACCATGTATCAATCTGTTCATTTATTTTGAGTGGTAGATGTTGGAGATCCATGTTTCACTGTGCATGATTCTCAAAATGTCATTAAAATTACAAGCAACACAACAACAACAATAACAACAACCACTTTACCAAACCCTGGAAGAAAACTGGAGGAGAGATTGAGCTAATAAGGAATATCAATGAAGTTCTGGAAGCAGGAAAACAGTTCAGCAACAAATGAGCTGACAGACAAGAGAAAGCTGAACTCTTCGCTGGCAGAAAAGAGACGCTTAAGAATGAAGATTCTTCGCATGAAACTCCAAAGCTCAGGAATCAGAAACACCATGGAGCAGGGGTATAGCAGGAAAGTAAAAGAAATAAGATTGATCAAATCTTTAAAACCAGGGCTCACAGATGCCCTCTTTTTCCAGGCTGCCTGGTGGCCCCTTCTTTGCTGCCATTGGGGCCAGAAGGGTCACCCGACAGTGTGTTTCTTTAAGTGTCACTCTGGGATGAACAGCACCTATCTCACCAGAGATCTGGCCAGAAATACAGATCCTTAGGCCCCACTACAGACAACCGAATCAGAAATTTTGGGATGGGATCAGCAACTCAGGTGTTAACCAAGCCGCTCTTTGATTCCTTTGCGGGCTCACATCTGATAGCAATCAGATAGCAGGCTCTGAAAACACGGAGAGCCAACTGTGGAAGAGAGGTGATGGGCAGCCCTGATGGAGAGTGTTGTATCAGCTCCCCAAATCATCAGCAGTCCTTTCTGCTTTTAGGATTACATCTGACTTCGTCTCTAGTTTTCCCTTCTGAGAATAGCCATAAACCAGGAGCGCTACTCTTAGAGACTGGGATGAGTTTCGTGCATGCGCATGCGCACGCGCACGCGCATACGCAATACACAGCTTATAGGCACGAAAAACTCAGTAGCTCTCACTGTTTCATTGAAAACACTGGAAACCATGGAAGGCTGTGAAAGATGGCTCCTCTCTCTCTCAGGAAATATGTCCGCACAAATTAGGACACTGCCAAAATGCTGTTGGCGTGAGAGGTTAAAAAAAATAGGTAGGTGTGGACTGAGTGTGTCTGGAACTATGAGAGCAAACTAAGGACTTAAATATATGAAATGATTTACAAGAGACCTTTCTGAAAAATTAATTGTGGAGTTGAGAGACTTAATTTTTAAAAAACGTTTTCAGAAAGGATGAGCTGGGAAATTATATTTTCAAAGCCAAGAGAAAGGTTAAGAGAAATGGCCGGTAATGGGAATATATGTGTATGTGTATGTGTATGTGTATGTGTATGTGTATGTGTATGTGTATGTGTATGTGTATGTGTATGTGTATGTGTATGTGTATGTGTATGTGTAATGTGTGTGTGTATGTGTATGTGTATATGTAATGTGTGTGTGTGTGTGTGTGTGTATGTGTATATGTAATGTGTGTGTGTGAGTGTACATACATATATTAATAATGTAGGGGGAAAGTCTGAAGTGACAATGAAGACATGAACCAAATTTAAAATCATGTCAAATGTTGCCTGCATTTGAAGCAATACAAACCTACATCTGCAGATGGTGGGAGTATAAACCAGTGTAACTACTGTGGAAAACACATTGGCACTAGATAGACCAAAGTACAGTGTGTGCATGAGATGCAAAAAGCCATGGCCTTTTGTCCTGTACTATATGAAAGTCAGCCATGCACTTCAGAAGGTGATGGCAGCATTATCCTTCATAGGGAAGGCCTGGGAAACCCAAATCCATGCATGTCAGCAGTTCAGTGGGGAAACAAACCATGGGATATTCTCGTGTGGAATGGACAACAGTAGGGAAAGTCAAGTACAGATAGAATTTTAACATGAACAGCCTTCAAATGCATAGACTTTTAAGTGCTTATTTTTTAAAAAAATTATTATATTACTAGCCCATTTATATTAAGGTTAAGATTAAGCAAAACCAAATATTTCATCATGGATACACACATTAGATGGTTCAAAAGTATGAAAAAGCAAAGAATCCAAACATAATTTAAAATTGTGGTCATTTCTAGGAAGAAGGAGAATGGGTGGGGGGGGTTGGGTTCCTCATGGTTCCTACGAGCCGTTGGCATTCTATTTTGTGATTGTGGCAGGGAGTGTCTAGGGAAGGATTTTTATTGTATTCAAACTACACATGTATGTTTTCCATAAGTTATACATAGGCATGCTGTATTTTGCAGTAAAAAAAAAATCACAAATGATGATGAATTTCTGCTACAAAAAGTACTATGAAAGATATCAGATGGAACGCAATAGAGCACACAGAGAATCTGAGACGAGATGTGATAAATCTTCTTGTAATAGGCAGGTCCTCGGATGTAAGTGGGCAAAACTCATCCATCAAAGGAATTTTTATTCCTTTTAGTTTAAACTTTCCAGTTTCAAGAACAGACCCAGTAATGTAGTGTCTGTCAAAATCGTACTTGGAACAACAACAAAGCAAGGTTAAAATCTGAAATAATATAGTAATAATAATAATGATCGTGATGATGATAATGATAATAACCCTTAATAGCGTAAGCTAAGACAAATCTGGTATCAGCCAGAGTACTGACGTATATCAAACCTATCCACAGACAAAGTAAGGGATAAAAGCTGGTTTGAATATGCTTGGCCCAGAGAGTAGCACTACTAGGAGGTGTGGCCTTGTTGGAGTAGGTGTGGCCTTATTGGAAGATGTGTGTCACTGTGCGGATGGGATTTGAGACCCTCTTTCTAGGCGTGTGGGAGACGATCTTCTCCTGTTTGCCTTCAGAACAAGATGTAGAACTCTCAACTCCTTCAGGGCCACGCCTGCCTGCACACTGCCATGCTTCCCACCATGATGATCATGGACTGAAGCTTCTAAAGATTACGCAATTAATTCTAGCTGGTCAAGATGCTGAGACTAAGTGACTGAGCCTCAGCTTTAAATATGACATTTTTATTGTTTCTTACTCCCACCAAGGCTCAGTGAATATTCCAGAACAGGAGCTAGGAAGAAACATAGGAGCGGTAAGATGGGCAAGGGTACTGTGGAATGCTGTCTTCTGGACATGACAGACTTATTACAGGTATGAATGCACAGCATCTGTAGTTGCCTGCACAAGACCTGCACAAGAAAAAGACGCTCAACGTTCTAGCATGAATGGGGAAGAGCTTACCAAATCCCACCCTTACCTGAGGACATACTGGAAGAAGAATAGTAATTTTTCTTTGGGAGTGCGGCCACGCACTCAAAGATAACCCCACACCCATGTATAGGTAGCATTTAATGTGCTACAGAGGTATATAAAAACCTGGAAAAAATCTTTAAAATGGAGGGCGTGAAGTTGGGAAGGGAAGTTGAGGAGAGTTGGACGGGGAGATGGGGTAGACATGGTTTTAATAGTCAGGTACAACATTCTCAAAGAATACATTTTTTAAAATGTATAAAACAAAGTAAACCCAGTCTCTTTCTTTCAAAGTCTGTATGTTTGGAAACCAAATAGTATACTACTAAATAATTATTTATTTAAATTTTTTTTGCATTGAATAAAATAGGTGCAGCTAAATAATACATGAATTACATACTAACATTATGTTATTAATTAATTGTTTTTAGAAGGAAATTTAAAAATTTATTAGGAGACAAGAAGACTAGAAAGATGAAGAAGTTAAAACTCAAGTTAGAAATAAGAATCAGATTAATCCAAAGGAATAGGAAAGGGAATGGTAAAAATAAGTGGATTGGTCATGGTTCAGTTGAAACAAATCCCCAATGGTTTGAGCAAGGAATGCTTAATACAAATAGTGATAAATCATTTGAAAGAAATTACCCACTGTGGGGGAAATAAGAGAATGTCTCAAGTCTAAAAAGACCACCCGAGGAAGTCACAAACTTGTGGGGAATTCATCCTCAGAGTTGGGATTCTGACTCATTAGAGAGGAAGGGCCAGTCAGTTCACCAGACACTAGAGACAGTCTGTATGTTTCTATGGATCCGTTCTTGTCTCACATGTTAAGCTCAAGTTGGCAAGCAATGGAACCAGGGCTCAGACTAGTAAGCAGGAACACAAGGAGGAGACATACAAAGCTGAGGCTGGCAGGCAGGAGAGTGGCCTGAAGACAATGAGGGGGGTAGTGTGTTAACCCTACCCCAACTAGTCCTCACGAACCTTGCTAAGCCCTCTGAAGTACTCATGTGTGTAGTTAGAATAAGTGAATCAACAAAGCCAAACAAGAGAGATGTTGAGATACTCATGACCTCAGCTAAGTGTGTAATGGCAGAGTTGTAGCTGAGGACTTCTGTGAGGATAAACTGTGGTGCTGCCAGAGGAGAGCAAACTGCTACTGGTGGCCCTTCAAATTGGGTATGGAGGAAAAAAAAAATAAAGCGCCACTCAGATAAGTACTATGATCCAAATGCCAAGAATGGCATTGGTTTGCTCCGGTAAAGACACCCCAGACTTGGCAGCTGGGTTTGAATCAGTGTGTTCTCCTGAATCCATCCAACTGCAACACGAGCCAAACAGGTGAAGTAAATAGGAATGAGATAGCTATTACCTCTCCTGTTTCTTTGGGTGCTTGTGCGGTGGCATAAATCTCTAAAATTTCACCCCAAATGCAGTATTGCCTGTGATTTACCACTTCTATGTGAGATGTTCCAGAAGGAACGAGGTTCCATCTAGCCCTGCCAATGATGATAGTCCCCATTGCATGGGTTCAAGAGCTCATGTGAGAATCTTTCTGGCTTGCAAAACATGGAATATAGCGATTCACTCAAGACCAGGAGATTTAATGCACCAGGCAGAGCTGTGGGTAAACTCAGTTATCTGGGATTCAAATATCAGCAAAGGATTCAGTTATTACCAGGTTGCCGTACCTCTGCTTGACCAGTGGATGAGAGACATATTTGTGTTCTTAAGAGTCAGTGTCAGGCCATACCTAATGTTTAGTATCATCAAAAGTTCCTTGTATTGACTCTTTCCCAGTGACCCTAGGACCCTTTGAGTTAAACTTGGAAGAAGACCAACAGCACTCACTTCTGAAAATGCAGAAGAGTCTTCCCAAGCTTGCCTATGTCCCCTTTAAGAGACTCTGAATCTGTCATTGAATCTTAGTCTGGCAATGAAGCTACTGATTTGTGAGGTTTTGTCTTGTTAAGTTCTTCTGTTCCATATACCAAGGTATACTTTTGCTAGCTGTCCATCACCAAAGAGCTCCAAGATGAAATTCAGAGGTTGAGGAGGCTGAGATTTCAATCTACAAGATGGTGGAAGTTTGCCAGGTTATGATGGGGTACATACAGTTCACCCTTATAGTCTTTGGACTAAGCCAGTGGCCAGAAAAGCCCAGGATCTAGCAGTGGGTCATGATTGTTCAGCAGAACTGACTCATCAAGTGCCTAGAGTCTGCTGGAAGTTGCCTATGGTGGTTCCTGCTGGCCATCTCACCCAAAGGCAGCTGGAGTACCCATGAGCCAAGGGACTTTTGGTGTTTGCAAAAAGATGCTTTGTAGTACCTGCCAAGGAACAGCCAACTCTTGCAAGGAGTTGGTCCTACTGAGAGTCCTGCAGAACAGCTGAGTGCCACCAAAGTCAGGGGGAGATCATATTAGAAACAAGGAAAGCCCCTTCCTCCTGCATCCTCTACCCTTCAGCATCCTCTACTGCCAAAGCTTCTCTCGTGTCTGGTGACAAGGTACACATAGGCCTGCATCTGTCACACGGAGGGAAGAGGAATGTGGATCCAGAGGTGAGATTCAATAAAATTGAGCTGTCACAAATTGAAGGGAAATAATAAAAGAAACAGTAAAAATTAACAACCCCAAAGATCATGGCTTGAGAAGATTGAAAGAGTATAGAAGTTTTAGGCAAATTTAATCAAGGTAGTAAAAGGGAGAAGACAAATAGAAAAGAACAGAGAACAATAAAGACACTTTATAGATTTAAAATATCATTACAATTTTTAAAATATCCCAAAGAAGTTTCTCAGAAATTAGAACAAAGAGAGACAGATAGGCAGAGACAGGAGCAGATGGGGGTTAGGGAGATGGCTCAGCCAGGAAAGTACTTACCACACAAGCGTGATGATCTGAGTTCAGATCCCCAGCACCAATATGAAAAGCCAGAGGTGGTAGCATATGCTATCCACAGAGCAAGGAAGGTGGAGAGAGAAGGATCCTTGGGTCTTGATGGCCACTTAGTACAGCTCAGTAGAAGGGCTCAAGGTTCAGTCTCAAAAGACATGGTAGAGAGGGATTGAAGAAGCCACACTGTTTAGACTTCTCCTATTTTCATGTACACACACATGCATCTACACACACACATACCACACTAAACATAATAAAAGAAAGGAGAAAGAGGAAGTGGCTGGAAAGGACTTAAGCTTGTCCATAATCCTGTGTGAATTCCTGAAGTGGTGCTTCTCTTTTTCTTCCTGAATCAAGTATTTCATGACACATTGATGCAGCTGCATACTGAGCTGGGCCCATCTTTGACATCACCAGAGAAGAGTCTGTGGCTTCTCCTTGCTTCCACTCTCCATGGCTCCTGAGACTCCTCTTCCCTCTCTGTGTCTGGGTACCTTAGGAAGCTGCCTTCAGACCCAGATGTTTTTCTTCATTTATCCATTCATTGACAGTCTGTTTGCTTTTTGGCTTAAATGTCTGGGAACTGATTGTTGTGTTGCATATTTAACATCACAGTTGCTGAGATGTCTTCCTGTTGTCATCTGCTTGCTGCCTCCTAACTTCCTGTGTAGCCTTTTGATGTAGGTGTTTCTCTTTATACCCGCCGTTCTAAGATTTAAGTTGTCAGGTATAATTGGTGAGTCTCATACTCTAGAAAGGTGTATGCTTCCATCCTAATACTTTCTTTTATGACGTATAATGATGACTTTGTTTCCATTGTTAAGATTTTTCCCTTTCTGAACTACTCAGAGAAGGTGGCAATCCTGGAGAGAACACTTGAAGCTAGACAGCATGGGAGCCGGAAGTACATGTCAAGGAAGGGCAGTCGCACTATTGAAGGCTGGGGAGCCATACCTATGAGCAGTTGGATTTAGTCAGAGCCACATTACTGTGGGAGAAGCCAGTACAATGACAAAACGTAGTTTGGAAGATGGGACATCCCAAATGACAAACAATCCCCTCCTAAAACGTATGAGGAAATATTGGTGACGGAGGTTCTGCCAGACACTCCTGGTGGCTCAAGGGCATCTCTCACCCCTTTCCACTGGTAATACTGGTCACACTGCTGATAGCTCACAAAGGGAGTCTCATCTCAAGGTGCTCTTGTACTTGGGAGTGGATAGCCTGTAGGCTCACTGCAAGGGAAGTAAGCAGCTGTCTTCCTGTCTCCAGATGGAACGACTTCCTTGGTGTAGTTTGCTCCCTGTGTAATTCAGCTGGGACTAGACTTCCCCTGCAACTGTTATGCATGTCTGTCTCTTTCCTCTGAGATTTCCTGCTTCCCTCTCTCCCTGAGAGACTTCTGAGAATCCTCTGTCTGTTAACCACTTGCACAGAAGCTCCTGTCTCAGCCTCTGTGTGTGGTTATCCAACATGGGACAAAGAAGTGATCTGATGAAGGCTGTATGCTGAGGACAGGAACCCAAGGGTGCCATTTAGGATCCGTGGAGCAAGGTGGCTTCTGGATAAGAGAAGCCAGAGCAGACAGAGAGGGGAAGAATCTAAGCCAGGGAGAACAAAGAAATTGCAACAAAGGAAGTTGTCCTCTCCAGATGAACTCCTTTCTCCTGTTATGTAACATGGCAGATGGAATACAATCACACAGAGTCTGGGTGTCTGGAAGAAGGCAGCTCCCCTTACAAACCAGATATCAGGTAAGCAGAGAGAGATTACATCTGGAGAAGCATATCCATTAAGATATCACACAGTATCTGCCATCAGCCGGACACTAAACTTACAGAGAGTTCGAATGTATCATCTTTACTTAGCATGTCCCATGAGACAGTTCAATGAGTATTCCCAGTTCTTTACGCCTTCCCTTCCCCATGTGGCCTTGAGGTAGCTCCCAACAGAGTAGAAGAAAATCCACCTTCTTGTCCATGAACTTTGCCCTTGGCCTTGTTACTTAGGCTAATATAGTCCTTAGAAAAGTGGCATGTGCAGAGGCTTCCGGTATATGTCTGTAATTTCCAAGCCTCGTGTGTTCTCATCCTCCATTTCCAAAGTTATATAGCCAGGAACCTGAGGCCAAGGAAAATGAGAACTAAACCCAACCCACAGCCAAGAGCTCCATGAAGTTGATTCTCTCCATGGGTAGCTATAAACTCGAAATAAGTACTTGCAATTATAAGTCACTTTAATTTGAGGAGATGTTTGTTATTCAGCATTACTGCAATCATAACTGACTAATACATTTAGGTAAACAGGCACAATTAAGTGCCCTATAAAACATGCAAAGCAACTGAAATACAGAGAGGTCAAACATTTGTCTGCATTCTCAGATCAAAGGAAAGGGTTAACCATGTTCTTAGCTACCTATTAATGGAAAAGCTCTGAAAACGTTGACATATTCCACAGCTCAGAAGTCTAGCATTCAGATGAATAATTTTTAGGTGCTTTAAAAAAAAAAGTAAGTACCAAGTTTGCTAATAACCTAAGAAATGCATGTTTTCATATATGCTGCCTATTAAGTCTGTTCATATAGTATCAGCAAACATCATGTCGCCTTGGAGAGGTTCCTAGTTTTTCCTGTGAAATGTTTTTCAACGCCTGAGTGAATCAAAATGAATGTAAATGAGGTTTATTAAGTCAACCCCACATGGTGCTGTATTGTCAGCATTTGTAGGGCTGTGACAGGTTAGTTATTGCAGTTTGAAGGAAATGTCACCAACACAGCAGTCTGCAGAATTAACTTAAAAATATATATGTATAAAACGTCTTGGGATTTTCTACCCTTTCAAGAATCATCTCCTGGAAAGGTGACAGGGGATGGAGAGAGGCAAAGGTCGGCTCATTCTTTTTTGTCAAGACTTGGTCTCTTGCTACGTGATACCTAGGGCCAGGGGTCGGGACTGTGGGTAACCTTCCAAGATTCTGAGAGCTATGGTTAATGGGCTATGAAGAGGAAACAAAATGAGGGTGACTGGAGTTGACAGAGAATGACAGGAGCCAGCGGCAGCAGCCCGGAGTGCCCTCTGCACCCAGAGTGAGTGCCACGCTGTCTCAGTGGTGTGGCAGGAGAAAAAAAAAACAGAGCATGGAGAGGCAGGCAGGACTCTGGATGCTCAACTGTGAGCACCAGTTGTGCTCAACTGTAAGCTCAGATGTGAGCACCCAGCAGTGCCCACATCTCTGGTGCTCACTGAGGGAGCAGGCTGGAGAGCCAGCTAGTCCTTGAGGTGAACTGGTGGGAGTGGCGGCTGGAAGGAGCTTTTGTTCAGAATGAGCATGCTCAGCAGGCCCGTCAGCCTCTACCTTGATTAAAAGCTCTCCTCTCACACAAAAATGCTTTACAGGGGAGGTAAGTATTCAAAGCTTTTGCTTCTGAGCCTGAATTTGCAAGCACACCTTTTTATTGGCTCCCAGACCTGGAGTAAAAGGAGCTAGAGCAAAGAAAGATGCAATGACAGGCAACATAGCAGAATGGGACGGACATTGGTGGTTCCGGTCTTTCTATGGATTCCTCTGCTGGGCAGACCATCCCAAATGGGCTCCAAACAGGGTCATTCTCCCCTGCTGTTCTGTAGCTACACAGGGTAGAGCCACTTTCCCCCTTCCCCTGAGCTCTCTATATAAAGATTCCAAATCGCAGAACTTGGAGGATCTGCATATTTAAATGCCTTGCATTAGAAAGACTTAATGCCAGGAAGGAACAAGTGAATTTCTATCTTTACCCCACTGAACTTTAAAAAGTCTTTTTATTCCCCCCTCAAAATCCTATATTATTTCTATGATGCTATGCTATGAATTCCCTGTATGAGCACATGTATCTAATGCCTAAATTTGTATTGACCATGGCTGGAGTCAGAAGCATTTGTTAAATGAGATTTACAAATAGCATATGTCTGTGTGCTTTTCCATATATAATAAGCCTAAGACAATCATTCATTGGGAAAGTATTTGTTGACTGACTATTATCCTATTCTCTGGGAATCTCACAGACAAAGGCACTGAAAGTGCCCAAACTCCTTGGAGGGTTAAACATCAATCTTACTATGGAAATAGAGACAATCAGCGTTCATTTCAATGATTCACTGTATGCTATGGGGAATTAATAAAACACAGACCCCTGGGGATATAGTACAGTCAGCGAGGAGCCACACCCTACTCAACAGACACATGAAAACTGAAAGGTCCCTTTTGTCCTCTAGGAAAAAGCCTGTTTATCCTAAGGAAAAGAAAACCAGTTCTTCAGAAATCTATAAGGCAGACGCCTATAAAGCTGTTGATCTAGTTTGGTTTCTGTTGTGACAAACACCACAACCAAAAGCAACTTGGGAAAAGGACTTATCTGCCTTACAGCTTATAGTCCATCATCTAGAAAGCCAGGGTAGGAACCAAATGTGGGAACTGAAACAGAAATGTGGAAAAATGCTGCTTACTGGCTTAGCTCCATTCAGCTTACTCTGTTACCTCTCTTATTAAACAGAGAGTCCTACCCATGTAGAGATGGCATGGCCTATGGTGCACTAGACTCTCGTAAGCCAATTAGCAAATAAGAGATGCCTCAAAGCCCTGGCCACAGGCCTATCTGATTGAGACAGTCCTTCAGTTGAGGCCCCCCTCTTCCTCAATGTGTCAAGTTGACAGTCAAGGTTAGTCATCACAGTTGCCAAATGTTGGAGTCCATTAGAATGGGGGTGGGGGATATGGCCAGCCTCTGCTTCAGAGAGATACTCCAAGCAAGTATATCTAGAAGGACTTACTTGTACAAAAATCATCTATATTAGGTGACTTAGGATTATCAGGTTCAAAGCCAGAGCTGACCTGATCTCCCTCCAGTGTCTCCCTCCAGCAGGAAGGTTCCAAATAATAGTGCCCACAGCAAACAGAAGGCCCTACAGGTCTTAATTCAAGAGGCACCTTCAGGATACCAGTACATTTGAAGTCTTGAAGCACACCTGGAGACCAGAAAACCCCCCAGAAGTGGTCTCTGGGAAGGAAAGCCAGTGCAAGAAAAGAAGACAGGAGCTGGGGAACTTCCCGCGCACCACAGCAGCTATCTGAGGAGCCAGAGAGAAGCCCAAGAAGCATGGATGATCCAGGACTCTCCTGCCATGAAGCCAAAGAAACTACATATACTGTCAAACACTTCACTGAACACCATTTATTCAACCTTTTGTCCCAAGACATTTTTTTTAGCAGTTTCCTAAGAAAGCCTGATCTATAAGAAATATTAAAGGGCTTCCTTCAGACTAAAATAGTAACTTCATGGATAAGTGTGAGGGACAACATACATGTCTTCTTCATATAACTTACCTCCTCCATCTAATGCAGAAGACAATGACAGTCAGCAATACTTCAGAGGATGCAATCCGTATCAAAATAGCACAAAAACGAGGGAAAGAAGGCTGTTAGAGTGAAGAAAATTTCCTATAACATGGAAATTGTGTTTGATAAGCTTCATTCAATACATGAAAGGGGGGTTATTTGGGGAGTGGAAGGGAGTCATAGGGTGCCTGTGGGGGGTCATAGGAGAAGATAGTGGGAATGAATGTGACCAGAGTGAATTATGTGCATACAGAGCAGTCTTTCAAAACCGGTTATTTTGTTCTGAAATTTGGATCCTCTGGATCCTGTCTCAGAAGTGTCTTTAGCAACAAGAACTTATCTTCTCTGAGAGAAAACCGAGGGTAATAGAAATAGCCTGTATTTTTGTTTTTGGAAGTCTCAGATTCCTCTTACCAACAACTCAAAAGGGTTTCTCATGCCCAGTACTTTAGATATCAGAGGTTTTGTTTGTTTGTTTGTTTGTTTGTTTGTTTGCTTTTGATAGTCTATGGCTCTTGTGGAGAGCACTGGCAGCCCAAGTGTGATAACTTCACTTAAACTATATAGGTATAGGTATGGATATGTGTATAGATATGCCCATATACTTATATGTATTATATTTAATTTTGGATAAATAAAATATAGTATGATTTTTTATGGCTTTCTCAAACATCCTTAGTGTTATTTCCCCATATTCTCCCCTCTCCTGCCTGTATTAACCTCCATCCCCAATTAAAGCACACCTTCAGTTGTCCCTATTTCTCCCTTCCTACCGCTGTACCCTGCTGTTCCTATCTCTAGGACTTCCTCCCTACTGCATGATTTTTGCAGTTACTTTAGGTTACATATGCACATCTGAAGGTTTGGAACTAGGAATCTCAGATGAGAGTATATGCAGCCTTTGTCTTTCTGTGTCTGGGTTATCTCAGTCTGTATAATATTTCCTAGTTTTAATCCACTTACTTGGCAATTTCACGACTTCACTTCTCTTTACAGCTGAGTAGTATTTCATAATGTGCATGGACCACATTTTCATTATCTGTTTATCTGTTGTAGGGCATCCAGGTTGCTTCCAGTGTGTCGCTATTGTGAAGAGAGCAGCAATGAACGTTGATGAGCAAGTGTGTCCTCATCACTTGAAGGTTTTACTAACTCACCAGAAGCCTTTTAAGTTTTATGAGGTCCCACTTGTCAGTCATTGGCCTTAATTCCAGGACAAACTAAGCCCTACTCAGAGAAAGTCCTTCCCCACAGCTGTATCCTCTACAGCACCAAATCCATCCAGATTTGCTTTTAGCAGTTTTAGAGTTTCACGCCGAGACCTTTGCTCCCTTTGAGTTAATTTTTGTGAAAGTTGATACATAAGACAATCTCATTATTCTACACGCAGGCATTCAGTTTCCTAAGCTTCAGTTGAGAAAGTTATCATTAATGGTTTTGGAATCTTTGTCAAATATCAGATGGTCACTCATAGTTACGTGCACTGGTGGTGTTTGTATCTTTTTTGTTGTCATTGTATTGGTCTACATGCCTGTTTTGGGGCCAGCACTGGCTGGTTTTTATTACCGTAGCCTTAGTTGACTTTTATAGTCCTGGAAGGTGCTATGTCAGCTACCAAGGGATGGAAGTAATAAGTAGTTCTATACAGCTGTGAAGCCCATGAATCACAGCGATGACTAGCATGGCAAGGAATCCATAAAGGTGGAACAGTAGCCCTCATATCTCAGTGGGAACCAACATCTGTCTAATTGGAATTAAGTGTGGCTCAACAAGTGAGAAATCATGCCAAGTACCAAAAGCCTAGCCAACTATCAGGGGCTAGTGAGGTCAAGATTCTTAGAGGAGGAACCTATTACCCACCATCACTTTGCTAGACTAGCATAATTCACAGCTGCATTCTGAATACTTATCTGCGTTCTCACCGATAAGCATACCTCACAACCCTCATCAAAGAAGGTTCTCTTTACAACAGAGACCATTATAGAAAACCACAGCTGTCGAAAATTCAGAGATCACGGTATGCCTCAGACCATTTGATACGTTGCCAACACAACTCCTACACCTAAGGCTTAGGGAACATCATGGAAGAGGGGTTGGAAAATGGAAAGAGCTAGAATACCAGGCCATCTACTGTGAAAATTTGGCTCTTAGAAATGAAAAGATACCAACTCCCTTAGACCTCATCAGCATGGCTACCTAAAGAAGATATGAACAACTTTAGTATACATGCTAAAGTGGAAGGGGCGGAACCTGACATGGTCCCACCCCTAGACAAAGAAGTATAGACAACTAGTAACTGCTGAGAGAGGGAGAGTTAGCCTCTCCCAGGGATGAGGTCCTTAATTGGTTATCCAATGATATTAAGTGGTCAGCCCTTATATCATGTACGTGCCAGCAATACTGAGCAGACTTGTGTATTTATATACTTATTATATTTGTATTTATTTATTCATATATAACACAATTAAAGAAGAGCTGGTCAGATATTTGAGAGGAGGTGAGGGGTGGTCACAGAGGAGTTAGAGGGAAAAAAAGGGGGTGGAGGAAAGTGATGTAAATTATTTTAATTATAAGAGGAATATTTAAAATCTCAAATTTGAAAGGGCTGAAATCATAAGAGCATATTCTTTGGTCATGATGGAAATCAAATTAGAAATCAAGAGCATAGGAAAAAATTGAAAATTAACAAATATGTAGAAATTAAATATTATACTCCTAGGTGACAGATGGGTTGAAAAATAAATCACAGCCAAAATTTATTTAATGCCATTGAGGTAACGCTGCTGTAGAAATAATTATTTTACTTCTGCAAGTAATTATTTTAAATAAAACAAACAATCACTCTTTAAAATGCAGAAGAAATTAAACATAAAGAAGAAAAAGTTAAATAGAAATTGATCAAGAAGGGAGAAAACTTAAAGTTATATTGAAGATAGATGAAACAGAGACCATAAAAGCAGAGGAAAAGCCCGAAAATCAAGAGTTATTACTTTTGAAAGGTTAACAAAAATGTCAAAACTTTAGCCAGGCTTACTTACAGAAAAGACATAAGAACAAAGCAAAATTCACAATAAAAGATGAACTATTAACACTGACCTTGTAAGAAACAAATAAACTACAAGGGAAACTATGATCTGACTGTACGCCAGCAGGTTAGATAGTGTCATCTGAACGGAGAAGTCCCTAGAAACACACAGACTACAGCAATCGAGTCAAGTCAAAGCATGATAGAGAGATACACAAAGAGGTTGAGTACAATCCAAAACATCCCTCAAACAAAACACTGGAGCCCAGATGGCTTCCATGGTGAATTTTACCAAATATTTAAGGAACTATTGGCAAATTCTTTGGATGTACTTAATGAAAAACTGTCAGGGTGGGGAGGTAAAAACACTTCCACACTTGCTTTTGTGGACCTGTGTTACACTGATGCCCAAACCAGGCAAAGATGTCACAAAAAAAATGAACAAGCAAAACAAACAAACAAGCAGGCACACCCCCCCCCCAAAGCTATAGACCAATATTCTTTATAAAAATGGACACACGGACCCTCACCAAAAATCTATTAATATGTAACACAGATGGATTCTGCACCATGGTCTTATCTTTATGTCTGGATTTTAAGGTTGGTTTAATATCTGAAAATCGTCAGTAAGATGACACCAACATTAACAGAATGAAAATGAAATCCACAGGGCCATCCCAGGATGACCAGTGAAAGCATTTGACAAATCCAGTATCATTTCACAATAGAGGCATTCAGAAAATTAGGAATAAAAGTATCTTAAATTGAAAAGGACATCAGTAAAAGCCCACGGCTAACTTCATTTTTACTAATAAGCACTGAATACTTCCCCCTAAAAGCAGAAACAAGTGAGTTGGTCAACATTTGCTACTTCCAACATTGTACAAAGAGGTTCTAGACAAGGTAATCATGGAGCAAAGCCATTTGGGTTGCAGAGGAAGGGATATAATTATTTTTATTTTTAGTCAATAGAATCACATAGAAAATCCTATGAAACCCACTAAAAATCTATTCTAACTAATAAATGAGTTCTCCAAGATTGAAAGATCAATATAAAAAATAATTTTAGGTGCTAATCAGGCTGCTAGGGCAAAAAAATTAATGGTCTCAGAGTGGAACCCTGCCTCTTATGGTACCCACCTGCCGAGCAATATGTGCCCACTGGTAATAGGCTAACCAGCTCTTTTCTGATTGGATCTGAGGGCTGATAAGCAGGAAGGATTTCATGTCTGGCATCATAAAGCCAATCTCAGGTGCTAAGGGGAACCTACTGATGTTGTGTTGTATGACCATGCTATCAAACTGACTTCTAAGCATGTGTTTATAACCACAGATCTCTAGTACTCTCAACTGTAGTTGGAGAAAACTTATTTGTAGCTGGTTGAAGTGTCAAGCATAAGAGACCATGAGTGTTCGGGTATAGATGGATCATCTAGATTAATCTTCCCTCCTGGGCTCAGGAACGTTGTGGAAGAGTAGGAAAGAAGGTAAGAGATGGCAGATGAGGAGAAATGGGAATTGCAGGCTTCCGGACTTGACACGGCTGCCGTACATGTCAGTCACAGCAGCTGTGATTACCCGCACAAGATCAAGCCAGTCAAACTTCAGATGAATGGCCCAGGGGCTCTGAGGCCCCATCCCACAGTGGAGGAGCTTTTGGCAGTAGATTGTTGCTGGGGGAGGGAGAGTCACTCTCTTTTAGGGATGTGACTGCAGGTACAGTGCCCCTGTCCCAGAGGATGACCACAACTTGGGTCATATCACAGATCTAATTGGACTCACGTTATTAATAACAAAGTAAAGGGGATATGAATTTGGGAGGGTGTTAGGGTGGTGGGTACCAGGCGGGTGTAAAGAAGTAACAGTAGCTGACTATGATCAAAATACATCATTTAGATATGTGCAACTTTCAAAGGATAAATAAAACAATTTAAAAAGAAAGATGCAATATTTTTAAAAATCATTGTGTTTCTCTAACGTCGAAAAACTAGAAATAAAATTAAGAGAACGATTTCACTGCAGTGGCAACAAAAGGCTAATATTCGTAGAAAGTGATCTTAACAGAAGAATTTCAAACTTTGAACACTGAGAACTACAAATATTTTTAAAAATAAGTTGAAGAATAAATGGAAAATGTCATTTTATGGATCGGAAGACAATTATTCTTAAGGTGACATTGTTCCACATATGAATCTACTGCTTCAATGAAGTCTGTACATAAATATCAGGCTTTGTGGGGAAATTGGTAATTGGGTTTTAAGATGTATGTAAAATTTTAGTGGACATAAAGCATCCCAGATAATCTAAAAAGGAGAAAGAAAGTTAAATTATTAAATTATTTTTTATACCTTGACTTCAAAACCTAATTTTATATATATATAATATTATATATTAAATATAAAATATATATTGCTATGTGTATATTCATAGTCATGAAGCTAATGTAGTGCTTGCTAAGTTTAGATACTGGTAAATGGAATAGAGTTGGAAGTCCAGAGGAAGTCCTTACAATTATAACCCCAAGGGCAGATCTTCACAGCGGATACAGAAAGATGAATTACCTGCTGAGACCCCATGAGGTGAGAGCATGCATCAGCTGTGACCATTAAAGGGTTCTGGATTTTGTTTGGGAGTTGTCAAACATTCTCAACTTGATTTTAATTGTTTTGCAAAAGTGTGAATATACTAAAAAATAACCCTCTCTTTATGCACACTAAATAGGCTTTTTTTTCCCCATTACATACACTTTAGTAAAAACCAATGAGAACATACCAGAGCCTGTGCAGCAGTTGGGAGAAAGGGCACTCATGGTGACCAGCCTTTAAGAAAGTATGATTTTCAAAGGTGTTGTGTTTTTCTTTCCTATGAAAGGCAGTTCCCACTTTAGAGAATTATTCACCAAAGGGACCTCTTCTTTTGCATGCCTGTGTCCCAGTGCACTCTGGAAGAAGCTTTCCTGGACCTCAGACCCTTGATTTTCAGATGCCTCTGCCTCACTCCTGTGCAATTTCCTCCTGACATTATAGAGGCCCCCTGACTGAGTGGCTTAACCTCTTGTTGCAGAACTGTTCCCAGTACTCAGACTGGGGTCTAGAAAGGCTCAGGCATAGGCAGAGGAATGAGGGCGTGGCAAAGGAGAGCTGAGACCTGCAGGTTTCTGAATGTAATTGTAACCAGGTAGGTCCTAGGGAAGGCGATGTGAGCACGAGGCATGGCTGCAGAGAAACCACGCAAGAGGCAGAACAGATGAGGAAGTCCCCACCAGAAGGGAGCAGTCAGAAGAGAAGATGGGTAGATCCCACTGAACACTAGTCAAAGGAGATGCAGTCAATTGTGCATTCAAAACTGCTTCTTGTTCTAACCTCACTGGGGGGATGCTGTCTTCATCAATCTGGCTTGGTGTGTGTGTGTGTGTGTGTGTGTGTGTGTGTCAGGGTTGCTTTTAAAAGATCTTTCCAGTCAAAAGACAAATCATTTTCTCCATGACGTATGGAGAAAATCCATACACTGAGAACCAGATTCTCTCAGATGCCAAAGGGTGTGCGCAGGTGGCCTTCAGGGAGGGTGCTCGCTCACCTGTAGCTCTCTTATGCATTTGGTTATTTCTGAGCTGTGTGTGTGCTCTGTGGGAGCTCATGTCTTAGAAAACCAGGCTGAGGCTGGACCTGTCTCTCTCAGAATGCTACAACTAAGAACGCCCAAGAAAGTAAAGGGCACAAGTTACAAAGCCCTGAAATGAAAACAGACCGGAGGATTGTCAGGCTTAGCCTTATTTTGTAGCTGAGGAACTCAGAGCAGATGAGTGACTTGTCCAAGGTCTCTCAGCCAGCTGGTGGTGGGATTGGAAATGAACACCTGATTTCTGTCTCCTTGGAGATGCACAGCCTCTCGTCAGGCCAGGCTGTCACTAGCAGACACAGAAGCCTGCTTGCACCTGCTCTGACATGTCTCACACTCAAATTAGAAAACCTTCTGCTGCGACCCCTGATGAGGAAATTAAATTAGCTACTAATTGGTTAATTGGCAACAGGCTCTGTAAGGAACAAATTAAGTTGGGTGGAGAAACACATTCCTTAGGTCTGATCATCTTCATTATCATCTCTGGTCCACCAGATATGCTGTACAAGGCTCCTCAGTGGCGATCTTAGAAGGGTTGCAAGCCCCTATGACTGTCAGAGAATTTGTGCTTGTACTTCCTTCCTCTGGCCTGTATGCCAGCACTAGGATCTCCCGAGCTGTCATCCTCAGAATTCTTGGGTGAGGAATGTTGATTTGTAGCATTTAGCCATCTCCATGGTGCAAATGCATCCTGTGTAAGGTCCAGTCCCAAAGTACCAATATGGCACTTACCAGTTCAGTGAAAGTTGTGAGAATTTAACAATTGTTTCTCACAAAGTGGCACAAGCAGGTTCTATCTCGCTACTGACAGCATGTGCTTAGGACAGGGCCATAAGGAGGGTCTCAGGATCAATAAACAAATGGGTAATTCTGTGTGCTCTAATGGATGCTGAGAAGTCCTGAGACATGCTCAATCAAGTCAGTGCTTTCCTACCATTGGACTAGAGAGCCCGTGTCTCATAGGCTTTCTAGACGACTAGAATCTGAGGACTCTGCCATCGTGGAAATCCTGCCACACTGCAGTGTCGATTAGACTATCGTCAGCACAGGCATTTTGCTAAATAGCTCAGATGAGATGTGACGCGGACCTTATTCCCAAAACAACCAAACCAAGGTAGCATATCCCAAGTACTAGGTGGCAGATACAAACCACTCGTACTGTATCATTTCTGAAACTAAACCCAATAATCAGGCTGTGGCCTGTACCAGGTCAGGGTTGGGGTATGGCTCTGCCAGGAATAGAGTCTTCCAGGCTGGGAGAGCTTTACAAAGATGAACAACTGCAGATTCATAGGTGATCTCAGATTCGGACGGGACTGAGAGGTGTAGTAAGAGAAGTGGAAGATGACTCAGGAAAGATGAGCAAAGGGTTAACTGGGAGGGACACTACCTCAGAGCAGGAGCTGGCAGAGCGGTGATGTTTGTTGATTATATTTTACTACTCCCACAAAAAGGGAGAAGGGGTGTAATTCGGCTCATGGTTTCAGAGGCTCCGGCCTGGCTGATTATCTGCATGTGCTTGGATTTTACAGAGACAGGAACCATTAGTAGAGAGAGGTATCTCTATCATGTCTGCCGGGAAACAGAGGAAAGCTATAACCCCAAGAACACACCGCTGTTGACTCTCTCACTGCCTACCTTGAACTCATTCCTCCTAAAGTCATTATACTGTGAACCCACCAAGGGCTCAGTCCGTTAATTAGGTCAGTCTCTTGACTTTATGATGGTAGAAACTCCAGCACAGACACAATGTGGACTTCCTAGTCCCCTAGATGTTTCTTAACCTAATCAAACTGACGAAAATTAACTGTTGAATTTGGCATGGTGATGAAGCAGAGACATATAAGAGACTTTAAAGTCATTTGGTTTCCCCTCATTTACAGGGCAAAGAGTAGCGGACATCCTTGGCTTGGAACCGAAAGGTGCCAAAATGGCCTGCTTAGCTCTGTTGGTGGGCCCTGTGGCTCTGTCTTTTGACTTCTACATTAGTTCCTAAAGGCATGGGTATCAAGAAAGGGTATTTTCCTTCTGCCAGTCAAGTGCTGGACACTGTACTTAAATGTACTCAGAGCTCCCATGTCTTGGTGGCATGCTTAATACTTGACTTAGCATTTACTGAGTCTGATTGTATGTGTAATGCTGCCAAATACCGCATGATTTCATCACCAAAGAGATGGTGATTGGTCCAGGAAATAGGGACTAAATGGGATGACATGATCACGATTAATGTTTATGGCTCTGGAATCACCAACTACTGCCTGGATCCCAGGCCTACATCTATTGTACATTTACATCTTCTAAACACGAGCATGTGCTATGTACTGTTGCCTGTGCCCTGGACTACTTGCCACCGCCTGACCCTACCTGCCCTTGGAAATTGTAGGTGAGGTGGTGCAGAGTCAATGACACAGACTCTGGAAGCATCTGAGCGCTGCTGCAAGCTCCTTTAATACCCTCCACCTGTGCCCCATTGGTCTGAAGAAAGTCTCTCTTCTAAACATCAGTTCCTGATTGGCTGGCATTGTCTGCCTCAGCAATCCTTGGTCTTTCAGGCAGTCCTCAATTATGTCCTCCTGCAGGAGATGCTTTTGTGGCCGAATGGCCCCTGACATTTACATAGAGGTGGCCCCACCATTCCTGCTACAATGTACTTCCTAGCAGATCATTGGATCTCTAATCTTATGGTTGCCTTCAAATGACTCCCAGATGAAGCTGGTCTCGCTGGCTGGCTCCCCAGCACCCCGTTTGTCTCTCTGCGAACAAGCTGACCTGTCCACTGAGAATGTTCAGGCTTCCCTGTTCTCCCTCCCAAAAAGAATCTGCCCTCACAAAAATATCTGAAAGTCGTTTTCTCTAAACAGCAGGTAAATGGCAGGAGCATGAAGTAGGTCTTTCCAGAAATATTTGTATTGTCACAACCTGAAAAGAACCTGAAGCTGGGGGAGCCAAGCTCTCACTTGGGGGTTTCAGGTAAGTAGGAGGATACTAGTCAGAGTACTTCTAGAGTTAACTGTGTCCTTTCAGAGCCCAACACACCAGGGAGGGCTGTCTGTCCCATTTAGGAGAAGGGTTAGTCCTGCCTCTGCCCTTCAGGCTCAGTCCTCACTACTGAAAGCATCATGCTCTCATCTTTGGGTGCTTCCAGAGAAAAACAATGGGCCGGTGACACAGGGAGTGGCTGCCAGGCCTGGTGACTCAAAAGGAAGAATGTATCCTCTGCGTGACTATTATCCCGAATGCTAATCATAGCTACATCACTTTCTAGCTATATGACCTTAGGAAAGACACCTTATCTGGTCTATAACACAGGATGGTAATACCTCTCTGATTCTGCCAACACATGATGACAGTGGCCAAGTCCCCAGGTTAGAGATCATCTTGAAGGAAATAGTCAAGCCCCATCCGTTACTGTGAACAAGACTCATCAGAGGCATCTTTCTATACCCCACAACCTTTCCTTCCTATGATTCCTGTAGGCTATTATTTCTTGCATGAAATACACTGGGGCTGCCAGGCCCAATGACAGAACTCCGTGAGACACCAAAGTTTAGGTAAGGACAAGGCTCCTCTCTGGAGAGCGCTGGACTAGCGTTGATTGGTGCTGACAGCAAGTGCAAGGGAGACATCTTTACCGACCATCCAATATCCATGGTCCTCTGGTAATTCAAATTATTTTCCAAATGTCACTGCATCTGTCTGAGCCTGACAGCTCTTCAAACCAGGGCTCTGCATCTTAGTCTGAGGACCTGGACATATTCCTGAAGGGGCTTTTGATCTTCATTTCTTTCAGTGTGTGTGGGGGGTGGTTCTTTGTCAGACAAAGTCCAGATTCATGAAACCCACAGACAAAAAACCTGGTGACAGTCTGGCAGGTAAGGGCAATAACGTATCCAGTACAGGGACCCAGCTAGTTGGATAAGACACATGGCATTCTTGAAAATGAACAGTCAGGAGAAAAATACTTATATAGCTCCCCAAGCCCACTGCAACATCACCCCTACTTAACTTGAAGACTGACTTCTAGTAAGTTCCAAGATATGCAAGCAGAGAAATCTCTGGATATTTAAAGTAACTCTTGTGCACCTCTCTACTGACTGTGTGGGCTGGTTTGCTTAATGGAAGGACCCAGGCTCTTGCTCAAGATCCCTTCGTTCCTGCTTACATAAAAAAAGAAGAAACAAACAAACAAAAAACAAACCTAACAACCGTGTTGGTTTCTTAGTCAATCAGACTGGATGTGGCATATCCAAGAAGCTCAGGCAAAAGAAGAGGGAAGCATGAGGCACAGCTCAATAGCCATCAGGAGAATTGATAGCAGCCTGATGGGGGAGAAAATGGGCAGAGTTAAGTGGCTGTGGCTGCTGGTTGGAGGCACGAGGCCAGGTCATCCTGAAAGGGTTAATCCCGGTTGTATTTCTGAGAAAGTAAGGAGGTGTGTAATGCACTTTAGAAAGTCTTCCATCTAGAATGGCTAAAATAAATGAAATTTTGGCTTGAGAACGAACAAGCTTGGGATTTCGGGAAAGTTCACTTTCGTGGAACGCTGCACTCCCCTGACAGCAGAAGATAAATGAGGCAGTACTTACACCTACAAAGGCCTCCCGCCCGAGCAAGGGAAGAAAATAGACGCTGCTGACCTTCCCAGCAGCTCATAATATCCTGAAACCTCTCCGTGTCCTCTCATAGCACCCTGGTCTGTGTCCTGTTTCGGGATTGGCTCCGTGTACACTTCAGTGCAGAACAGAATCTCTCCCTTCATTGCCCACTTGCAGAGGGATGTGCTGGGCCTCTTGGGGATGGCTGTCATAGAGACTGACTGCCAGTCTGTTTCATCCAGCTCTGCCTGCCTTCTCTTCCCACCTCCCTTCTCTTCCTCACCTCACTCTCCAAAGTTTCCCTAAACTCATACGTCTATCTGTCTGACAGAGAGCAGTGGTCAGAGGGTACTTGGTTTTCAAGCATCTCCGTAAAGTCCTACAGGGCTTAACAAGCAAGTATCTTGCTTGTACCACAGCGCTATATACTCACAGCCTCCAATGATGGCTCCAATTGCAGCCTGGAAATAATTTCAGACCTTGTTCTAGACTGAACTCTATGCTAGTGGTTATTCTTAGCCTTGGCTTGCGTGTGAGGGCCATCTGGATAACCTTAAGAAATCTAGCTATCCAAGGCCCCTCTAACACTTAGTTAGCAATTAGTTCCAATTGACTGGGGGTGGCCCTACCATTTTTCAAGTGCTGCCCTATGATTCAAATATGTAGCAGAGTTGAGACCCAATAACTTACCCAGAAACAAAATAAGAATAGACATGATAGGGGGCCCTAAGGAAGAATTTCATTTCCTGACACATCTGCCCAAGTAGATTTGCCATGACTTTGAGGATAACTTTGAACCAAATAAGGCCCGGAGTCTGCCTTTAAAATTTGGATACTAAACTGAAGAACAGAGAGGGACATTTGCATTACCGTGCATGCAAAGGCATCAAGACACTGGCAGCAGCAACCCAGGATCAAATTGCAAGGGAAACAAGCAGACAAGTGATCCATCAGAAATGATTTTGAGGAACAGAGTTTGGGCTCAGTGGGCTCAACAAGAAGAGCTGAGTTCCTGAGGCCAGGCAACATGTCTGGCAGAGTGACTGAACACAGAGGAAATACAGAGTGGCCATCAGTGATACACATCCACCTGGTGCCTGGGACAGAAACAGCTAGGCAGCACCTGTTCGCTTGCTCGGCCTCCCGTGTTAGGGAAGAAGTCATCTACCACATAGTAGGACTCACTGTGGGACTGTAGACTCCTGGGTGTTTGGCCACGCCCCCAGAACCCAGAGACCTGACACGATGTCCCCTTACTAGATCACGTAAGGCAGGAGACTAACAGGTCTCTGCCTCAAGAAAAGCCCCGCCCACTTCCTATAGAAGCAAACCCCCTCTGACATTTTTTGGGAAAGCTCGCCACTGAGACACATCACCATGTCAATAAATCTGGATGTCAACCCATCTCACTCATCTCTTGAAATCCTGGACTCATTGCGTAAGCCAAAACCCACGCGGCGGGGCGGGAGTGGGAGAGATAAGTCTTTTGTTCTAGCGGGTCGAGATGCCCCTGCCTGCTGCTGTGAGCCAGCTCACAGGACAGGGGATGGGAAGCCTTTCTCTCCGCAGTCGGCTCTGCCAAGCACGACTGAACAGCCCGCCCCGAGACCACCACTCTGCTGCCCGCTGCCCTGCACCTCCGCCTGTGACTGGCGCACGGGCGGTGTCCGACAACTCACCATGCAGGTGATCTGGGCTTCTGCACTAAGCAAGGTAGACAGGACTTCTCAGGGATTCCTCTGGGTGCTGACTTCTTACAGACAGACCACACAGATGGAACAGATCTGACCTCGTGTGGAGAATTTTCAGGCACAAAAACATCTTCTCACAAAGTTAATTTACCTGAAATCTCTTCTAGATGCAGCCAAAGATCTCTGTGCTCAGACTACCTGCCTGTCCAACCATATCGGCCCTCAAATCCGAAATCAAAATCAATCACTTGATTTATCTCTACTCCCATACAGCCAACAAAACTAAGTGGGAGCCATGAAGAAAAAGAAACCTCTTGGCTTAGTGGTAACCCTCATAAGATGCTTCTGCTGTGCAACAAGACCCCAGGTTTGATCTCAGCACTGCAAAAAACAAAATCAGAACCACCGAACTCTACAAGATAAAAGAAATCTGAAAGATCTAAGACAAGGCAGGAAGTATCAATAATGAGATTAACATCCAATCACAGGCCTGTCTTGGGCTCAGAGCACTGGTCAGTGGGTTGAAGTAACTTGCTCAGGTACGTCCTTGTCACTAGTGTGAAGGAGTTCACAGCATCAAATCTAAACGGTCATCCAAGGTAAACATAACCATTCCTGGAACTCAAAGTAGACAGAAAGAGGTCCTCGACCCCTGGCAGAAAGTACTCTGTGATTTAATGAATAGTAACCTCAGAATAGCGCTTATATAAACATGGCAATGTGTTTCAAAGGTCTATTTGTAAAAGCATCCCCTCAGTGTAGACTGATGTCTCAGTGCCAAATTGTTAGCCAACCAATCAACCAACCAACCAACCAACCAACCAACCAACCTCCATACAGAAGATCTGCACACATGTTCTGAGTACCAAGGTCTGGTTTAATTAAAAAGTCCCTTTTAAAGGAAGGAGAGTGAGCAGAAAATCCTCAGTATCTATGTGAGAAAAGTGAAGTTCAAACCCTCAGTAGACAACACAGGACAGTAACTCCTGTCTACTGCACGAAAGAACAAGAACTTGAACAAAAGGTTTTGTTGGCTGGAAATGGACTTTTCCAACAAGCCCGTGTTCTAATTCAAACAGCATGACTGGAGGTGGCTGAGTGGCTGTTGTCTGTGGGATCAGAGGAAGGCCTCCTGGGAACTCCCCAATCAGTCCTCCATTTGCTAATGTGATGCAGCCCTTCCCTAAATGGCTGTCCCACTGCTTTCCTGTGGGATTAGGTGCCTGTCTGTGATGCAACCATGGTGTCCAACTGCCTGGGTAGGCATCTGTCTCAGGGTAACTCCTTGCCTCTGCAACAAAGCAGTCTATGTTCTACATGTGCCCAAAGTTGCCTAGAGCCAGCCTCAGCTGTCTCCCACCCTGTCTCCCGTCTGCTTTGGGTGCACCTAGCCTCGGGAGTGGGAGGAGAGCGGCAGCAGGTCATCTGTCCAGGGAAGAGGAAGAAAGAGAAGAAAAACGGCCCCCACTGAAAGCTTTCCAATCACTCCAGCCACCGCCGTCTCTAATTCTTTTCTTAAAGTATAAAATCATTCTTCCACTGATCTCACTAGTGGTCAGAGCTCAGTACAGGCCCATCCGTCACGGAGCTGATTTGGTTCAGCAGGTGTTGGCTGGGCAATCATTCATTTCGGGCTAATCTGCTAGCGGCTGTCAGGGGTTATGGAGTATTTATTGAGTTTGTGTCAGGTCCGGATGACCAATAGCCAACAGCCGGTGGATACGCACTGACATTGATGATATTGCTGAATTAAACGAGGTGATGTATACTCAACTTGCTTAGAGCCAGACTTGGACCTTGGGATCATTTTATAACCTCATGCAGACAATCCCCGGGCTTTCCTTTTCAAAGAAAGCATTACACACATGGCGTTTCTATTTAAGGAGATAAATACGTGGGCCCCAGCAAAGGTAGTCATGTCTGTATTTAAACGAACAAGAGCGTTTCTTGGGGAGACATGGGGGAACAAATAAGATCCAGGCATTTGGCAGATGGCCCTGAGTGTACTGCCAAGGCCTGTTGGAGTCATAGAATTTAGGTTATGGGCCTCAGCAGAAGGAGACACACACTGGGAATCCTCACTAAGGACCAAAACATAAATCTGGGGGGGATCTGCCTTTGGTGTCATAAGATGTGGCAGACAAGACACTTGAGTTGGCACTGGATTTAAAGAGCAAAATCCTAAACCTCTCAGATTCTCCTGGTTTTTTTTTTTTAATTATTATTCAAACACAATACAAGGTACTGATTTATGAGCCAGTGTGAAGCCGTAGGCTCTGCGTGCTGATGCTGGAGACAGTTTCTCACACTGGCCTCTTCCTTTTCTTCTCCTTAGAACCAGTCCTTTCTTTTCCCCACTCTGTCTCATCATTATCCAAAGCAAGATACCGTGTTTCCACTATGGCACCCACACCAGCAGGGAGGGTAGTGTCACAGAACTATGGGATGTGGATGGAGACAAGTACTGGGGGACAGGAGCTGGGAGTAGATCAAGGGAGGAGGACCAACAAAAACCAACGGTATATAAAGATGCCATAACGAAGCCTGTTGCTTGCTCTGCTAATTGTAAAACTAATAAACAACGGGGTATGGGAAATGAGAAATAAACAACAGCATTAAAGCCAACGCCATGAACATCCGCTAAAATTTAATATTTTATATAAAATTTCATACACACACACACACACACACACACACGAATTAGTTTCTTTTCCCGTCGCTGTGACAAAATGTTCCAACAAAAGCAGCTTAATGGGGAAAGGGCTTATTTTAGTCCACAGTTCAAGTGCAGTCTATCATGTCGGGTTGGTCAAGGCGATGGCCGCCAGAAATGGATAGTCAAATTGAACACAGTCAAGAGATACAAGGGGACAAGAACAGGCCAGTGTTCTGATCATTGTCTCCAGTCCAGAATCTCAACACAGGGAATGTCCTACCCACGGCCAAGGTATGTCTTCTCATCTCTATGAACCCAATCAAGATACTCCTCTGAGGTGTGCATAACGGCCTGTCTCCCAGGCAATTCCATATTCCGTTGACAACAAACAGTGACCATCACCGACAGCATCCATCTCATTAACAGACATATTTGCCTTCATCTTTAACGAATGATAAACTTATATGTACACAAAACTATCTCGTGGGAGTGACACGTTCTAATAGTTCTAATAGACAGAATTTGAATGACACCCTCAGGTGTAGATGCCTCTTCCATCCCCAAATGGCCATTTGCATTAAGTAAATGCCATTGTTACGGCCTAGTCCCAAGGCCACTGTTTCGAGAGCTTAACAGGGAATGATCTTCAGCAGGGAACTTTGACTCCCACTCTTAGCCAGCCAGCCAGGTTAGGAGGGTCTTATATGAGGTCTATAGCATTATGCCATTGGGCAGTATCCTTGTCCTAACTGGGCCTCTGCTTCTCATTCCAGAAAATGCTTATGGCAATGTAAATGCTCTCCCAGGTCCCTTCTGACCTGGCATCCATGGCTTTGTGACTAATTCAGAACAGGCTCCCCTATAGTAATGCCTTTTATTCCTTTAGAAGAAGCAGTGCCCAGTGGTATGGCCAAGGGTACTTCTTACCGAGTGGCTCAGCAAGGTTGATGTTTGAAAGTCCATAGAGGGAACCAGTCCTGAAGTCTTGTCTTTCCAGTTGACCCGCAAGCAACAACTTCCATGTACTGAACCTACTCTGGGCCAGGCGCTGGGAGAACACTGTTCTGCATGCTACAAAAAGGAAAATGGAAGCTCCAAGAGATGACATGGATCAGCAAGGCCACACATCAAGCTAAATTCATCCTCCTCATCTGCTGGTTACCCACTGCATTCCTGTCTTGCGTGAGCAGTGTAGGTGGCCTGTACTCCACCACACTGGGCTGTCCCAGCTTCAGTTAGGACAACATCTCCCTCTATCCTAGGCTTTTCCGAGAACAGCTACAAAGCATAATGGAGGATTTTACACCTCCTCCCTCTCTCACACTCCTCTCCAACTGCCCCTAGGCACAGGAAAGAGGAGAATTAACCCAGGAAGTGAAAGAAAAAAAGGACAGGACCCTGCATAAAGATCCCCGCCCCCAGTGATCCATGAGCAAGCTCATCACATTGCATCAGTCTGTTAATAGGATTGCCTGATGTGTGGTGTGACTGTTAGCTCCTACACACACACACACACACACACACAGTCACACATTCTCATACACACACACACACAGTCACACATTCACACACATACACAGTCACACAGTCACACACACACAGTCACACACACACAGTCACACATTCACACACATACAGTCACACAGTCACACACACACACAGTCACACATTCACACACACACACAGTCACACATTCACACACACACACACAGTCACACATTCACACACAGTCACACATTCACACACACACA
>NW_021604630.1:3438172-3537058 GCF_004785775.1 Grammomys surdaster
ACACACAGTCACACATTCACACACACTAACACACACACACACACACATACACTCACACAGACTCACACACACAGACACATAATACACTCTCACACACAGATACAGAGACACACACAGAGACACATAGACACATAGACACATACAGACACTCACACACACAGAGACACACAGAGACACATTCACACAGATACACAAACACACACACACTCAGACACAGACACATATGCACATATACACAGACACACACACTCACAGACACACGCACACACAGACGGACACACACAGAGACACACAGACGCATAGACACATACAGACACACGCATACAGACACACACAGGGACACACTCACAGACACACAGACACACAGACACACAGAGACATACCCACAGAGACATACCCACACAGACACACAAACACACACACTCACAGACACAGACAGATAGACAGACACACACACATACACACACACACACACACACACACACTCCCTAGTTTGCTAGGTGCTCTTGGCAGTGAGGTGACTGTGATGTTTCCCCATGATGGAAATTGAATTTAGGTTACAGAACATCATCTGGCCCAATTGCCACTGAATTATTCCACACAAAATATCAAAGTTAATTTTTGGGGCTGTCAGCCCAGTTGATAAGTTGGGCGGCTGTCAGCCCGGCTGCTCCTGCCTTCAGTGCCAGAGAAGAGTCTGAAAGTCACACAATCCAAACAGCGACCTTGGCTGGGGACAGGGGTTAGATTATCAGGATGATTAAATGCCAAGGCGAAGGTTCCGGAGTCAGGATTTGAATACCTGTTTACATGTGGGATAACAGATAGCCGCTCACTGACAGCAAGGTTGTAATTCACTCCCCTGCAGTACAGCAGCTCCCATAAAACATCCTGGCCCTGCTCGGAGAGTCTGCTCCTGGCAGCCAGGCCTCGGCAGTGATTTAGGGCAGGGATCCATTCACAGGCTATCTAATCTATTGTCTTTTATTACATGCCCTACTCAAACGCTTTCTCTCCGCTCTCCCTGTTGCAACTTTGTTTGCTTCAAGAAGCACCAGGCGATTTAATCTCCCTTAAAGGAACGCTATTCTAAAGTGCTGCTTTGATTTGAAGATAGTAAGGGTTCTTTGTGCCGTAGTCCAATAAAACAATATCCAAATGGCTGCCAGTGTACAACTATGTATCCTGAGCCCCAGCCTCACTTATCAGCAGGGCCCTGTCCTATGTCATTTTCCATCCCAATTGCAAGCCATTCTTGCCTCTACCTTAAAGGCCCCTAAAATCTCCCCCTCCAGGAAAGCAGCGGGGCTACCTCTTTGCTTCCCTTTTGACTAATTGTCTTGGGCCATCCGGGGATGTTGAAATAATCCATAATTGCTTAATCTATCCACGTCTGTGTGGCGAGAGAACGGAGAGGCACTTTAGAAAGATCAATCATCTAAAATCATTGAGCAGCATATTGGAAGAAGAGTCATCATGGGGCTCCCAGCTGAGAAAATGATGGCGGAGAGATAAAGGCTCAGAGAAAAGGCTGGCTCTGTCTCCATAGCTTTTTGATCTGGAGATAGATTACCGGGAACACAAACTGCCCTCGTTTGTGCTAAACAAAGATAACAGTGTTGGAAGTCACCGACACATAAATGATACAACAATCAAATAAGTGACCCACCCCTGCCCCTTGTCTCCTGCCAGCATTAGCACACTGATAGATTCGGCGCCATGGTGGGAGAAAAACTCTTCACCATGGAGACCTGGACCACTAGCAACTCAGTGGGAAAGAGAAGCTGGAGGACCCACAGCAGCTGATAAAACCTGAAAATTCTCCATAGGCTCCCTAGAAATGAGAGAAATTGGAACTGGAGAAAGCTTGGTGGAGTAGGGTTGGATCTGCCCCACGAATCAAACTAGCAGCCATTCAACTGGTGTGCACTAGAGAGCGCGGTCCGCCCGCGTGAGAGGTACCACTTTTTTGTTTGGCTGCTGTGTCTCTTTCCAGAGCCCTAGTCTTCCTGAAAACCAATGGCTCACAGTCCTGGATTCTTCCCACCGTCTGTAACGAAGAGATGCTGGAAGGAGAAATGTCCACAAGACAAAGATAAGCCAGTAGGCTAGCTATCCAGTACCCTTCCAATGCTCCAGCCAGACTGGGCGGTTCAGACATCATGTTCTGGGGAAAGGAAACCAGGAGAGATTCTCAATTGATAAGAAGTACCCTCAAAACAAAGCTGAGGGTTCTGCTTCTGCCAGAAGCCACCCAAATCACGAGCTGTGGAGTCAGAGAGCAGATACTTGGGTACCAAAAGAACCTCCTCTTCTCCCACTCGAGGGACTTGATCCAGCCAGAAACTGGTACAGTATGCTCACGTGTATGCTGTCAGTGGCCTCAAGATACAAAATGTAGTGTACTTCAGAGCAGCTTCAGCTGTACATGGAGCTCATAGCCATAGCCACAACAGGTGTCCCCTAGGAGCCCAGCTTCTTAATCTTGGTCACTCCACCTCTGTCAGCCCTCCCAAGCCCTCTCTGCAGATGCTGAAATCTAGCTTCCCTAAGCCACATAATCCCAAACAGTTGGTCTGTGGCTAAGGAAGGATAACTGAGTCCCGAGGGCCTGCTCGTGTGTTGAGTCAAGGAAGGCTAAAGATATTTAAGGTACAGGCTTCGTGCCTGGCCTCCTCATCTGCCTGGGGTGAAGAGAGCCAGGAGAGCAGACCACCGGAGAACTACGTGAGTCTCTGTCAGGTTAGTGAACAGTCTGTGATCAAGGAATAGATGACCAGAACTTGGTGTCAGAACATCCTGGAGTCCCACACTGAAGCTAACAAGTAGAACAGTAAGAATATTGGACCACACTTTAAATCTTTATCACACTGTCCTGGGAGCTTGGCAACAGGAAGAATGGAGTCAGAGAACTCAAATCCTAACTTTGTATTTGTCCCTCCCTCAGCCCTTCCCCCCCACTGACCCCCAAACAATGACCCAGTAGGCAAGGTAGAGTTGGACTCAGTGTACACTCAGTGGAAGACTGGGGAGTACCTTGCCTTCCCTCATGAGACCAATAAGCCGAAGTGCACTGAACAAACCAGGCCACTGGTGCAGTGTGCTCTCTAGTCCACTAGGTCTGGAGCCGGTCACTAAAGTGAGGTGAACGAAAGGAGGAGTGGTACGGTGGGTGCGGTGTGGTGAAGTGTGGTGCCGTGCGGTGTGGTGAAGTGTGGTGCCGTGTGGTGCCGTGCGGTGTGGTGTGGTGCGGTGTGATGCGGTGTGATGCAGTGTGGTGTGGTGTGGTGCCGTGCGGTGCCGTGCGGTGTGGTGCGGTGTGGTATGGTGCGGTTCGGTTCGGTTCGGTGAGGTGAGGTGAGGTGAGGTGAGGTGAGGTGCAGCACGGTGTGATGAGGTGTGATGCAGTGTGGTTCGGTGAGGTGAGGTTCAGTGAGGTGAGGTGAGGTGAGGTGCAGCACGGTGTGATGAGGTGTGATGCGGTGTGATGAGGTGTGATGCGATGTGATGAGGTGCGGCGAGGTGTGATGAGGTGCGGCGAGGTGTGGTGTGATGCAGTGCTTTGCGGTGTGGATTTAGGATGTCTAGTTCAGGCTCATGTGTTTTAACACTGGTTACTCGGCTCCTGATGCTTTGGGGGAGAAGCTATGGAGATGGAGTGTAGCTTAGCTGGAGGAAGTTGGTCACTGAAAGTGGGGGATCCGCTTTGAGGGTGTTAGCCTGCTTCCAACTTTTTTGATTTCTGACTGCTCCATGGCCCCAGCAGCTCAACCGTGAGCCACCTCTGCTATGACGGTTTCTCTACCACAATAACTGACTGAGGAAAGACATGGTGTTGCCAAGCTTTTTTGGCTATTTTATTGGGTTCTTATGCCTCTACCTCTCTTCTAACTCTATTCCACCCTGATCCCTTCCAACCCCACAACACTTAGGTATGAATGAGGAAAGATTAGGGGGAAAGGGGGTTTAGATCTCTTTCAGCGAACACAATAGACCACTTCCTGCTGATTAGGGGCACTGAGTTCCTTGGGGCAAGTCCAGTCTTTATCAGGATCTCCAGCTTCATCTAAAACAATAACCAGAAGTGGCTGGGGAGCAGCCGCTGCCTCCCCCTCCTCTTCCTCCTCCTCCTCCTCCTCCTCCACCGCCCTCTCCCTCTCCCGTTGCTGGCAATTTTTTCCTCTCCAGAATCCCAAGAATTTTATGGTTGACAAAATTCATGCCCATCCTAAAGCATGAAACAATCAAAGTTAGTGGCTGTGGACAAACTGAAACAGCCCCATATCCCACACCTGGAATAATAATAATAAAAAAATATTCAGATAACATAACTGGGTTTTAAAGAAACCAGAATTGTCACTACAACTTCGTATTGGCTTCTGTCTTCCACATGCAGTCTCCACACACACTAACAACTACATGTACAACTATTAAATACCCCCCCAACACACACACAGAGTTACAAGGTATGATAATCATGTAAAGATCACAAACTGAGCACCGTTGACGTTTGCACGAGATTCAGCTGAGCACCATTGGTGCATTTGTACAAGGTTCCTGGATTGTGATTAGGAATCAGGTAATCTGCCTTTTCAAAGGGGGTAGAGTAGATTGAGTAGCTGAATGTCAACTAAGGGGGGCGGGTGGCATACCTTGAGTAAACAAATGAGAGACAAAATAGTGGAGAAAAGTGGGAAAGAGGGTGAGCAGAGAAGCTGTTGCCTCCCTTCCCACCTCTCAAAGAACAAGGAAACCACCTAGTGCTCCTCGATCACGGCCCAGACGATCCTGCTCGGCACGCCTTCAAGGTGCTGCAACTTCTCCAAGACTAGAAATACAAACACGAGGAAAGCTTCAAGCACTAGGCCAGCACCTGATGCTACCAAGGGGATCTGAACGTCACGTTGGCTTTTCATGTCCTTACTGGACACATAAGGCCATCCGGAAGTGTGAGTTTGAAATGCTGTGTTTTGCTGTGCGAAGCCTCAGGGAGGCAGGCTCATGCTCGCTTCCCCTGGCTACAGAAACTGTCTCATCTTATTGACTCTTGGGCCAGCGACTGATGAGGAATCTTCTCTCAAGTGCTCTTGCCTCTAAGCCTATCATATTTTATTTAGTTTGCTTAATCTGGCCTCAGAATTGTTAAATTTCAAATACAAAGAGACTGTGGCAGTTATAGAAATAGCAAATTATCTAAGATATACTAACAAGGAAAAACCTAATGAGGAAGACTATAAATTCAGATAAGGTTAAAAATTCTTGTTTTTAAATAAGAATATAAGACACGTACTATTCTGTGAGCTAATTTACATTTATTCACCATATTTAGAGATGTCAGATGTCAGTAGTAACTGTATTAATCTATCAATTTAAATTTGAATAATATTTCAGCATTTTCAGAAAGTATACATTTTGAAACCCTATATGAAATGAAAGTGTATAGATAGCTAAGTCAATTTTAATAATAAAAAAAGAATAATTCAAACAGGTAGTACAGTAAAACTAGGTAAATATAGTCTAAAACAATAAGCACTTCAAGTATATGTATTTATGTATGGAAATGTGACATATGATAGAATATTACTGCAGACCAGTGGGAAATAATGGGGTTTTAAATAGATGTCAGGATGTTGCCTTGCTGTATGGAGGAAAACTTAAATACAACAAAATCTCTGGATGACTTATGGATCTAAATGTGAAAGAAGAAAGTATAATTACGGTTTTTATTTGTAGGAGACAGTTTTGTGATCTGCGGTGAAGAACCTAACAGCACAGACATATGAAATGTAAAATGTTTTATACATCAAAGTATCATAAATCTATTCCGTGAAAAGTATTATAGATGAAATAATAAATGGGCATGAGAGAGAGAACAGAGTCATGATCAATGTTGGAAAATTAACAAATAGATTTCATAAGGCCGGTTTTTACCAGGCAACAAGAAAACGGGACACCAACCTACATATTGGGAAAATGAGGTAGAGAAATAGTTCACAGTGTTGAGAGGCAGACCACCCAAGACTTTCTCAGAGGCCCTGACAAAAGAACAACAAAAACTTAGTTCTATGTCTTTGCCTAGGGGCAGACTTAGCAAGGTCCAGTCTGAGGCTGGGGTGGTGGCCTTGAAGGAGTTAAGATTTTAATTCCTGGGAACTCTCTCTCCCCCACACACCACTGAAGAGACTGGAGTTATCAATCCCAAGGCCACTCGCTATGTGCTCAGTCTCTGACACATGTGAGATATCCTGTGTGTCTTAGTCTTCTATTGCCGTGAAGAGATACTGTGACCTTAACAACTCTTATAAAAGAAAACATTTAATTGGAGTTGGCTTACAGGTTCAGAGGTCTAGTTTACTATGATCATAGCAGGAAGCATGGGGGCCCTTGGGCAGACATGGTGCTAGAGAAGTAGCTGAGATTTATACATTTGGAATGACAGTAGTGAGAAAATTACTGAAGGATAACAAGCTGGTCCATCCAGATCAAAAGAGGAGATCAAAAAGCAACAACATCCTAAGGAATAGTAGTGAGAGTGAAGTGCTTGACTTGAGCTTCTGAAATCTCAAAGTCCACCCCTAGTGACACACTTCTTCCAACAAAGCCACAGCTACTCCAACAAGGCCACACCTCCTAGTAGTGGCATTCCCTTTGGGCTTGTGGGAGCCATTTTCATCCAAACCACCACACTGATCCTCTTGAACAACATTGATTAAATTCCTGGCAACTCTGTCCCATTATATAATAGCCTTCTGTTGACTCCATCCCATCTCTCCCCTTAAAACTGTATAGAAGTTGCTGTACTTCTTAATATACCTGGTTGGTTTAAGATTTAGCTTGTGCAAGACCTCCTGAGCCCACCTTTTCTATCTTCTTAATATCCGATTGGATCCCCTGTTTCTTCTTCCAGAGAACTTTGTCACTGAAAGATAACATGGTGGTCCATCCAGATCAGAAGAGGAGATCCAAAAGCAACCACATTCAAAGGAATAGCCAGCTTCATAGCAAAAGGACAACAGTAGGATGGGATTTTAAGCATTTTTATTTGTTCTTTTACAGTATAGGGAGTTGAATCCAGGACCCATGTATATGCTAGGTCACCACCTACCACTGAGCTATATCCCCAGCCCCCAAGATACTGTTTTTGGCCATTCAAATTCCTTCAGTGATGACACCTGCTGGAAAGAGAGAGGGACCCAAGCTCTCCCATACTCTTTCTGAGGTTATGTTCTGTTGTGTTTGATGTGGAGGCCAATGTGGCAGGATTTAGTAAAAGTAAGAATATTTGGATTCTAAAATTCAGACATTCTCCAGAGTTTTAATCACACAGCCCTATCAATAGCAGGAAGAGAACTGAGCCATGAACAGAGTCTGTCTTAAGGAAACAGATTAATGTGTGAACAGCACTCTAAGGAAGCCATGTGCCAGTTAACAGCAATGAAATATAGGTGCACAGTCATACAGTTAGATTTTTAAAGCCAAATGTTGACTCCCACCTCTGGGTGTGGTGGAGTGTCTGAGGTCCGACACCACCACCAAGAACAACCAGAAAATCCACAATAGAAAACACTAATTCCAAGTGCTCCAAAAGTTTTGTAGTGCAGCCACTGAAACATTTTGTTGGGGTTGACAGTGACTCTACTCGTAGCTGTATCCTCAGTGGGTACATACACATATGTGTTCACGGGAATCTATATGAATGTTCACGGCACCACTGGGCATGATCACCTCAAGCTGTATATAATGGTGCACGCACATCTGAGTCCTAGCACTTAGAGGGCTGAGCTGGAGGATCTTGAGTTTGTCCTAGATTAGTAATACTCCACATTGTTAAGAAGGGCAGAACCAACACAGTCTTCTTCTGGTACTTTCACCCCATCAAACTGATGAAAACAAATGATCAGTGTGTCTCAAATGTAACATTTACTAAAGGAAGCCAAATTAGAAAGCAGCATATTGAAAAATGGTTATAAAAATCAAAAACAGGTAAAAAAAGTTAAGCTAATGTGAATAAGTTTGTGAAAATTTACTAAGCTGGAGTCATTATATGTGTAGTTTTCTGTATGTCCACTGTATTTCAGTAAAAATTTACATAATAAAAACTAGCATTTTGGCACACCAGCAGATTGATTCTACACCCCCCCCATACCTGCAGAAAGATGATTAGATTAATGAGAACAACAGTGGGAAACCATTTTGAGTAAGCAGTAGAAACAAGGAACAGAGACGAGCCCATTTCAGGTCCCTATGGCTAATAGTAGATGAAGTAGGAACATGGTGATTTCAGTATTACCAGACAGGAAATACCTTTAAACTCCTCCACTGTCACAGCTATTGATCCCTTTCAGTCATGAACTTGATTTCATAGAGCAAGTAGCAATAAAGAAATGAAGGGTATGTAGGACTAAGGGAGTGAGGGATGGATAGGAAGAGATGAGAAGGAGAGTATCGTCAGACAGTTGACCTGAAGACCAGTTTGTCTAGAATACCTCTTCCTTATTTGATCACATCTTTAAGAGGGCAGGTTGTGAGGGAGGTCAGATCTGGGTGTTCCCTGATTTTCCCGGGGTTAGCACAGCAATGTGGGCCAGCTGGTATCGTTAACAGGTGTTAACGATATGTTATCTTTCCTCACAGACTTCAAAGCCCTTTCTTAGCACACATTGGGAAACAGCTTCATTCAGCAGGAAATGACCTGATACAGGCAAGAAAGTCACGGATTCCCAGAAAATAATACTTCCATACCAAAAGCATAGAAAATATTTTCGATAATCTCATAGAGGAAAAACTTCCATATCTAGGAAAAGAGATGCCTATCCAAGTACATAAGGTATACAGAACACCAAGTAGATGGTGCCAGAAGAGAAATGTCCCACATCTTATTACAGTTCTAATACAAAACAGTTCTGTACAGAAGAAAGTGCATTGAAAGTTGCAAGAGGGGTATACATAGAAGGGGCCTGCTGGCAAGTTCTCATAATTCTGGGAGGTGCTTCTAGGAGAGAAAAGTCATCAATAATTTTACCTAGCTATTATCACTGGAAGCTATAATACAAACATGCCAGGCAACATGTGCCCATTGGCAGAACACTAGCGTGACTTCTATGGGGTTAACCAATCAACATTCTAATCAGATTTTAGGTCCACTCCATGGGAAGGAGTCCATGTCCGGTACTGTAAACCTGGCCCATGGCTGAGATGGTTATAGGCCTTAGTAGGGAAACTTCCACTATTACCATGCTACATAAACATGATGTGCCATCATTTTTAAACCAGAATAGTTATGTTTTACACCCCTATCAAAGGTGTACAGAGAGGTTCCCTTCTTCAGTAGACAGTGGCAACTGCAGATACTTGGAACTGGTCAAAGTGTGGAGAGTAAGAAATGATTGAATAGTGGACCTTCTCTATACACTGCAATCTCCATAGCTCAGTGAACACTGTAGAAGCCAGGGTAGTAAGAGTATAAGAACTCAATAAAAGAATAAGTGAAATACATGGCATCTTTGGAATGTGACTGGAATTGGATTCCTGACCTCACAATAGCTATAGTTACAAGATCGGACCTATCCATGTCCTATCATACGCAGGCAGAAGTCCCTTCAGCTTTGTCCCCAGGAAGACCCATAGGCAGATAATAGTAACTAATGGGGAGACACTCAAAAGGCCTCACTCTCCTCTGAGTATCTCTAAGGCATCTCTTTTTGTAGACATGAGAAATTTCCTCTATGTGTTTTTGAAAATATTTTCTGTGCTTTGGTATGAAATTCTTTTCCTTCTGTACTCATAATTCATAAACTTTTGTTTTTCATAGCATCCTAAAAATATCACATTTTCTGTCTACTGTTTTTAAAATTTAGCATTGACCTTGACTGCATAATCTAATTGCTCTCTCTTTTCCTTAAGCCCTAATGTTCTGTCTTCTACATGTTCTCTTCTATTAGAGAGACTTTCAATGAGCTGCTCTTATGGTTTACTGAATTCTTCACTTCCAGCATTATTTCAGTTGGGACTCCCTCCAGTATCTTTACTGAATTCTATGTCCCTATGTTAAAGTGACTTACTCATTCGGCTGTTTGTACTCTAGAATTTGTTCAGGAATTTGCTGTGTCTTCTTTGAACTCCTTAAACACAACAACAACAACAACAACAACAACAAAACTACCAACAGAGTCAACATACAGCCTAAATAATTAGAGAAAAACTTTAACCAGTTATATTTCAGATGGATGGCTAATATCTAAAATTTACAAAGGACTCAGGAAATTAGATGCCAAGGAAATATAATTACCAATCCACAAATTAGCTAATGAAATGAACAGACAGTCTACAAAATAAGAAATACAAGTGACAAATAACTATTTTTAAGTGTCCAACATTCCTAGTCATCAAGGAAATGCAAATTAAAACTACTGATATAACCCCTCACACCAGTTATGATGGCTATCATTAAAACATATAACAACAAATGCTGGAGAGGACATAAGAAAGAGAAATCCTTATTCACTGCTGTTGGGGGAGTGTGCAAACTAATACAGTCATTATGGAAATCAGTTTGGATGTTCCTTATCCAGAGACTGCCCCACCTTGGAATCCATCCCATCTTCAGACACCAAACCCTGACACTATTGCTGATAGTGATAGGAAGAACAATATCAACTCACCAGACCCCCCCTCCACCCCACCCACTGAGCTCCCAGGGTCTAAACCACCAACCTAAGAGTATACATGGATGGATCCATGGCTCCAGCTACATATGTAGCGGGATGGCCTTATTTGGCATCAATGGGAAGGGAAGCCCTTGGTCCTGTAAGGGCTTGTTGCCCCAGTGTAGGAGGATGCTAGAGAGGTGAGCATAGAGTGGGTGGGTGGGGGAGCATCCTCATACTTAGAGGCAAAGGGGAGGTGGGATGGGATGGGGGGGTTGTGGAGGGGAGGCTGGGAAGGGGGACAGAATTTGAAATGTAAGTAAATAAAATAGCCAATTAACAACAATAATAAAAAAAAAAGATTCAGCTATTCAACTCCTGTGCATATACCTAGAGAACATCATACCCTACTATAGAAATATGTGCATGTCAATGTTAATTGTTTCTATTTTCAGACAGCAAGTGAATAGAGGCAGCCCAGGTAGCCTTCAGTAGATGAATGGATGATGAAGATATGGTACATATACAAATAGAAGATTATTCAGATATAAAGAAAAATGAAGTCATGAAATTTACATGGAAATTGGATGGACCTGGAAGTATAATGTTAAACAAGGTGACCCAAAATCATAAAGAAAGAAAAACCACGGGTTCTCTCTCACATGAGGATCCTAGTCTACAATGCATGTGTGTATATATGTAGAGTCTGTTAGGATGAGAGTAACAGTCAGAAAAGAGACCAGGAAAGGGTAATGTTTGATGAAGAGGAAGAACAGTCTGCAGGAAAATCGACACATGGAAGAGGGTATCAGACGAGTTTCTCTAATTTCAACTCTCTCATAGCTTTTCCTCTTTTCTATATATGGACGTTTTCCCTCATATGTCTGTGTCCCTCATGCATGCTTGGTGTCCACAGAAGCCAGAAGAAGACCACAGATCCCCTGAAACTAGGATTCCAGAAGGTTGTGAGCGACCACGTCAGTACTGGGAAATGAACCTGGGTCCTCCGGAAGAACAGTGAGTCTTCTTAACCACTGAGATATCTCTCTAGCTTCAGTGTTTACTTTTATGTTACTGACGGTGGACTTGTAAGCCGTAGGTGAATGCCCACAGCTCCAGGATGTCCATCCTAACGGTATAGAAGTTCATGGAGCTGCACGGACATAGTGTTTGCTGGAATGGTTACCTTAGATTTAGTTGTGTGAAGTTTTTTTTTTTTCATGAGTTCATTACATTCATACATTCGATTTTATCTAAGCCACTGTCATTGATGGGCCATCACTATGTCATTGGTGGTTTGGAGGAGAGGTATAGAGATTTTTTTTGTTGTTGTTATTTGTGTTTTGGAATGGGACTTAAGCATCTAGAGTGAGTTATTGGTTGAGGAGGTTTTGATTTTGATTTATTTAAGGTTACTTTTCTTCTTTCAATGAAGATGTTTGCAATGTTCAGGGGGGATTGAGTTATAACAGGATGAGGTGTCATTTTCCTCTGTAAGAGCGGCGTTCAGGGCACCAGGCTCTTCCCTTAATTCTTCCTTGAGAATTGAGTTTTTTTTCATAAACACAGATGTATAATTGTTTTTAGGACTCTTTTATTTCTTTTTTTTTACACTCCAGATTTTATTCCCCCAACCCCCGTCCATTCTCCGACTATTCCACATCCCATACCTCCTCCCCACACCGCTGTTTCCACGAGGTTGTCCCCACCACCCACTACCCACCCAACCAGACCTCTAAACTCCCTGAGGCCTCCAGTCTCTTGAGGGTTAGGTGCATCTTCTCTGACTGAACCCAGACCCAACAGTCCTCTGTTGTATATGTGTTGGGAGCCTCATATCACCTGGTGTATGCTGCCTGGTTGGTGGCCCAGTGTCTGAGAGATCTCAGGGGCCCAGGTTAATTGAGACTGCTGGTCCTCCTATAGGGTTGCCCTCCTCTTCAGCTTCTTCCAGCTTTCCCCTAATTCAACCACAGGGGTCAGCAGCTTCTGTCCATTGGTTGGTGCAAATATCTGCATGTGACTCTTTCATCTTGATGGGTCTTTCAGAGGGCAGTCATGATAAGCCACTTTTTGTGAACATTCCATAACTTCAGTAATCGTTTCAGGCCTTGGGACCTCCCCTTGAGCTGGATCCCACTTTGGGCCTGTTGCTGTAGCTCTTTTCCTCAGGCTCCTCTCCATTTCCATCCCTGCAGTTCTATCAGACAGGAACAATTATGGGTCAGAGTTTTGACTGTGGGATGGCAACTCCCTCCCTTACTTGATGCCCTGTCTTCCTGCTGGAGATGGGCTCTATAAGTTCCTTCTCCATACTGCCAGGCATTTCACCTAAGGTCCCATCCTTTGAGAGTTGAATATTGTTTGTAACACCAGTCACTAACCAGGGCTTAAACCCACTAAGAAAACAGAATGATAGCTATACAACAATGTCCTCCTAAGTTCCCATTGTTTAAGGAAATAAATACTGGTAGTATTATGTGCTGTATGTATTAGTTGTTGTGGTCATGGATATGAGAAACAAAAGACAAGTTGGAACACACATGCTGAGTGTAGTTATTTGTTTGATTGATATAAAGAAACAGAGGAGGGGAAGGAATATAAGGAAGAGCTGAGAGAAAAAAGCCGGGGAGTGTGGTGGTTGAGCTGTGGGTAGGCTGAAAAGAAGGGATACAGGAATATAGTCAGATGATCTTTGTGCTTCCATGTGTCTTGAGCACATGTCGGATGGATGTGTTTCCAGTTTTAACTCTACTTTCTAAGTCTAAGGAGTATTTGTTTTGTTTCTTCTGAGTCCCTCCCTGCAGGGACTGTATTCACTAAGAATTACATTTTCTGCAGCTGTTTATTAAGGGAGACTTATTTGAATTCCTGCTTTGCCAATAAATAAAGTAGGGGATCATTTGTGTTATACTTGTAAGCTCCGTAAGGTTCAGAGAGCAAGCTGTTGGAGAAGGTGTGGTTTGTAGATTATTTAGAGGAAAGAGTATGAAAGAAATGTGGGAGGGGGAGGGGGTAAAGTATGAGGGTGAAGGAAGAAGGCATATGGGTTGCAGTAAGAAGGGAAACAGGGAAACTATGACCTACGCAGAAAGTAGAGGAAACTTTGTAACAGGGCAGCCCTGATCCATGCTGGTGAGATAAGAAGTGGTTTAACCATCAAGATACAAAGTTACACAGAATTACATTAAAAATAGCCAATTAGAAAGAGAAACTAAACTACTGAAACATTACGAAGAAAGAAGAGTCAAAACAAATAAAAACATCCATATATCCCAAATATGCATTCAAATAAACAAGCAAACACATACATACACACATGCACACGCACATGCAAATACGCAGTAGTTTGAAGGAGGAAATACTAGATCTAAACCTTCCCTTCAAGTGAAATGCTGTAATTCCCACACTCCTAAACTTATCTTCTGTATTAGTGTGCAGAGCCGAGGGACTGACTGACAACGGGCTTAGCAGATGGATCAAATTAAGCCCCTTCCACTGAGGACTGCTGTAGGCATAGACCCCCTTTCTATTGGTTACCTGGCCTGCATGTCCTCATGGTGGGGCCTAGCTGAAGGAAGTAGGTCACTGAGACCAGGCCTTGAAGATTATGGCTGGTCCCTGGTCCCTTCCCCTTTCTCAGCTTCCTGTCTACCGTGAAGCGAGCAGATTTTAACACATGTTCCTGCTGCTGTGACGCTTTCCCAAAACATGTGGGAATATATACAGACTGAGGCTCTGGGATCATGAGCTGAAGCCAGTCCTCAACATCTTACATTGGTTGTATCAGATGTTTTGTTACAGTAATGATAAATCTAACAGAGAAATGCCTTATTGTATCAAGTAACAATCATTCTAAGGACAAAAGGAAACACTTCTGAGGTTCTATACTGTGACTGAGAAGTATAAAGCCACACCCCTTGATTCTGGATCCTACAACCCACCCAATTACACCAATGAGATATTCTGAATGGGATGGACATCTTTGTTCCATACTACTTCGCCTAAGAGTCAGAAGCACCATTTAGTATTTGTTATTTAGTGAAAAACACCATCCAACTTAGGATACTCTCTTCTAGAAGTAGCTTCCAATTTTGCAAGTAAAAATTACAAATAAACATTTCTGGATCTGGTAAAGACTTTCCAGCTCCCCTGCCACTGGATTGTGCAGACATATATCCTATCAAAAACCCAGCTTTTGGAAGCCAGGATCAACAGGTGTGAGTGTGTTTGGTTGAAGCAGATGCTGAACACCATGTGCCAAAGAGGAAAGACTGAGTTGATCATGCTTCTGGCTTTGAGCATGGAGTTCACTTCTCAAGACCCCCTCCTAACCTCCCAAATGGCCTGGGCATTCCTATGGCTGCTTTGTTCTTAGTTTCAGCTATAGGAATAGGTGGTTTCCAATTCAATAAACTCTGATAGATTTAAGTTGGTCAACAGTAGCCTGAATGTCAGGTCAACATGCCCCACCATTCTTTGATACAGGCAATATCATGACCATGGAGAGACTGCAGTTACAAGACATTTATTCTACTTTGACTGTGTCTGCTCTCAAGCAGTTCTTGACAGAATAACTAGCATCGATGTTAACAAAGCCGCCCATGTCTTCTCTCAGAAAATGCATGTATCAGTAGAATCCATGATCTTTTGAGAGTCTGCCATAACCAAGATTGGACAATATATTTTGCATTTATTATCTCATCTTATTCTTGTAACTTTATAGTTGGTGTCTCCACAACACGAGGAACTGTATTAAAGGGTCTCAGTAGGAAAGTTGAGAACCAGTGGTTTAAAGCTTTTATGATTTGACTATACCCACCCCCCAGGCTCATGTATTTGAACAGTGGGTCCCCAGCTAGAATTCTTGTTTCAGAAGGTTGTGGAACATTTATGAGATGACTTGGAATTATGCATCTGAGGGCAGGCCTTGGGCTATGGACCAGCCCTGCTTCCACCCTTAGCTCTCTGTTTCTTGATCCACCAAGATGTTGGGAAACAGTCTCCTGTTCTCATGGCCATGCCTTCCCAACTATGATGGGCACTCCTGTTACTGTAAGCTAAAGGAAATCCTTCCTTCCTGAGGTTATCTCTGTCATACAGTCTCTCACAGTGCCAAGAGGAGTAACCAATGCGAAGAACATCCTTAACCACATTTCAAAGACAGTACTCTAGAGTTCAGGGAGACAAAAGATGTGGCCTAAGCGGGTGATGCTAATAAGCATCAAAGCTAAGACTGTACAGTGAACACTGACAGTAAATGTGAAGTGAAAATTGTACAGTGGATTAGAGAAAAAGAGTGCGTGTTATCTTCCAGAGAACATGATGGTGGGCTTAGCTGGCATTCTCAGGAAACTAAGCACTCTCTTATGGCACAGACAAACGGACTCCAATTACCGCTTAAGGAAAATAAAAACAGGGAGCTCCCGGGTACTGGGTTCACAAGAAGTTGAATAATTGACAGCCCTCACTGGAGTGAGCTAAAATGTGGCTTTAAAATTTATCCTCTCAGTTCATCTGGATCTGAATCATCTTTATATTCTCCACAGCGTCTTGCATGAGGTTTTGCAATGTGATTAGGTGCTAAATAAATATTTGTAGAGGAAAGAAAGGAAGATAGAAACTAAACTATTTGGGCAACAGCAAGAAAAACAGAAACAGAGTAAGTGTTGGTGAAGGGTCCTTTACACCCTCCAGAGTGTCAATCCACTGCTTGGTTCTCAGCCCTTTTTCCTTGGGAAAACTGTTGAGAGCCTTCCGTTACCAGCACATAGTCCTCCTCCTTGAACTAACGTGCCTATCCAACCATTTAACAAATAATAGTCTATGGAGGGACCATTTCCAGATGAGTCTGTCACACAGCTCTTGGCCTGAATGTCCCCGGTTACTGCATAGGGCGAGAAGGGAGGGAATCTGTGTCATTCTGCTCTGGATTCTTCTGCACACCCAGGGCACTGCCCTGTTTCAAGGCAGGGCTCCATAAACCTGGCTTGATAAACAAGCTCTTCCAGGGCAGACACTCTGTAAATTCTCCTAATGACTGCATGTCCCATGACCCACTACTTGCTTCAGACACCATACACAACAGCCCCCACTTGATGCAGGTCAGATGGGGGTCACCCTGGTAGGATAGCGACACAGCCCCTCTTTAAAGAGTTCTTGAGCCTGGTAAGGTAACTACAGGAACTGACTTTCTCCTCGTTGCCAGATACTTTGCTAAGGCCCCTTGGGGAGAGATCCAAGCTGGAGTGATAGCCTGTTTTCTTTAAGTGAGAGTGAAGCCTTACTCTGAATGCTACAGGAGTTCCTTGAAGCTTGAAGTGTTCAATTTTACTTCGCTCTGCCCCCAGTATAATCCATTGAAAGGGCACTGTCCTTCAGGCCTTTCAGCTGGGCTGACAGCTGCCCGCTGATTAATTGACAGGTTAAAAAGATTGATTCCACATGTCAGTGCTGTAACCCTGCCAGAACAATACAGCTGTCACTTGGGCTGTAAAACAGACGCTTACATTAGCAGTCCTGACAGAGCTGCGTGCGGACACATGCACCTGCCTTTATGGAGAGCCGAAATGCACGGCCAGGCTAAGATTAATGGTCTTGAAAGCAATGTTGGAAGAACAAATAAATGTTTCTGATGGAAACTGTGGTCGCCATGCTACCTTGGCACGTTCCTGGTCCACAGATGGTGGTCAGTGGCAAGCCATCAATGGTGCAGGGTACAAGGTAGGGTTTCAACAGTTGTCTGCAGTTACCACCTGTACTTCTAAGACCTGGTCGCTCCAACACTCATTTGCATGCAGCTCCCTGCCTTCAGAGTTCAGCTGAAACTGTCTCTTATCCCAGGGCTAAGCCTCCTCAGGGTAGCAGTATACATACAATCAGGCCACTGTCAGACCAGTGCGTTTATACAATGGTTACTTAAAATCTCAGTGAACAAGAACAATTAATACACAAAATGACCAAAACTTGCAAATGTCAAAGCAGGACAGAACCTCCCCCCCCTCCGAGGGTCTACAGACCACTATGTTCTCCCTAGGAGATTGTAGGGTAGCGGTTCTCAACCATCCTGATGCTGAGACACTTTAGTAGAGTTCCCCATGTTATGGTGATCCCCCCAGCCATAAAATGATTTTAGTTGTTACTTCATAACTATAATGTTGCTACTGTTATGAATCGTAAAGTAAATATCTTTGGAGATAGAGGTTTGTTCAAGGGGTCATGACCCACAGCTTGAGAACCACTGCCCAAGGTCTACTTCGGATGTCTGAACATGCGTAGGTTTTCCCATAGCATTTCAGAGCAGTTTAAATGCCTGCAAGGAGCTTCAAAAGAGAACCACCTTAGCATAATCCTTCCATTTTCAAAATTGAAACAGACTGAAGTGGCCACTACATAATTAGAACAGCCAGGGTCAAATCTCCCTGAAGACTCTGGAAACTTTAATTTTTCTTTCTCCAGACTTAGATAGAAACCAGATCTCATCCCTTCAACTTCTGCCCTTGTTTCAGACCCAGAGAGTTGCCTTGTGGGTAAGTGACCAGGCAACTGAGCTCCCTTGGCAAGACAGAACAATAGCCATGGTCACTCTCTGACTTGGGTCTGTGAGAGCCCAGAATCCTTACAAAATATTGACTAATTTTATGTGTTGTGCTCTAAGTACCCCACAGCTTCCCATCTTGAAAATGGCACTTTCCTCAAAATGTAAAATTCTGTTGCATAGAGCAATGTTTTATAACCTTGGTGACAAATTACAAGTATTTGGGAGATGCTGAGAGAATTTAGTACTGGGTCTTGCAGCAAAGGCTTGTAAATCAGAATTTTAAGCATTGAGTTTGGGAGTCTATATTTCTAGTGAACTTCCCAACTGACTCTCATGCAACCTGGTAGCCTCAGCTGCCAAGCCCACTCTAATGTCTCAGTTGATAAACTTTCATCTATGAGGAACAGGCTCTACACAGAGGACTCTGGGAACGCTTTCGTCAGCCAAGCTGCCAGAGAATATTCATGCTGCAGTACACCTGGCAGAAGATCATCAGCAGGCCAATCTACTGAGCGGTGGATGAATGCGTACGGGTAGTGTTTATTAATAATTTAAAGTGTGACAAATGTTTTCGGTTTCAAGGAGAGACCTCAAGAAGCAAATTATGGCCTGAAGTTTCAAACACCCGAGTCTAAATGACAAGTCAAGACAGGAAAGAATGTGAGATTTCTCCAGGTCAGTCTAGTTTTATCAAAAAGTAAAGAAATAAGGATATCACTTTAAATTGAGAGGAGGAAGCCCTGGGTCTCAGAAAGAGACTTCCACTTGGGAGAATCATGAGCAGTAGCACTAGGCTTTCTAGAGTAGAGTAGTCTACAAGAGAGCCCTGCATCCTTATCTCCATCCCAGCTCTCTTCATCCCCATGACAAAGGACAGATAGAACCAGCCCTTGTGTGTGTTAGATGTTTTGCTGCTATGACACATATATGAAATTATTATTATTTACTTTTTTGTGTGAATGTATATACATGTTATTGTGGGAAATATACTTACGTATGATAATGTGCGTATGCGTGTGGGTCAAGGGTTAACCTTATGTGTTGTTCCCCAGGCAACATCCTGTCATTTGAGGCAGGGTATCTCACTGGCATGCAGCTCATTGAGAAGGCTAGAGTTGCTGGCCAGTAAGTCCCAAGCAACTTAATAAAAGTTATGTAAATAGTACTTTTATGTTTTCACTTAAAGGAAGGACTTCATATAGATTGCTGATGTCGCTACCATTACTCAATGGAGTCATTATTAAAAGGAATAAGGCCCATCTAGGCACAAGCACTGTGATACTGCAGCAGTCTTGATAGCCATGGCAGCTCCTGTGTAGCTAATAGGTGTATACCATATACCACATGGATACATTGAACAAAGAGGCGCCCACATTCCAGACAGGACAAAGCAGGAAGATCACATTTTGTCGGGCTATTCAGAAGAGTATTCAAATGACAAGCCTGAAGAGTATTTATTTCTAGAATTTTCCACTGAATATTTTTGGATCAAAGTTGCATCTGGATAACTGACCGGACAGGAAGTCAAATCTCAGATAAGGGATGCTGACTTGTATATGGCTTTGCTGAGAATATCCCCAGTGTGAGACTCAGCCTCTTCTGAGCCTACTGCGCCCCTTTCTTCTCCGTGCTAAACCCCCCCGCACGTCATTTAGCATCACGGCACACAGCAGTTTCAAATTTCCACTAGCCTGTCATTTATTTCTAGCTGCTGTCCAGGAAACTGGGGTTCAAAGGGGGATGTGGTAGGAGACGGGGCACAGTCAGACTTTTCTCCTTGCTTTCCACTCCCTGGCCTTAGTTTCTCTCGAGAAAGGTTCTAACCCCGGCTGGGTGGCCCCAGAGCAATGAGATTTGGGGCTGAACAGGCTTTGCCATAAGTCTCTTCAGAGCTTTTATGGTGAGATTCAATATAGATATACAGATCAATTATGTTAAAAGCAGCGAGGAGGCCCATCAAATATTTCTAACTTTAAACAGGTTTATTTCCATCTGCACTTATCTCTGCTATTTAAACTCCATTGCTTGCCGTTAATCTTATGTAATGCAGCATAAGAGGGCTTATTTACTTTCTAATGACATCAATTGGCCATAAATATCAGACATCCAAGGTTCGCTGAAGCTGTGGGGACAGTTTTCCATTCTTCCTTGACATTTGACTATTTGCAGAGCTTTCTCCTCTGTTTGTTCTTGTGTGACTCACTTATCGGCTGTCATAGGCCCGTGTTCGATTTATTTAAATTGAATGAATAAGTACATTAGGCAAGGCTGTCAGGAGGAGAGAGAATGGAACTCATTGGGATGAGTGATAAGTCAACATTGCAAGAGCGAGTCTCAGCAAAAGTGCACAAATCAAAATACTAACTGGAGGTGAGAGACAGCACAGACCTGCCAGGTGCACAGACATCCGGGTCCCGTGGCTCTGAAGATGGGTGTTCTCTGTATCTGATGTTTCCACAAATCCCAGGAAAGCAAGAGGCAGAATTCTTGCAATAAGAGTGCTCGCTGGATCTACACGTGATTTAAAGCCCCCCAGTGAAGAAATTAGCTAACATCTGAGTAGGTTTAGAATCAAACATTTCATCCATGCCATCATTTAATCCTTATTGATAGTTCTGTGTCCCTCCCTCCATTTTGTAGGCTATCATCTTGAGGCTCATATCTCGTCAATCCCACCTGAGGTTACTGGACCCTGGATGCCATATTTTCCTCACCTCACTCCATCGTCTGCTTTCCTTCCATCTCTACTTGAAAACCAGAGGCCAGCATCAGTCACAGCACATCTCTGCATGGATTCATCGCACAGTGGTGGCTTCTAAAAGAGGACAAAGCTCTTTAACTGGCATGTGGCTGCACGCTGACCTTTGGTTGAGATTCTTCTCACACTCCCATCTCGTTTGGGGACCACGACGTCTAAGGCACTCGTTATGCTTTCAGCCTTAGCAAATACCTGTGTGGAAGGTTAGAATACAATCCCATGTAACTTTCATTTCAACCAGTGTCTGCTGCAAAGACAACAGTTGTCCACAACAGTATCTTCTAAACACTTCATTTCTTCCTGGCTGTCACTGGGGAATGTGCCAAGAATTCAGACCCCTAAATTTCTCTGATGTTCTCAATAGAAGGGAGCAGCAAAAACTTCTCATGTGGAGAAAGGGAGGGGGGTGTCTCTCTCAAGTGTCAGTCTATTTCCTTGAGTGCATTCTTTCATTCATTCAGTACCTGAGTACTGTGCTAGTCACTGGAAATTCAATGGTAGGGAATATAGCTGAGATTCTTACAGAGACTGACATAAACCCAGTGGTCACACTGGTGAACAGACAATCAAAATTATCTTGTGGAGTAATTTGCCAGAGAATGGAAGTAAACCAAAGAGAGAACCAAGTCTATTTCCCCCTTTAACTGAGAAGCAATGAGCTCATTGAAGAACTAAAATCATACTCAACATACAAAGAGGAGCATCTCAAAGAGAGGAATTTATTCAAGCCTGGAAGCCAGGGACAGTGGCCTCAGATAAGGCTGGCCAATTGTGTGGGTGCTGAGCAGCGAAGGGCCTTCTAGATCAGTCTCTCCTTTGTTCTTTAGCAAATCAATAGGAAAGGACTGGAGACTGAAGCAAAGTGAACAATGAATACAGGGCAGACTGGACTTGCAAAAGCCAGTTAGGACGGTCTCTAGCAGCTGAAATGAGAAAGACAGTGGCCTTCAAAATGGGTGGGGTGGTAACAGAGATCAAGGGCAAGGAGATGGGCAAGGAGATAGGACTTGGTGATGACCTGAAATATGGGGTTCTGAAAGGTGCATCTCAACAGATGTCAGTTGGACACTGGTACTCAGTGAGGTATCCCCTCAAATAGGCACTAGAAAGCTTTCAAAAAGGCTTAATGAAATCTTCAAACAATGCCATTGCTACTGCTGTGAATTCAAACACTCTGAGGGCTATGGTCGCTTCCCCTTCCTTTCCAATATATTTAAGGTTCATGATCCCACGAAAACACCTCTTGTAAAACCACACATCTCAAAATCTACATGCCTCAAGCTCCCTGGTTGAGGTGCTCCTTCATCTTCCAGCTTCCTCATAGAGGTGTTTCTCTGTCTCATAAGACTCCTACTAGAGGTGTTTCTCTGTCTCATAAGACTCCTACTAGAGACCTGACAAAATCACTAAGAGGCACACAATGACATCCATTCTCTAGGGAATATTGCAAACCCCAATTCATTGCTAACCAATAACCAGCGGCTATCACACTTGGGCTGGTCAATACTGTACTCATTTCCAGCAATCTCAAATGTAAGAAACATGAGAACTGAAACAGTTGAACTCAAGCCCTTTCCTTAGTAGTAAATTGGATAGAATTTCTGTCAAGTCATCTATGGGTTGCCCAAGACAAATTGTTCAGAGCTTTCATGTATAAAATACCATTTTAACGTCCAATGAATTCTATTTTTCTATTGATTTATTCTATTCATAAATCAGCAAAAAAATAAATTTCTTTACTTCCCAAGATACAGATGAGAAAGTTTTGAAAAGTTCATCAAGTTGCTTTTATGTGCTTAGACTTATAGCTAAATTGCTTCCCTGGCTCCTTACACTCTTTTAGTCCTTTCTCTTTGGTGATTTTGCTGAAAGTTTTCTACTTGATTGTTCATTACTCCCAAACAGGTAGATTACAGATAGGCTATTGCTGCAGCAAGAAGTCCTATGAATCACTGGAAGATTCCTGTGTGTAGATTTTGAGATTCTCTTAGCTAGAATGAGGCTTTATCTAGGTAGTTCCATTTATGAGAATAAACCTGTCTTATTCAAAGCCTGATATGAAGGATGACCCTTCAATCCATAGGCTTTGATAAGCAGGCAATGACCTGAGCCAAACAACACCTTCCTCAGATCACACTTTCTTACCTTTGCCCACCTCTCCAGCATTTAAGTCCCATCAATAGATCAACACAAGCTTCGCTTCCTTCATGAAACCACCCGTCTGTGACAGCTTCGGTACTAGATGTAGACAGGAAGAGTCATCTTCTTAGTCAGGGCTGACAGCCATCACCATGTGTGTGGAGTATTTTAGGAGAAGACCCAAGCCAAATACTTCTCAGCTAATAGCTGTTGGGGGTGGTCTGTCTCCTCCAGTCAGGAGGAGGCTTCAGTGATGAGGATGAAGATGCTCTCAGGGCTCAGCCACACAGCGGAGAGGCTGGCATTGTACAGCCTGATGCCCAGCAAACAGAATCCTTAGGAATCCAAAAGAGTTACAAGCCTAAAGCCAAGTACCCATATTAAACAGATAGAAAAGTGGGAGAAAGAAACTCAACGAAAGATGTATCCCCCAAAAAAGTATTAGCTAGGGTAGAATTCAGACGATTACAATGTCCTGGGATGCTATCAACAGATGGATGAGGCATAGGAAGCCCATGGTAGAATACAAAATAAGGAATGAAAAGAGCCAGGGATGGAGAGGAACAGAGCCCTCTGACCATATGCCTTTCTCAACTAAATCAACACGGTAGGCACTTTAAGTGACAGAACCCCATGCTCCATGCCCTAATTGGGAGAGAATGGGACCTAGGGTGCTGACTGAACTGTCTGGACTAGGAAAACATGAAAACAATTTCTCTTCTACGATATTTGCATCTTCCCTTTCTCCCGTCACAGGCCCACCATCCCACTTCTCCAAGCTTCAGGCCCTTAATTTTCATCTTGTGTAACTGGTGACACTAGCTGGCTGGGATATCCACCAAGTCCGGGAATTCCTCCATCCTTCCGCACAGAGGGAGCTGGAGGCAGGAAGCAAAGGAATCCACGTGTCTTGAGCAGCCCTCCCCACACCACCTGGAAATACTGGCACCTCCCCAAAGGGCTGCCTTTCCAAGAGCCAAGGGAATCCCAAAGCTGTGCCTTTAGGCCACAAATAAGGCTGGCGATCTGGCTCTCCTCCCTGTCACCGGCCTGAAATGTCCACTGTGACCTTGGCATTGCTAAAGCCATAGATGACCTCGAGCTTTTCCTATCCTTCCCTGGCTCACCTTCCTCTAGAAAAACAGCCCACGTACTGGGGTGGGAGGTGGGGGGAGGGCCTTGCCTTCTCACCCTTTGTAGGCGCCAGGCCAGGCAAGGACGAGCCCCCTGCAAGGCAGGCTCAGGATCCGAGCCAGGGGTGTGCACACAATCTTAGGAGACAGATGGCCCAGCGTGTGGGCCGGCAGATAGAGGCTCCTGCTCCTGTCAAGATGACACTCAAAAGTACATCCCCGTCATCGCAGGTTGTCAGTGGTGTGTCAGCGCAAGATGCCGTGTGTGTTTTTGGACACTCTGTAAGTTCGGGAGACTGAGCTGGATCCCACTTCCATAGCAACGACAAAATTCCAGCCCCATCTTCGAGTTAGTGTCAGACAACACGGGGGGAGTGGCAGGCAGAGAGGGGTGTCACTCCGAGCAGAGAGCAGCATCGCTGTGGCGAGGGTGGGCAGGAGGCCTGTTTCTGGAAGTCTGTGTGGAGACCGTGTGTGGGCACAGAATGACAGAAGGCAGGAGCTAATGGCTGAACTCAGGGGAAAAGCAATCTGCTGACTTGAGCATGCTGGGGGATATGGGGTTTCCTGAGCCCTGGAACTATCCAAAATCCCTGAGGATCTTCTGGGTTCAGAAGAAACTCCCTGTTGGTTCAAACTTTATGAAGCACATTGGAGGAGCTGACTTGAAGATATAAAGGGAAGGAATTGAATATGAAAGGTAAAATACTGGATTCCCCCAGGACAGTAACAAGACACAGATGACAAATATATGTGGCTTTTTCAAAAGGAGCTACTTTTACACAAACTCTGGGAATAGGGTTATTCATGTCTGGATGGCTAAGGTTTTCTGTGGCCATGAAAGAAGGCTGGGGTAATGACCCATTCCTATAGCATCTTTGGTTGTCCCCTTTACCACTCAGTCACCGCATGTTTGAATCTTAGTACTCTAGGGACCAGACAGCTGCCAAGTATCCAGCTATGCCATCTTGGGTAAATCACTTCTTCCCAGGACTCACTTCACTCATCCCATAGGAGAGAGATCCTGAAATGGAGGAATGGCTTGCTGCAGAAACTTGGCCATGGGTGTGGTGGTGAGGGAATCTTCTCTATTAGAGAAAGACTATTTTATCCTTGAAAGCAAAGGACTGAGTGTTTCTCATGGGTTCAAGCCTTAACCACCAGGGTGGTAAAAATTAGGTTCTGAAGATATGATTAGATATTTGGGAGAGGAAGCTTTCCCTTTTTTATCCAGGCAAACCCCATGCAATCATAGAGATTTTTGTAAGTAAAAGAGGAAGCAAGAGATAGAGAAGGAGAAGATGTGATGAATGGTAGAGGTTGGAGTTATGAAATTACTGAGATCATGGACAAAGGAATCTTCACAGTCAGCAAAAACGAGCAAAGGCCAGGAAGTCTTGTCCTAAGGCTAGGATAGTCTTACCCTAGAATCCACAGGAGTGACACGTTTCTGCTGACATCTTGAGTTTAGCAAGCGTATTAGTTAGGGTTTTACTCCTGTGAACAGACACCATGACCAAGGCAACTCTTATAAGAACAACACTTAATTGGGACTGGCTTACAGGTTCAGAGACTCAGTTCATTATCATCAAGGCAGGAGCATGGCAGCATCCAGGCAGACATAGTGCAGGAGGAGCTGAGAGCTCTACATCTCCATCTGAAGGCTGCTAGCAGAATACTGACTTCTAGGCAGGTAGGTTGTGGGTCTTAAGTCCATGCCCATAGTGACACATCTACTCCAACAAGGCTACACCTCTTAATAGTGCCACTCACTGGGCCAAGCATATACAAATCATCACAGCAAGTAAGGTGAACATCTACTATGCAGAACCGTAAGACGTGCAATTCTGGGTCGAAAAGCCATTATTATGGCAGTAAGCCATTATTCTGTACTTGTGGCATCGATAAGAAACTACACCCTCCTACAGTATAATCTGGCCAGAAAACCTTCCTCTCCTCACCTTATTACAAAAGGATGAAGAAGCAGGCAAAGTCGGGTGTGTTCATTGTGTCCTGCTAGAGTTCTTAACAGTGTCCTGCGCAGAGATATCATTCTCTCACCACTCATTTGTTTTAGTTCATTTAACAGCAAACAAAGAAAATAGTCGAGCAGTCTTGCATTTGTAGAGTTTTCTAACAAGCGTAAGATGATTCAGTCAGAGAAGAAATCTGGCCGTGAGCACCACATGCTTCCTAGCTGTGAAGTAGGAAGACTGCTGTCCTCAGCCTTGGTGTTTCTTTCCTTGTCCTAATCATCCCGGAGCAGCCACACAGCCTCTGTTGCAATGACTTGGATTTCTACCTGTTGTCAATCGTCAGATAGGGCTGGGTGGGCACTCCCTTGTGCTGTAGGGTAGAGGGACGCTAAGCCAGAGGTTTCAGGATCGTTGAGGAGAAGCTGAGATGTCAGAGACTGTTTCTCAACCAGTGTTCTTTGTGAAAACATTTCATAGATTCTGAGGATGGGGACATGAATAAGATAATCTCTGCTCCACACTAAAGGGAGTTTCCTGTCCACGGGCACAACTGTGGAAGCAAATGATCACGAGACAAGATTTCAAACAGAAAGTTTATGCGAGTTTAGCAAACTTCCTCAAGTTAAGCTTTAGGAATTTTTTTTTTTTTTACTCAAAGAATCATGGTGAATAAATATGAAGATAAAAAGGGAAAATCTAAACCAATCACTAATCAGTAATAGAAAATTGTATTGTTATATAAATTACAAGAGACCCAGAAGAGAATTCACTCAACATTGCCAAGGGTATTTGTGAAAAAAATAAAAAACAAAACAAGCAAACAAAAAAAAAACCCAACAACACAAATCCAACTAGCATCATTCTTAATAGCAAGCAATTGAATGAAAACTTTCCCTTGAGGTCAGATGCGAGTTTTCAATGCTGCTAACAGCCAACCAGTTCTAGTTAAAATAATTAGAGATGGAAAAGGTAAGAAGCAATCCAAATTGAAAGCAAATAAATGAAACCAAATTTATCCAGGAACAGAGTAAATCTATATGTGGAAAATCCAACATCTCCCTGAAGAAGGTAATACGACTAATATATAAATTCAGCAAAGTTGTAGGGTACAAGTAAGCACACAAAATTACTGAGGTTTTGTACATTTAAAATGGACAATCTGAAAATAAAAATTAAAGATGCAATTTCATTTATAACATCTAAAAAATAAATTATTCCCAAATAAATTTAGATAAGGAAGTAAAAAAACTCGTACACTGAAAACTATGTTACTGAAAGAAATAAAACACCTAGCTAAATGGAAATACATCCTATGTTTATGAAATGAAAAATTAGGATTGTGAAAATGCAAGTACTATTCAATGTCCTCTGAACTCAAAAGCTAACAAAAATCTCAACAATGTAAAAGCTAATCGTTAGCTGCACTGGCCTTGTAAAAGGTTATAGGTACTCAAGACATCACGGTGGGAAAAGAGAAACTTTGAAGATTCACATCTAAACTTATTACAAACTCTCAGTATTCAAACATTTGTGATACTAGTATGTGCAGGACACGTATATATGCTAATGAAATGGAATGGAATTGCAAATCTGGTAATGGGTTCATTCATGTAGTATCTATGAAATCATGCCAAGATAACCAAATTCATTCTATGAGGAAAGAGTCAACTTTCCAACAAATGGTTCAAGAGCAACTTGATTTTCTCTGGGCTTGAGTATATCTTATATCATATGTAAGCATTGACTTCAGCTAGATGAGCTACCTAAACACAAGAGCTAAGACCATAATACATTTAGAAGGAAAAATAAGAGGTACTTTATGATTCAAATTATCATGAAAGATCCTTAGACATGACACCAAAATTGTGAGCAACATATAAAACAGAAAAGTTGTATTTTGATCAAAATCTAAAACTTTATACATCAAACAATACTGTTAAGATATTTGAAAAGACAACCCAGAGAATAGAATAAAATATTTACAAATTATATATCTAAAAGTAATTTAATATCCAGAAGACATAGTTAACATCTACAGCTCACATGACTTTAAAGTGGGCAAAAGACTTGAATAGATATTTTTTAAAAGATGTTAAGATGGCAAAAACTGGAGGAAAAATGCTTAACCACATCAGATTCTAGGAAAATAAAATTTAAAAATCACATTGATCTAGTTACTATTTCTTATCTCTAGAATGGCTCTAATTTTTAAAATAGGGAGATAGAACAGATAGCAAATGATACTATGCATTGGTCACTTTAATCTCAAGGGAGTAAGTGAAATATTTAGGCGCATGCAGTGGTTTAAATGAGAATGTCTTCCATAGGCTTTGATAGTTGATCCAAGTCTTGTGTTCCCAGTCAGTGGCACTGTTTGGGAAGGTTTACAGGGTGTGACCTTATTGAAGGGGCAGGGCAAGTGTGTAAAGTCTCAAACTACATTCATTTCACTCTCCTTACTTCCTGCTGGCAGGTAAAGACATGATTCCTCAGCTTCACTCTCCTGGCCCTGTGCCTGCCGCTAGCTACCAGGCTTTCCTGCCATGATGAACTTCAACCCCACGGACTCAGAAGCCGAAATAAACTCTTTCTTCCTTAAATTTCCTTAGTCCTGATGTCTTAACACACCAACAGAAAAGTCACCTATCCTATGAGGTGAGTAACCACAGAAAGTCACAGATGTTAGGGACAAAGGACACTTGAACAGGTCCAACTGCAGAAGGGTCTGGAGTTCATTCAGGAAGTCTCAGCACCAAAGAGGGATGTTCAGATCTAAAGCTGAGTGAGCACATTGCTGAGGGTAGAAACCACAGCTTAAGTAAAAAAAAACAAAAAACAAAAAACAAAAAACAAAAACAAAAAAACAAAAACCACACCCACACACCCACAAGAAATATATTCACTACCTTTAGTATCAATTAATTTAAAGAAGAGAGAGAGAGAGAGAGAGAGAGAGAGAGAGAGAGAGAGAGAGAGAAATCAAAGTGGGACAGGTTTAAAAATACCATTAATGGTGGACTCTGAGCAGATTTGCTTAAAACATAGGAATCATAGAATCCAAATACACATAAAATGGCCTCAAAAATCCTCTCTTGAATGGGGGCAGAGACAAGAATCCTTTTTGAAAGACCACTGACACCTGGTGGCTGGGTGGTTCTAGAATCAAAGGTTCCTTCCTACACAGCCCAATTTGAGAACTCAGGTCAAATGTTGGGGGACTCTGAGACCTGACCTATAGAATTTTACTAGCCACGAAGAAATACTTTGAGTAAGAATTTCAGTATTTCAGATGGTAGGAATCTAGTCTGAGCTATAGACTAAAGCAAGGCTTACTAGGTCCCTGGAAGATGAACAAGAAGTGTAAAGAGCTTAAGGGTACTAGGCTCCAAAGCATGTGGGGGTGGGAGGGATGGCCTTCCTTATATCCCTACCAATATGCAGAGAGAGAAAAACAGGAATAATAACCACTGCCCCATGCTTTGGTTGCAAACCAAACAAGACAAAGATCAACACAGAGATGGAAAGACCACAAAGACTCTGCTTCTATTAGAAGACATCAACACAACCAGGCAATAAAGGAAAGTCAAGATTGCATAGCAACAGACTCTGTACCTATTACCCTATACATGAGGCATAGAGACTCAATCTGTACATGCATCCTGTTGCATTCAGATGCAAGGTGGGACAAGTAAGGTGACTTAGACTTTATGTTTCTGGCCTGGCTTTGGTTGGCTCCTCTTCTCAAGTAAGCCTGGACCTTTAGAATTCAACTTTGTTTGTATAACCCCATTGGAGCAAGACTCCTAAGTCAGGTTAGTGAGAAATGCTCCACTCTTGATATTTGATCAAGCTCCTGCCATGAGAAAGAGCCCTGACAACTTGGTTTAAGCAAAATCTCACTTCTGTGATGTTTTCCCCTCATGATTTTCTATGTACTGGCTTCTTTCTGGACCTTAGCTGTACTTTCTCAGTTATCCTTACTGTATTTGTAATACAGAGCATCTCTATATTTTAATCTACGTCCCCATACTATATATAGTACCTCCTGAATAAAATCCTTAACTACAAAACAAAAAGAAACTACAAAAACATACAAACCCAATAAGACCGAACAACATACTCTAAAGGGATAGTTTACCAGAAAGATCAGGAGGGAATCTAAAAGTCCTGTAATTGAATGAAAATAAAACTATAACACATAAGACCTGTAGGGTGAAAATAATGCTAAAACGGTCATTTATGGCTAAAAATCCCTAAATTAAGAAGTTAGAGAGCTTTCAAATAGTGGTGTACCTCAGGGTGTTAGAAAAGGAAGAATACATTAAATTCAAAGGGATTAGATGGAAATAAATAATAAAAACTCAGAAATTAATGAAATAGAAGCTAAAAATAATATCAAACATCAATAAAACGAGCAGTTGATTCTTTGAAAACATAAATAAATTGAATATCCCTTAAGCAAACTAGCCAAAAGAATTAAAGACCTAAATCAGTAAAATTGAGACGTGAAAACAGATGCAATAAAACAAATACTAAGGAATGTTAGAGGATCATTAGGGAATAATTTGAAAGTCTATATTCTAATAAATTGGAAAATCTTAAGAGAAATGGATACATTGATAGCCTCATTTGTCTCACCTAAATTAAACCTGATGATATAAACAACTTAAGCATTTTGTAACAAGCATTAAAGTGTAATAAGTTCTCTCAAAAAGTATAAAACAAAACAAACAAACAAACAAACAAACATCCCAGGCTTGGCTGGTTTTACTGCTGATTTCCTCAAGACCTTGAGAAAATTACTGAAACTTCTCCAAATGTGTATAAGGAAGAAACACAACCAAGCTCACTTCATGGAGTCAGTATTGTTCTGCCAAAAGATATCTAAGGGTACAACACAAAAAATTAGAGGTCATATCTTCTTTATAGTCATACAATCATAGATACGAAGAATCTCAACAAAATATCTACAAATCAAATTCAATAACACACTGAAATGATCATTCTCCATGACCAGGTTGGCTTCAGTACAAGGACTGGAGAATAGTTCAAATATACAAGTCATTAAATACATCACATAAATATAAACTTAAGGGAGGTTATACTAGGCAGGGATCACATGATCATCTCCATCAGTGCAGAAAAGACCTTTGATAGAGTTCAACATCTTCCCATAATTAAAAGCAATGAAGAGTCTAAGAATAGAAGGAACATAGCTCAAACAATAAAGGTTATATGCAAAATCTCCACCATACTATATTTACACTTATACTATATAACTATAATCTTATACTATAGAAAAAAAAGTGCAAAGCATTACCTCTAAAATCAAGAATGAATTACGGATGCCTACATCCTCCACTTTTATTCAATATACACTTAAACTCTTAGCTAGAGAAGTAATACAAGAGAAAAAAATAAAAACCTTCAGATGGAAAAGAAGTCAAATTATCCTGTCTACAGAATATGATCCTGTGCACAAGAGATCCTAATGACTCCATTGGAAAACTAATAAACAACTTTCTTCAAAGTAACGAGATACAAAGTCAACTTGTAAAAAGCAGTAGCTTTTGTAAATGTCAATAATGAACATGCTGAGGAGAGACTCAGGGGAAGTCTCATTTGCAGCATCATCAAAGCATAAACAAATAATTCAAATACTTAAGTATAAGCCTAACCAGGGAAGAGAAATAAATCTACAGCAGAGTTTCTAAGTGCTTAATAACGAACATGAAGCAGACACTAGAAGATAGAATGACCTCCCCTGATACAGGATGAGCAGAATTTTTATTGTGAAAATGGCTACATTTTCAAAAAGCAATCTACATATCCACTTCAAACCCCATCAAAAGTCAAAGGAAATTCTATCCGTGAATAGAAAATTATTCTTAAAATGTATGAGTAACTAAAGCAGAAAGAAAAGCTATCATAACCTCAATGCCATAGTAAAATAATATGGTACTGGCACCAAAAAAGTGACCCAGAATAGAGTAAAAGACCCTGGCACCAAAACAGACAGGCTGATCAATAGAATAGAAGACCCAGAAGTATTTTACATATCTATAGCTCCCTAAGTTTTGATATAGATGTTTTGATAAAGACACAAATATTGAAGAAAAGACAACTTCTTCAACAAATTTTGCTCAGACACTGGACACCCACATGTAGAAGAAGGAAGTTAGATTTCTATCACTACCATTGTACAAAATAAGTTCAAACTGGATCAAAAACCTTAATGTAAGTCCAAAACCTGAAAATGCCAGAGAGAGCATAGGCCAGATAATTGAAGATGTACTCATGGTCAAGTGTCTTCTGAAGAAGAATCTGATAGTTCAGAGTATAATAACAAAACTGACAAACAGAATTACACAAAAGTCAAAATCAGCAACTAAGTGAAGAGATAGCCTAGAGAATAGGAGAGAATCTTTGCTTTAGCTATATGTCTGACAAAAGATTAAGCTGTATTATATATAAATAACTCAGAGAGCTAAATATCAAAAATATCAGAATTCAAATTTAACCAATGAATGGGATAATGAAATCAATAGACAGTTCTTGAAAGATGAACACAAATGGACAATAAACATGTTTGAAGTGTTTATCATATTGACCATGCAGGAAATAAAATTTAAAAAATTTAGGTCACATATCCCCACAGTCAGTATGGTGATCATTAAGAAAACAAATAATAGGATTCACTACACACTGGTTGTCTTAGTCAGGGTCTCTATTCCTGCACAAACATCATGATCAAGAAGCAAATTGGGGAGAAAAGGGTTTATTCAGCTTACACTTCCACATTACTGTTCATCACCAAAGGAAGTCAGGACTGGAACTCAGGCAGGTCAGGAAGCAGGAGCTGATGCAGAGGCCATGGAGGTATGTTACTTACTGACTTGCTTCCCCTGGCTTGCTCAGCTTGCTTTCTTATAGAACCCAGGACCATCAGCCCAGGGATGGCACCACCCACCATGAGCCCTCCCAACCTTTACCACCAATTGAGAAAATGCCTTACAGCTTGATCTCATGGAGGCATTTCCTCAAGGGATGCTCCTTTCTCTGTGATAACTCCAGCTTGTGTCAAGTTGAGACACAAAACCGGTCAGTACACCGGCCATTGGCTTTACTCCAGCATCTATGGAATCTGTGTGAAGGATTTTATGATCGAGCACTCACTGCCACTCTTAGGAATATACCCTAAAAGAATCCAAGTCAGCCTACTACAGAAATATCTGACCATCCATGTGTATATCTTATAGCATTATTTATAATAGCACTGGTAATGGAATCAGTTTAGGTATCATCCAATAGATGAGTTGATTTCTAAAATGTGATGTTGTTGGAATAAGAATGGCCTCCATTGGCTCATACGTTTGAATGCTTGGTCATTAGGGAGTGATATGACTTGAGAGGGATTAGGGGGTGTGGCCTTGTTGGAGTAGGTGTGGTCTTGTCTAAGCAAGTGTGTCCCTTGAGGATGGAACTTTGAGGTTTCAGAAGCCCAAGACAAGCCCAGACTCTCTCTTCCTGCTGTCTGCCAGTCTTGATGTAGAACTCTTAGCTCCTTATCCAGCACCATGTCTGCATGTGTGCCACCATGCTGAAAATTTATTAAACCTCTGAGACTGTAAGCAAGCCACAATTAAATGCTTGTCTTTGTAAGGGTTGCCATGGTCATGGTGTCTCTTCACAGCAATAGAACACTGACTGAGACATGTAGTAAATGTTCACAATAGAGTTATTCTCTAGTCTTAAAGAAGAATGGAAATGTCATTTGCAAGGAAATTAATTCATCTGAAGATCAGCATATTAAGCAAAGTAAGGCAGATCCAGAAAGACAAATAAATGTCTTGTCTCATATGTAAATTCCAAATCTCATATATATACATGAATGCAGAAGCAAGACTATTTATGGGAGGGACTCAGACAAACATCAAGGAAGAATACCATGACAATGTACAGGATACACATGAACAAAAATGTCTTTTCATCACTCATAATATATACAATGAATGTATGTGAAGAAAGAAAAGAATTGTGTTTGCTATATAAGGTCAAAATAATAAATGGTGAGGACATGCTGTGCCAACAATGAGTCTTGAAAACTTTATTCTAAGTAAAATAAGCCAGACACAGAAGGATGAACAGTGTATGAGTGCACATAACTGAAATCTAGGCTAAAGTCATTCATGGGGAAAGAGGCATAAATTCGTCAATACCTAAGGATGGAGGTGGGACTCATGGCTTCAGAAAAGGAGTTTCTGTTTGGAGTGCTGAAAACAAAAAAGAATTAGACAGTGGAGTGGAGATAACTGCACAGCATTGCAAACATAATAAATACATTTGCACGCATAGTAGTTAATACAAGAGCAAAACATGAAAGCAGATATTTTAGATCATATAGTTAACTATGATTTAAAAGAAGCTGTTACAAAACTGTACAGACAAGAGGAAAAACAAGATACATGTGACCCGAGAGAGTCAAGTGCATGCTGGGGGATGTGTGCATAATGGATGGTCCACTGGGCTGACATCTAGCTGGGAGGGGGTCCTGAGCCTTGCTAGACAGTAGGGCAACCTGAGCGAGTTCTGTAGGCTTCTCTCTGAGCATCCTCTGACTTTTCACATGGAAATCTGATTCAAGTGGGGAGAAACTGCAGATATAGAGATCACTGGGAAGCTCTTGGGGGACTACAAACCCGATACAGCAAGTCCCTGACATAGGACCCAGGGCAGTGAGGATATAGTCAGGTAGGCTGCAAGAGAGAGGCAGAGACTACAACCACATGCTTTAGGGCAGCTAAGAAGAGGCGGTGAAAAAAAAAAGAATAATAAGAAGAAAAATGGCTCAGGATGATTCTCCAAGATTCCGATCCACTGTTTCCTTCCTGTCTGAATAGATCTGAGGCTCAGAACAGAGCACCTATGGGATACCAAACTGAGACCCAAGTCCAGGTCTTCTTACTTCCGAGGCATTTACATGCCACCCTTGCATCATGTGATTTGAGTTTCCTTTTGCTGGAAACATCACTATCCAATTTGATCAGTTTGGGGCTGGTGAGGTCCACTGGGATAGCTTAATTTCTTGTATATCTAACTCCTTCAAGCATTACATGGGACTGCCTGCTCAGTGCAAGGGCTTAGGTCCAGCTCCACAGAGTCTCCCAAGTCACATCCTTTCCCTGGTACCCATTATTATGTCCCTGGCTGCAGATCACCTGTTTCTGTGATCCGAAGTGAGCTCAGCGGGGTCAAGGAAAAGCTTGTAGATTGTTGTAAATTAATTGCCACGGGTTTCGTCATTACTAATCTTGTCTGGTTTCATGATTAGAGGCCAATGACATATTAATTAGTCACTGTAATTAGCAAGTGTCAGCAAAGATCTGGGGCTGCACGGCTCAGACACAAGGTTTCCATTTGATAGTGGGGGTCATTCAAAGCCAGCCTGCCTCCTGTCACATCTGTCTTTATACAGCCCGTTATCCAACCCTGGATACATTGCATATGTGGTACAGGTTTACCCCCTAGTGGGTAAACAAAAGTTTCCTTATTAATAATATGCAAATAGAACAATTAAATGATTGGATGGGTGACCTGGCATAGAAGATAATAGGAGGGTAAGGGCTTTCAGGGAATCCAGAGAAGCCTGAGAATGGAATCCATATTTCAACGATGCCATGGCTGGTATGTGACCTTATGCAAGTCACCTCACCTGTCCCAGCAGATCTAAGGCACTGTGTCTGCCAGATCTGCAACAAAAGATGGGATTTTGTTGTAGTGCTGGCTGTTCCATTGACCTCTAGGTCATCACCACATAGACCTGACAGTGAACTCATGAGGTCACCCAATAAAGCTCCAACTTAGATCAGGTTTACACTGATTATGAAGATTATTAAATACTCAAGAAAATATACATTTCTTGCTCTGCAAGATTTTTTTTTCTTGCAAGTGAATATTGAACACTGTACTGACTGGTTTGGTGGCAACTTGACACAAGCCATAGTCAGCAGAGAGGAAGGAGCCTCAGTTGAGGGAATGTCTCTATGAGATACAGCTGTAAGGCATTTTCTCAATTAGTGATTAGTAGAGGAAGACCCTGCCTATTGTGGATGGTGCCATCCTTGGCCTGGTGGTCCTGAGTTCTATAAGAAAACAGGCTGAGGAAGCCAGGGGAAACAAGACAGTAAGCAGCATCTCTCTATGGCCTCTGCATCAGCTCCTGTTTCCAGGTTCCTGATCTGTCCTGGTTTCCTTTAATAATGGGTAGCAGTACAGAAGTGTAAACCAAATAAACCATTTTCTCCCCAACTTGCATTTTCACCACAGTGTTTCTTCTCAGCAATGGTTTATTTGGTTTACACTAAGACAAACACCAAAAGCAAAATTGCCCAAGCATGCATCTTGTTTTATATTCTTAGGGCATAGCTCATCAGTTCATTACATTTGGATCCACCCTGATAGGAGGTCCCCAGAGGAGCACAGGTAAACTGTGGGCCTGATGACACCATCAACTGTCCCCCTCCTCACAAATCCCTCTTCTGCAGTGAGGTCATCCACAGTTCACTGACCATTGACTTTCCTATCCCACCAGATCAAGTGCAGCAAGAGAACCTAGAGAAATCCAAACAACCTAGAAGTCTTTTTTTGTTTCTTTGTTTTGGTTGTTTGCTTGTTTGGGGGATTGTTTGTTTGTTTGTTTGTTTGTTTGAGACAGAATTTCTTTGTGTAGTCCTGGCTGCCCTGGAACTCTGTTAGTAAACCAGGCTGGCCTCAAACTCACTGAGATCCACCTGCCTCTGCCTTCCAAGAGCTGAGATCAAATGTGTGTGCCACCACCATACTGGTAGCTGAACCTTCCAGTCTTGAACTAATATAAGAACATTTTCTTCTGGATCATGTGTGCCCAAACTCTTGCCACATTCTAATGATGCAAGCAGACACAGATATATTTCCAATGATGGCCAAAAGAAGAAGGACATTTTGTTTGTTCTTTTTTGGGGCAGTCCTCTTGATCCTAATTTTCACATGTATGTATGGCATGTCTACTTTTCTACATGTATGTGTGTGTGTGTGTGTGTGTGTGTACTCATGAAGGTCTATGTGGAAACCAAAGGTTGATATTCACATCACCAATTGTCTGCATCCTTATTCACTGAGGCAAGGCCTCTCAATGAAGACAAGGGATTAATGACACAGCTTCTCTGGCTAGCCTGCTTGCACTGGGGACCACCAGTCTCTGCTGTCTGTGCTTTGGAGTTGAAGGCTGACTTCCATATCCTCCTGATATTTATGTGAGTTCCTGGATATGAACTCTGTTCTTCACAGGCAGTAAGCATGTATCCACTGAGCGAGCTCCCCATCTCCCTCTTGACTTAACCTGGTTGTGATGGTTTGAATAAGAACAACCCTCATAGGCTCATCTATATGAATGAATGCTTGGTCTCTAACTGGTGGAACTGTTTGGGAAGAATTAGGGGTTGTGGTCTTGTTGGAAGAGGTATGTCCCATCCATTCCTATATGACTGTAGGTGATAACTTCTTCATCAGGATAAAGCTTGCCCGATTAGAGAGCTTTACTGGTTACTTTTGTATCACTTTGTCCAATACTGGCATTTAAAATAACTTAAGATAGAAATGATATATTTGGACTCATGGTTTCATAAACTTTAGTCCATCATTACTTGTCCCCATACTCTTGAGCATCATGAAAATGGCAGAGATGTGAGGGGACAGATGGTCAAATTATAATAAACTAAGGAGAAGAGGGTGGTCATAGCCACGAGCTGGTCTATAACCTTCAAAGGCATTTTCCTAATGAATCTACTTCTGCTAACCAAACTCAATGTCCCAGTGGCTTCCCAGCCACATGAAATAGCACCATTGTCTGAGGAACAACCATCAAAGCAGGAGCCTGTGGGAGACATCCAGATTCAAGCCATAGCAAGACCTTTCTGATCAATGCATCAGGTGGTAGCGTGAAGAGCACTTAGGCTGGTTCGTGTCTTCCAGTGTTGCCATAGCTACAGCTGTCACTTAACCCTCCTCTATTGATGACTGACCATAGTTGCTGGATGAGCAGACCTTTCATTTTCACCTTTGGTAGAGAGAACCTAGTCAATTAAGACAGTCGGGCTTATCGGCCTATTGTGGTTAGAGTCTTGTAGCACAGTCAAATAGCAAGTATGTTGGCAATATGTAGTATACAGCAGTGGTGAGCAGCTAACATGTCAGCCAGAATCATGTATTATCTCTGTCCAATCATACCCTTTTCTAGTTAGATCCTCCCAGCCAGGCCCACCAGGACTTAGTCTTTAGGTTCAACCTTCAATTTCAGGCTAATATGACCAGTTGTGTTCGAAGATGCCAGTTCATGCCACTCTGCTAGGCCTTGAAGTCTTCCATTTCATCCTTTTCCTGTGCTCGGAAAGCAGTCCACCCCTTTACTGCAGTCACTTGTAGCTATACCAGCTTATCCGATCATTCCTGCCAGCAGGGAAATACAACTCCCTTTGTCTCTCATGACATCTCTCTCTTTCTCGAATCTTCATGTCAGAGTCTAAGATTGCTGTCCCAGCTTGCATTTTTTTTTATTTGTCTGGTTTATCTTTTCTCATCCATCCTTCTATTTGCATTCCTCCTGTTTCCTTTATGTTCACCTTCTGGAGACAATAAGTCGTTGCTCTTTTTAAATCCAGTGCGAGAATTTGTCTTTTGAAAACAGGCAAAATCCATAACATAAAACCTAGCATCGTAACCATTTCTCAGTGTGCAGCTCAATGGCACTATGTAGATTCATGTTGAGCGTGACCACCACGGCCATCCACCCACAGAACCCTTTTCATCCTACAGAACAGAAACACGACACTCCGGAAGCAGCCACCATCCATTCACCTTCTGGCTCTATAAATTAAACTTCCTGAGGCACTCAGAAGGAAAGGAATCATTCACCTTGTCTTTTTGTGGCTGGCTTGTTTCATTTATCATAATATCCATCCACAAGGTTTCCGCATGTCATAAGCTTGTGTCAGAATTTACTTCCTTAGAAGGGAAGACTTAATTGACCCTTGTGTATATACCCACCGTTTGTTTACCCAATCACCCATCAGTGAACAGATGAGTTGTTCTAGTTTCTGACAATGGTAATTAACGTTACTCTAAAAATGAATATGCAAATATCTTCCAAGGCCCTGCTTCTGACTCTCTAGGGTATGCACCCAGAGGAGATATCACTGGATAATTCCAAGTTTTAATCTTGTGGAAAGTTGCTATACTTGTCCACAAAGACTGCAATTCACCACCATCTCACATGTCCTCTCCAATTCTTTTTTCATATCCACCAATAGTGGTGACAATTCCCAGTTCCTCTCATGTTCCCATAAGCATTGTCACCTGTGTCACGTTCTTTATCCCTGGGCCTCCTATTAAATTACATCATTTTTAGTTCTTGTTTTCATCTCTCTTAGAATTGGGGGAGGAATGTCTCTGTGTTTCCCTTCTAACCCTGTTAATTAATTTTATATGTTATATTTTCTACTTCACCAATACATTTTATACATAATTTTCCTTGGTTTTATGCTATGCTTTGCAAGCATTTTCCTTTATTTTAGACATTTATTATTTTGCTTACTTAAGCCTTTTTCTCATGTATCCTAGGCATTTCACTTCAACTGGTATGTGATATTCAGTTTCTACCTTTCTTCTTTTATTGATTATGTCTCTGGTACTTCATTGTTTTAGCCTGTAAGCTTCTTTTCCCATGGGGATTGATGCTTCCCAATCTGTTTATGATGTGCCCATACCAAAGGCCAACCATTTCCTGTGCTTGTTCCATCTTTGTGTTACTTTTTACAAACTGGGCAAGTCTGGGATTCTAGTATTCCACTTACTGTAGTGGGACAAGAGACCAATGTTTCAGGCACATATAAGACAGACAAGATCAAATGTCCAATGATCATTTCCCATTATCTCCTCACACACACACATACAAACATACATGTGAACATATACATCCATACACATGCACACACATGTGTGCTCACACACACATGCTTGTACACACACATACATAAACACACATGTGCACACATATGTACATGTAAAAACACAAACATATGTATACATGCATGCACATGGATTTGCATACATATACACATACACATATACACATGCACACACACATATACACATACACATGCACACACACATACATACTCACACACATATACATATAAACACACAAACACACACATACCACACACCACAATTAACCACCACCTCATATGTCCTCCCCAATTCTTATAAGATAAATTCATGAATACTATGTCTTTACCTTGCATGCTGTTAGATATGTCTTGAGGCAAATGTCTTTTGCGGCCAAAGGCTACTTGGCATTAGTTGAAAAGTAATCACCTTCTTGAGCACTCTACGTCTCTGAATAGAAATCCTTAGAGCTTGTCCATGCCAACTCGTTTCTCCTGTACAACTTGTATGCCAGTTGCATTCATGGCAAAACATGAAACATGAAACACGAAACATGAAACACATATGAGTATTCATATGTGTCAAGGTTCCAAACACTAGTCTGTCTCCACTTTGCCCATCACCTACTGTGTTTAGAGATAATCTCACGTGGTGCTCTCATGTCAACCAGGTGAGAAAAGCAAAACAGATGGCATGGTCCACCTTTTACCTGAGTCAGAAATAAAGGCCCGAGAATTAAGGAAGTTATACAAAGGACTGTATAAGCACAGCAGGTTTATTTGTAGTTTTTCTATTGCAACTTATAAAGGAAAAGCTTGTTTGGGTGCATTGTCCCAGAAGGTTAAGAGTCCTTCACCATCATGGCGGAGGAATGTCAGCAGGCAGGCATCACGGCTGGAGCGGCAAGCAGGAAGCAGAAAGATCAGTTGAGAATGGTGTGAATCTTTAAGCTCTTAAAGTCTACTTCCAGTGACATACTGCCAATAAAGCCACACCTCCTAAAGCTCCCCAAACATTGCTGTCAACTCGGGATCAAGTATTCAAATACATGTTGCCCATGAGGGCCGTTCTCATTCAAACCACCACAATAAGTTTGCCCTCTATGTATGGTGGCCTTCAATCTCTTGGGGAAGTATTCAAAAAGCCAAGTTTCTGGTTTGGGAAATTAATTTATTTGTGTTAGCCATGTTGGGAAGGAGACTCATGGGTATTTGTCATATTCTCCCAAGGAAGTTAAGAAATACTTAATATCACAACAAAACCTTGCATCTCTTATCATACTTGCGCTGTAGCTTCTGGTGATGGGGCGTTGCATTCAATGGTATGGCTAGTTTCCCATGCTCCACTGGGTAATTTCACACAGTGCTTATGTAGACAGTCTGGTTAAACTTAGCAGGTCATAAAACAAAAGCAAAAAAAAAAAAATGTAACCAATAATTACATTAAAACAGGCTGGAACTTGCCGGGAGAGGGTTGGTTGGAGTGGGAAAGGTAAAAGTGGGTGGGATCGGAATATATAATATACGTGTATGAAATTGTCAAGGAATAAATCAAATGATAACTCCAGATCTCACCAATGCCTCACTATGGTCATCTTGTTTTGCTATTTCTCCTTTTAGCAGGGGACCAATGATAACTATTGGGGTGGGTGGGGTCAAATAATGGAGAAGAGAGACCTGTGAAGGGGTGTTGAGAACTGTTACACACCACAGCTCCATTGTACCAGTTGCTGAAGCCTTGGATCCGTCTTGACTGCTCTTTCTTCCACACTTCAGCCCAATCCATCAGCAAATTCTACTAGTTCTGCCTACAGTAAATAGTCCAGCATCCGACTCACCACTGCCACCCCAAGCACCTCCCTGGCTTTTGCAATCCATGCTTTCCTGTACCACCACCTAACATCGACATAACAGCAAAAAAAAGAACATTTTCAACAACAGTCAGATCCTGACACTGTTCAGCAAAAAGCCCCCTCATGTTATTGAGTAAAAGAAGCCAGATCTCTAAATAGAGTCCCAGAAGCCTTACATGTCCTTACTACCTGTCACTTAGACCTCTACTCTGTGGACTACTATCTCAATTGCCTTGAAGAGACACTGGGACCAAAGCAACTTATAAAAGAAAGTGTTTAACTGGGGGCTTTCCTCAGTTCGTGTTGTGTTGGTCAGCTATTTCTGGAAAAGGGACTGGCTCTGAAATGTGGTTGATAAACCTAGTCAGACATCATTGGAGAAACCTGATTTTCCCTTCACTAGTGGGTATCAATTACAAATAGCTTCTTGGTTAAGGGTGTGATTCCTGGTCCACTCTCCCCTCTCGGTGCTGGCATTCCATTTGACTTGAACATATACAGGTCTTGTACATGCTGTCACAGTCTCTGTGAGTCAATAGATACATACATCAGTGCTGTTGTGTCTGAAGACACTGTTCCCTTGGTATCATCCATCCCCTCTGGCTCTTACAATCTTTCTGCTTCCTCTTATTCATAGATTCCCGAGTCTTGAGGGAAGGAGTCTGATGGAGATATCCCATTTAGGACTGAGTGCTCCACAGTCTCTCTTGGTACATTGCCCAGTAGTGGCTTTCTGTGTTAATTCTAATCTACTCCCAGAAGCTTCTCCGATATGGGTTGCCCAAGGCACTGATCCATGCACGGGCACAACAGAATGCCATTGGAAATGATATAGTCACAGTTGATACTTCTTGTTTTCCTTTCTAGACTAGGATGCAAACTCCAGGAAGGCAATGATATCCCTTGTTGTTTGTATATGTATTTCTTTGTGTGTACATACGTGTGTATGTTGCCTGTGTGTATAGCGTATGTACACATGTGAGTGCAGGTTGCCTCTGCACACATGTAGAATCCAAAGGAAAGCATGAGGTGACTCCTCTATCACTGGATGTTTTGTTCCTTGGAGGCAGGGTGTCTTCTTGACACCTGTGTGTTTTATGGTTACATTGGCATTCAGCAAGCCCCAGGGATCTTCCTGTTGCCACTGGGTTCACTGCTAGAGTTATAAGCACACATGGGTCCATGCTCAGCTTCGGTGGAGGTGCTGGGATCCAAAATCCAGCCGTCATGCTTGAGCAGAAAGAGCTCCTAACCACTGATCCGTCTCTCCAGACCGAGTTTCAGCTTTCGTTGTTTTAGTTTGGATAGTGCGTTCCTCCATAGCTCCAGGTTAAGCTCAAACCTATGACATGTTCCTCCTGCTTCAGCATCCCAAGCGCTGGGATGAAGGGCATGCACCCTGAGTGTACCCAGCTCAGAGGGTTGATTATTTTTATTCGCTGCTGTATCTTAGTGTCTAAAAGATTTCCCCTCGCACATTGGTCGATCAATAAATAGTTTTAATTAATGGATGAGTGAGCAAATGCAATTCTGAGAGGCAGTTATCTGGAAATAGTTTATTTAAGGCCCCGGAGCACAGTGCCTGCCACTCTAAAGCAGACTGCAGCTTTATTTGCATTCATATATAGTAGAGAAAAAGAAAGAGTGCTGTTATCAAGCATGGGAGCCGATTTCAATTTTAATTTAAAAAAATGAATTTTGCACATTTAGAAGGCACAGTGGTGATTTGGGGGGAGTTTTCCACACACCTTTGCCTCACGTGGGAGAATCTCAAGTCCCGGGCTTCTGCATACTTGTTAACAGAGGTCCTCCCTATCCTTACTCCTGGTTACTTAAAACGTTCTTGTTTTTATTCGCATTCTTTCTCTCCTCCATCTAATCATCCCAGCAATCTAGCTCCATCAGCATCCACAGCTCAAAAAGAAATCCTGCAGCGCCTTTAGACGCTAGATTTCCAACACAGATTAAAGCCTGAAAGCCACAGTTTACAGTGCAGTATCCTTTTAGATTCCTTTATCCTGTATTCTCCCATCCTAGGGAAAGATGAGCCATTAGCCAGCCCATCCAGAAAGACAACCAAAAGCTCATAGTGACCATCAGAAAGAGCTAGGAAGAAAGCAATAGCAGGATCTTAGGGATTCAAGGTGTGTGTTTCAAGGAGAACAAAGTGGGGTGGATGGATACAAGACAGCATCAGAAGCAGACCTTTTTCCCGACACAAGTATGGGCAATGCTTTCCGGGATGGCAGGAGGCAAATTCAACACTGTCTAACCCAGCAATGGTTTCAGAGCAGTGGGCATGCATCACTCAACACTAGGGAGACTCTTCAAGACTTCACTTGCTGTGAGATCCATGTACTTTCATGGTAGCTGTGGTGGTTTGAATATACTTGGCCCAGGGAGTAGCACTAGTAGGAAGTGTGGCCTTGTTGGAGTAGGTATGTCACTGTAGGTGTAGGCTTTAAGACACTGGTCCTAGCTGCCTGGAAGCCAGTCTTCTCCTGTTTGCCTTCAGAACAAGATGTTGAACCTAGCTCTTCCTGCACCATGCCTGCCTAAGTGCTGCCATGGTCCTGCCTTGATGATAATGGACTGAATCTCTGAACCTGTAAGCCAGCTCCAATTAAATGCTGTCCTTAGGAGAGTTGCCTTGGTCATGGTGTCTGTTCACAGCAGTAAAACCCTAACTATGACAGAAGCACATAGGTGTTTTTAAAATTAAGTTATCCAACAGTAGGTACTGCGGCATGTGCCGATCATCTGAGATAGGAAGTTTACAAGCTCAAGGCTGGTCAGGACTACACAGCAACTTTGAAGGCGGCTGGGCAACTTAGAGAGACCCTGCTTCAAAATATAAGGTTGTTGTTCAGTGACTGAGTGCTTGCCAAGCTTACCCAAGCTTAAGTCTAATCCCAGTACCACACACACAAATTCCCCACCTTATACAGTTATCTGGAAGCCATTTTTGTCTAAGATATATTTTCACATTTGCAAAGAAATTTTCTTTTAGATAAGTTAAGTATCTGGATACACAAGACATATCTGGGGGAGAGGAATTGAAGAGTATAGAGACATATGTATATATATATATGTGTGTGTGTGTGTGTGTGTGTGTGTGTGTATGATGTATATGTAAGTTTTCTCTCTGTTTTTTTAAACTGGGAAACTAAGAAGGCAAATCAAGTAAAGTATATGCCAATTATCCATCCTATGAAGTGTTATGAAGTGTGATGTACACTTCACAAGCCACCAATTTCCATGTGCATCATCTCATTTGATAGAGAGATGTAATTATATCATCGGGTACACAACAATATCGGAGTCAGAAAGAAACTCATTTGGGCACTTCTACCCAACTAAAATCCAAGCTCAAGCCTACATCTCGAGATGTTAAATACATTGGTCCTTCAGCCGTGCTTATCTATGCTGCCACCTAGGCTGACTTTAAGACCATGTATTTTCTGCTTAAATATATTATAAAATGATCTTTAACAATACAATCTAGATGGGGCAGGAGCTGAAAGCCCGAAGGATTTAAATGCAAATTGCACGCCAGTGTCAATCTCGCTTGCCAGAGCGAATTCTCACCAGACAGGGCTGGTGACAGGACCTGATCTCTCCTTCCCTTTGTAGTCAGTTTCTGCATGTTGCAGAAAAGGACTTGACAGACAGCGAAAGGGGGCTTGGGCACCAGTCTGCACCTTTGCAAAAGCTCTAAAAGAACAATATAGGGGCTTGGGGAGAGTGGGCTTGCACACAGAGAGGCCAGCCTTTGGGAAACCTTACCCTGTCTGCAGTTAAGGTCTGAACTCAGGCAAGCTGTGTGGCTCCTCTGAGCTTTGCTAAATTATAACATTGAGTATTATTATGGTGGGCATTGTTTTACTTATCTTAAAAGCTAACTGCAACGCTGAGTACTTGGCCTAGTGGCAGAGCATTTGCCTAGAATGTGTGAGGCCTAGTTTCCCTTCCTGCTACTAGAAAGGAGCACCAGGAGCAATGGTGGCTGTGGTTCAATGCCTAAGAATGTGTTAGGTCTGAAGGATCAAGCACCTATTCTAGAACCCTAGTGATTTCTATATTTATGACCTCAATAAAAATTAAGGCTGTCTGAGTCTAGCACGTTACGGCACCCAGTGACCTAGGATCAAGGGTCAGGACTCATCTTTGTTGCCTAGACACAAGCTTCCATTTTCTCATCTGTAGGAAAGAGTGATGGTCTCATCCTTCCTGGAGATGGTGTGATGAAGTATGATGGGTGGGATGGTATGGAGGATGGGGGAGACGGGGTTAGCGGGAGTGAACTACTGCTTCCACAAGACTGGATTTCTTTGCAGTTCCCACAGAAGCCTGCTCTAGGCTAGCCTCTTCTTTGTTAGCCTCTCCATCACTGTGACTCTAAGGAGGATGCTTGGAAAAGCCCCTGAGGACATGGCGAGGGAGCTCAGATGCAACATGAGGAGTGGAGGAGATTTCATCCCTGTCTAAGGAGCTGCTAACCAGAGTGGGCTTATCAGTCCTTGGCAAAGGCCCTGGGAGAGCAGCATAGGTTCTGCTGGGCACTTGTCAATTATGCTGCTAGAGACAGATCACTGTGCAGACAGGAAAGCCTGAGTTTGGTGCAGTAGACATAGACCCTAAATGAGCTGCCCACAAGACTACAGCAGTAAGAATGTCCCAATGAACAGACTGGAGGGTAAAGGCCAGCAGGACAACCCCTGGCTGCCCACATAACACTTCTGTCAGGACTGTGGAAGAGAGAGGCAGGCTCTACAAATACAGAAGGCTCTCTACTAGAACAGAGCCCACTCTATTTCCCTACAGTAAAGTTCCGAATGACCCCTGCTGGCTCAGACCCTTTACACACTCCACCCAGTGGGAAGGTCAACTGTGGCTGGGTCCTTCCAAAATAAAACATGAACAGTGATGTAATTCTCATCCAAGAGCTACCACTGAAGCCTCCGGCCTTCCCATCCTGGTCAGGAAGCAGTCGGGAGCCCAGCTCCGCACAATGCATTCAGATCCTGCCTGGTGTGCAGCCCACTCCAGTCCAGGGAAAGCAGAGGCCGTGGCTCTTACCTAGAGAGGCGGAGCTTGTCGCAAGTACCCAGTGTCAGTAGATATAACTTTCTTAGTGCAATTCAGAGGCAGGGTCACGCTCTGATACCCCAGCAGGCTGCATGGTGAAAACAAACTTACACAACAACACTTGCATAGTCAAGCAAGTGTTGGGAGGAGCTGAAATCTTCCAGAGGTCTCTGCCCCACACTGGATCCCGTTCCTTTAAATAGGAGCTCTGTGGTACAGTTAAAATGGCTTTAGTTGACTGAATGGATTTCAGAATAGCCTATGGTCAAAGTAGGTGCTCCAGTCACAGACTAAGAGCTACCCAAATTGTGTGTCCCCTGCCTCCTGCCTCCATGTTGGGCCCCTGTGGCTGTTCTTGTACCGCATGGGGAGGGTGACAGGGTTACCTTCACAGGACTTCAGGGCCACATCCATTTTCCTATGCTCGCCTACAACTACTGAACTGGTGTCCTGGCCGTGATGTGTGCGGTGACTCTCAACCAGCTTCCCTGCTGCTCATGGGTGCATTTGTCCGAATCTCGATATGCACTCGACACGTGCCTACATGTCAGAAGCAGGACAGAAGCAGACAGCTGATAAGCGGGACATTTGTCCCTTTGTAGTAGAGAGGGACTGTCATGTAGCCACAGCAAAAAAAGCATAAGCCAGCAAGTCTTTCTTCTGAATCTTCCTAGCCTTCAGCCAGATTCTCCATAATGTCAAATCTAATGGGAAAAAAGTTCAGGGGGACGGGGGACAAAGCAATTTTTGCTGGAGGTTTAAAATTGCCTCAGCTTCTGAAAGCCACTGTGGTTGTGGGTGCCCTTTCTGCAATCCATCCTTACACCCCACCTGCTTACTCTCTCATTATGATGATAGAGTCACATGGTAACTGTTACGACAATTTAATGATACAGGAGGAAGAGCAGTCTCGAGGTCATCATGACCTTCTGGCTTCCCTGCCCATCCAGAAATGATGTCTGGCTCAGCAGGGCCACCATAGAGCTGTTGAGTGCCAGTTTATCTGCCCAGTATTTGTTTAAATCATAACATGAGGCATGTCCCCCACCCCCACGTCTGCTAACCCTGTTCTCCTCAGGAGAAAACAACGCTTTATGTCTTTGCTTTACCATCTTCATTCTGTACAGAAGCGTGTTCCCAGCCCTTGCCCACCATGTTTCTAAATGCACTCAGTAAAGTCATGCGTGTCACACGAGGACAGAGAAGCTAGTGAACTATCGGCATGGTAAAGTCATTTCAGAAGCCCCAGAAACCTTATCTGTGAAGGCCCAAAGACCTGAAAATTATCTTCATCCATCCAATGACAAATCACTCGAGACTCCATGAGGAAGACTCCTTTGTTTGTCCAGGGCTCTCCTTGATTGATAAGTATCTACAAAAGAGAGTACCTCTGGGTATCCACGGTTTATCAGTTTCAGAGAGAGGTAGATGGGAAATCTGTACCTGAGATTCAGCATTGGTTCAAGTGAAGTAAGCAAATTGGGAAAGAGGCTTATCAAAGCGGTTATAAAGCAGGAAAAGCTCATCTTGGGGTATCACCGCCTCAATGGAGCTGGGTGGGCTCTGAAAACAAAGATATCTGTGGGACGCTTTGAAGAAGAGTGGCCTATCCTTGAAGTGGCTTCTAAGCTGGCTTGAAGGAGGTGGCTTGAGGGAGTAAGGGAGGGGAAGGGTCAGGGAGTCTGACGGTGACAATAAGGTCACCAGAAGAAAGTCTTCTACCCAGCTGGACCGAGAGACCAGAGGCTGCACCTCAGTGTCCCTAGGGTCATACAAACTTCTAGAGACATCTACCTTCAAAGAGGCCTGATGAAGCTTGCAGCTGCCCTAGGCATTAGCTGACTATGCTCTGAGCCACATTCCCTGCCTCTTTTACTTGGTCTCTGTATGGAATAATCTGTGATTAATTGATTTTCTGTCACTCTTTTAGTACAGAAAATTAATTTCAGAGCAACCTTGTTTTTGCAGGGTATGAATCCTCCACACACGGAGTAATTTGGTTCCTCCATTATTCATGAGAGGAAATAGTGACAGAGTGTGCAACAGAGACTGCCCCAAGGCCACAAAGTGATAGTCTGTGTTACTGATACAACTGTATTCCACCAGAGGCTCTAAATAATTCACATCGACAACTCAATTTGGGCCTGCATGAAGCTCGGGATGTGGGCCTGGGAGGCATGGCTGTAAGATTTGGGAGATTCTCAATGACAGAGAAACAGGCAGGGAGTCCAGAAGCCACAGGGCTTACAGGGTGACATCTCCTTGTACCTGATGCTGTAGCCTGTGTGTCTGGGAAACCTGCTGATGAAGGTCACACTTAACCGGGAGAGAGCTAGAAACACAGTGTATGACCAGAGTAGGGGAACTGAGAGCGCAGCCCCAACAAGACCAAAGCTGGCTCCAAAGAGTCAAGACTCGGGGGCAACTCTGATCCAGCTCATCTCCCTCCCCAGATCTTAAGGTTCTGTTCACCTTACTTTGCTTGTTTTTACATCTAGCGGTCAGTCATGTTCATCTAGTATGTTTACGGGATATTGATTTCAGGGCAAACGATATGGCTTAGGATACAAGGGGCTTGCCACGCAGGAAGAATGACCTGGGTTCTATCCCAGAATTTACAGGAAGGAGGAAGAAGAGAAACAAGTCCACATGAATACCTTGGGGAATACAACGCATGTATACACACACACACACACACACACACACACACACACACACACACACTGCTTCTACCCACATCTCAATAAGCTTGAAAGAGGACCCTGAGCCTTAGCTAATATCACAGCCCTACAGACACTTTGATTTAGCCTAGGAGGAAGCTGGTGGAGGACCCAGATAACTCAGGCCTGGACTCCTGTCCCAGGAACTGAAATTATAAATGGGCATAATTGTTAAGCCATGGTAACTTGTTAGGCAGCAATAGAAAACCAATATATTATTCAACCAAACTAATTAATGATGGTACCTGCCCCATTTCCAATGTTTGCAATGCTATAGCCTACCCAGCATGGCGTGTCAAGCACTGTCCCCTCATATCATGCTAGGTTAAGTGTTCCCCAATGGATCCTTCAACAAGCAATGCTTGGGGCTGGAGAAGAAGGAAAGGCTTTGTGGATTTCTACCACAATCAGGGAACTGAAGGTCATACAGAAATCCAAAGCAGAACCAGGACTCAAGTTCCAGCCTTTGTGTGCCAAGAAGAGAGGGCTTTCCTCTATGACATACACCCACCCCATGCTGGCCAAGAAAAAGGGTGGTTTAAAACTAAAGTCCCTGGGGCTTTACTCTTGCTTAGGACTTATTACTCCCTACAAACAAGAAAGGGAAGTGGAGTGGTTGGGAGGTAGGTGGCAACAAGCTTTTGGTTCCTGCTATGGCTTGAATGTGGGTATAAAGGTTTCATTCCCAAAATGGAGGCATAGGGAGGTGCTATGGACTCTTAAGAGGCAGTGCCTAAAGAGAACTTTAATAGGGGACTTGTCCCAAAAGATCCTGTGGGGACCCAGTTTTCTTTCTTCCTTCACTTTCCTCTGCTCATGATATTCATGATATGACCAATCCTTCTGCCAACTCAAACATCTGCTCATCAGTGTCCATACCTGTAAGGCCATTGTCTTGAATTTGAACCCCAACACTAGATGCTAAGCAACACCCCTCCCCCCTCATTATAAGCTAAATGCCAGGTATTCCATTGTAGAAATGTGAAGCTCATTAATATATTGCACCCTTGTCTCCTCATCCTTTTCCCAATTGTCTGTTTCCCAAATCAGTCCTTCAGTGTAACCCTGGGAAGGGCTGGGCAGGGAAACGTCAGGCCTGTTCTAGGATCCAAAGCCAAGCCTGTTCTAGGATCCAAGTCTCACTCCATTCCAGGGCTCCCAGCCAAGTCCAGGATGTTGAGTGCAACCATCTTTCCTGCCCTCCCTTGACCCAAGGAGACTGACATCCAGCCAAACCACTCATCAACAGCCTGGCTGTCATTTGTCACTCATGATGTCAGATCAAATCCAAGCAGCAATTAGAAAAGCAGATTGCGACACTGTGCTTTTTATTACTGGTGTTTCTGTGGGACATGAGCAACAAGAAGTCCCCAGAGAGGAGCCATAAAAGAAAAATGAAAGGATCAGAAAAGAAACAAGAAACGTGCTTTTTCCCCCCTTGCTGTGTTCTTCACAGCACAGCCGTTTTGTAATGGGCACCGTATGAGCAGCCACGCACAAGCCTGGTAACCTCTTTCCAAATGGTAATAAATCCCCCTGGACCCTGACACACTTGTAATTTACAACTTGGCTAAAATGAACATTATTTCAAGCTAAGTGTATTCTCAGAGGTGCCGGAGACTGTGGCAGCATTCCTGCTGACAGAGGGGTTTCTTTTTAAATGTCATGCATTCACTTTCATTACTTGCAAATAATTGCCTGGAAAGATCGGCTGCTGGACAGGAGGCCCACTTTACATCACCATGAGTCAGTTTCATCCTCATCGAGGGAAACCTCCTGGGAGCTGGTTTCATCCTGGAGAGGGCTGAGGTCTCAATATCCACCTTTCAGCTGGTCTCCTGGCTGTGCAGAAATGGTACCTTCATCACTCCATGGGCAAGCTCCAGATGAGATGGAACATAATCTAGAGATAGAGACATGATATGCCACCATTGCTACCACTACATAGTATTCTCTTTATCCATTGCATCATGCCATCGCTCCCAACAGTGTATGTGGCACTTGTTGGTCAGTGCTTACTGAAGGACATATGTTTCTGTATCATGGAAACTCCATCTATGGTTAAGAAGATGGAAGAATGGGAAGATGTCCTTAGCTGTGTTTAAGAGGAGAGTTTCTCATCCTGGTCCCACAAGCACACTGTAGATTTCGAAACATATGGATTTTGGAGATCTACCTTTGGTCATGTTGGTATATAACAAATCACCACAACATGTAATGGCTTACTTATTTGTTTTATGAATTGGTAGTATGATAAGGTTCAGCAGTGTGATTGTTCTTTCCAGTGTGACCATTGGGGCCACATTGGGGATGTAGTCATCTTGGTGACTGGAATGGGCTGTAAGGTCCTTTTAAGCTCATGCACAGATCTGGTGCCTGGGGGTAGAAGACAGGAGGGCTAGACTCAGTTGAGTAAGGTAGAAGCTTGGGCCTTTCCAACGGGTAGATCATGTATCCACATGACTTCTCCAAATGGTCTTTCCATGTGGAGTCTTCTACAAGGTAGCCAGACTTCCAACCTGGTGTCTGAGATCTCAAAGAAACACGTGGAGATAAAAGCCACTAGGTCTGATACAGGTCACATTTTGTCACATTCTACTGGCTGTACTGAGCCATGAAGAAGGTTTAGATTCCACACCAGTGTGAAGAGCTACAGCTTATTCAGGCGAGTTTTGAAAACTAACTTTCTACTGAGAAGACGAGAAGAACAGAAAAAGAAGCCATGTACCCTCTGGGAAATACCTCCAAATGACAACCACCAATTCTAATCTTTCATTAAGAACGAGGACAGACTCTGTCTCTAAACCATATACCTAGATACACACTGTACACCAAGATATATGCTGTAGCTCTGAGGTGAACAATTGGTCCCAAGCAAGCAGATGACGAGTTCCATGAGACTCGGGTGTCATTGTATAAAAGTCTTCCTCTTTCCCTACAGCTTCTACTATAGCAATTTAAAAACTCCATGGACCTCATATGGCTTCTGAAGAGCTAAAGATTTGAATGTTTGCCATCAGTTCATCAACAGGACAATATCCTGCCCTCTGTCCCCCATTCCCATCCCAGATCAGGTCCTAAACATGAGTCTGGTCCTTAAATTTGTCAGAGATCTTGAATTCTTTAGGCTGGGACCAAACCACAGCCAGAGATTTGAGGAGTCTCTCCTGATGATTTTGGGTTTAGTACCCCACATTACAGAATTCTGATTGCACTTGGACTTTTTTTCTCCCAGGTTTTTTTTTCCTTTTGAATATTTTTAATTTATTCCTAAATTTCACAATATATTTGTACAACATATTTTGATCGTATCCATCTTTCATTGTGTCCCTCTAACTCCCCCCGAGTGCCCTTTATCCCATTACCCTCCCAATTTCCCATCCTCTCTTTTTTGTTATTAATAACTGCCTGAGTTTGATGAGCTGCACTTTGGTTTTGAGGACTGTGATGGGACCCATGTGATCTTGTACGATTGCTCGGATTTTCCGGTCCTTGGGGTTGGTTGGGTGATCCTTCTAGATGGTCATTGCACATCCTGTGTCTAAAAGGCTACTCTATCAATGTCCACACCAACCTAACCAAACAGTGGAGTCAGGATAGCTAAGGAGTCTGTTTATTCTCCCCTTCTGATTTTTGGCACTGGGTTTGGGTATTTCATGTGGAAAGTGGTTCTGCACTGAAAATGTCTGAGAGCTGGTCATTGTTACAACCACACCATGCAATTGCCATGGAAAATACCAGGCTGTGGTAGATGCTGGATGTGCTGAGCTGCTGCTTAAACAACTGCTAGGGTTCAAATAGAACTGGATGAGAAACGTTCCTGAGTTGAGCGCAGAAGGAAATCTACTGAACTGTTATGTCCAGGGGAGGTGTGTGTGTGTGATTGTGTGCACATGAGCACATGTGTTTGCATGTTTCTCTTTTTGTCTTATCAGTTGATTAATTGTATGGCAGGATTGAAGGTAAAACTACACAAGACATCTCAGGCAGAGTAATCCATCACTTTATCACTACCACTGCAGACAAGGACAGCCCTGAGACTGGAGAGGGGAACAAGGAAGGGAGAGATAAACTTGATGCCTTGATCTCAAAGGTAGGCTTCTCTCATGGGTGCTCATGGGCTTCTGAGTTTGGGTCTCAGAGAGAGCAATTGGATCCTCCAGCGGAAATCTACATTTATTCCAAAAGAAGGCAAAGGCTAACCCAATCTTCTGGTGCTGGAAATCTTAGAAAGGGGGAGGAGCCAAAAGATGTTGACGAGAAAAAAAACTTCTTCACTGAGTTATAACTGCCCCCAAAGATCACTGCATGTACAATTTCTGCCTACTAACAGAACTTCAGGCAAACATGGGCGCTGTACAGAATGGGGTCCTGTATGATGTCATCTACCAAGTCATAGCCATGTTCATTTGAGTCAGTACATGCAGATGCTCACATGCAAAATCCTCAAATCACCTAAAATGTATGTCTAGGAACATGTCCCAAACATTAAGTGCTACATAACTGTCCTTCATTACCAAACTATCCAAGAGGCTCCCTGCATGGATTCTTGTTTGCTCTTACAGTAGGAGAAGCAGTGGGCACAGCAGGGCCTCAGAGCTCCCACCATATCTCAGCTGGGCCATGCTTAGCCTCCCTCAGGAATATCAAGGCCCCAGGCTCTAGCAGGAGAGACTGCAGTCTATCAACCGTGAGTGACATCAGTAGAGTACCACGTTCCAGTGCCCCATGTCCTCTGCATAAAGGCAATTTCCCCAAATGTCAGGAGGAAAGCATTACAGATAACACATTGTGTGTGTCTTTGACCCAGTAAGTGCTGAAATCACAGATCTCATTATTCTGACATGATAGAATTTTCTCTCTGTCTTCCTCCTTCTGCAGGCTGGCTCCTTGTTGTTTTTGATACTGCAGATCTAACTGGTGAAGGTGCAAAGCCACTGTAGAAAAACAAGCCTCACCTGCTTCCTACCCCAAACAAAACATGAAGTCTCCCTGAGAAGGAAGAAGATGAACTGTAAGACAGCTTATAACAGCTTATTACATTAAAGATAATTTTGGCAGGAGCCTTAAAGAGTGGATGAAGAATAGACAGTATTTGACCTTGAAAGCAATACTCCCAAGAGAGACTCTATCTCTGTCTCAGCACAGGGCAGTCTGCCATATAGGGAGGGGCAAGTGCCCAGAATAAATAGCAACTGACCTTAGGTTGGAATTCTAGTTCTGCTACTTTCTTTCTGTGTAGCCATACTCAAGACGCTGAGCCTCTTCTGTGTTTACCTTGCCCTCTATTGAAGTATGCATTAACCCTGTGTGTCAGAATGTATGTGAAGAAGGAAAACATGGTGACTGGACTTTGACTACCTGGCAGTAACTGATGCTAAAAACATTCATTACAGTTAAAGTGGTTTCCACTTCAGAGAGGGAGTCAATAGAACATTCATTCAATTAGCAAATGAATGCCTGGTCTTGAAGACAGAAAACATGGCTCACTAAATAGTTGTTGAATGAATGAATTTCTTTTCATCCATCACTAGGTGCTTTGGACAAGTCACTGATACTGTCTTACAACCTATAAAAGGCAGAGTTGGGTAGGATCAAGCCTACATCTGCCTCTGAGCTTTGAGTTTTCATAACTTGAGGGGCCAACCTGGAAGCACAGAGATGGTTAAGGCAGAGTTCCCGCTCTCCTGAGTTGTAAGGTTGGGCTGAAGAGATGTCTTCGATCTCCCTACATGGAAATAGGCAGTAATAAAGGCTGTTTATGAAAAGCAGTGAAGAAAAGCATGCCACAGATGTTCAGAAGTTCACATATCAGGGCTGGTACTGGGACAAGTGAGCCCAGCCTGCATCTTGGAAATGTAGGATCAAACTGGCCTGGAGACACTGTCGTTTTGACAAGGCATGCTGACATACTCGGCTTTAGCCAAGAAGTTACAAATCCTTGGAGTATTAGTTAAAGTCAACACAAGTTAGAAGAAGCTGAGCTGTAGAATATGAGTGTCAGAGGTTGGAGACAAACCACACAGTGTTTCTCCCCCTTCCATGGCAGCCTTGTAGTAGAACATGAGCCTCTAAGCAAAACAGCCACATTTTCAAGCTGCATTTGCTTGCAGGTGACTATCCCAACCGGGTCTTCTGTTTGTGGTGTTCCCTCAAAGAAAGAGGGGAGGGAAAAAATAACTAGACCCTCACCTGGGATTCCAGTAATTTTCCTAGCCATTTATGAGTCAGAGTCTGCCCTAAATGGACACAAACTTCTGTAACTTGGGAGCTGCAGGAGAAGGTTCTATAGAACCTTCTCTATAGACTGGGGAAGGTTCACTGAGGGGGACTGCATCTATGAAGCTTTAGGGAAGCCATCTTCCATGCTCTATGAAGGTTTTGCTAGTGCAACATTTTGGGAGGGCCTTAAACTTCTGTAAGTAGCCTCTCCACTCTTTCTTTGTGAGTAATCCCAGTGAATTAGTTGGTTCCCCAGGGTGAAGTTAGTGGGGTCACATTTTGGTTTGTTGTCTAGAGCCTTATAAGGAAGGGGTAGCTGTAGTTTATAAGTCCCCAGGAAATGAATGTTCTTAACAGTCCTAAAGGCTTGTAATTGTTTGGACCTGGAAATATCCCCTAAAAGGTTGTGTTGAAGGCTCCATCCTTAATGAAATGCTGTTTAAAGGTGAGAGTTTGGGGTGATCTTGAAGGCTCTGGCCTCACCAATACATTGACCTATTTCATGAGCTCTTAACTTGATGGGCATTGGGTAGGTGATGAAACTTAGGATCTAGGAGCTAGTTGAGAGTCTGGGTCTTTCAGGGTGTGATGTCGAGGACCTTTATTTTCTTCCTAGTTCCTTCCCACCACATCCCCCTTCCCCGACCCCTCCTGCTTTCTTTCTCAGATGTCTATTCTGCTTCACATGCTCCCACCATGATCTTCTACCTCACCACAGCCCAGAAGAAATAAATGGAATCAAGTGGCTAAAAAGAACTCTAAACTGTGAATAAAAATCTACCCGGGCCCCCTCTCTCCCTCCTTCCCTCCCTCCCTTCCTTCTTCCCTCCCAATCCCTTTCCCTCTTTCTTTCTTTCTTTCTTTCTTTCTTTCTTTCTTTCTTTCTTTCTTTCTTTCTTTCTTTCTTTCCTTCCTTCCTTCCTTCTTTCTTTCTTTCTTTCTTTCTTTCTTTCTTTCTTTCTTTCTTTCTTTCTGATAATGTCTCACTAAGCAGTCCTTGTTGAGCTGGACTGTACAGACCATGCTGGCCTCAAGCTCATAGACATTCACCTGCCATTTCCCCTGGAAGGCTGGGATTAAAGGAGTGCACCACCACACCCAGCATTATTGTCTTCCTACTTTTTGCCAGTGCCTTTTGAAGCGCTAGTGAGAGCCTGTCCCTCTGACCCTACCTGACTTCTCAATCATTACCTCATGGAATCTTTCTGAGGGGTCACTGCCCTCATGGATCTCTTCCCATGCCCAACTTTCTTCAGGCTTGAAGGCAGTGCTCCAAAGGACCGTAAGTAGTAGGAAGGTCATCTCCAGGATTAACTGCTTGCTTGGATTTACCAATGTGCTCTACTGCAGAGATGGTGCAAAAACAACAATGGCCAGCATAAAATATAAGTGTTAGATATTAAAACCTGATATACAGCTTGGTACTTCACTTGTTTGCTTTCATTGAAGGCCCAAACATGAGTATTTTCAAATGTCTTTAAAATATTACTTGAAAACATGATTTTCAGTGATTATATAATATTCCACTGGATTGATTTAACCAAAAGTTGTGTAAAATTCCCCTACCAATGGGCACAAGCTATCTCTCATTTTCAGTAATTATGAACAACGCTGTAATTAACATCTCGTTCATAATCTCTGTCCCAGGGTGGTGTTCTCAGAAATGGTACTTCTTGGTTAAAGCGTATAAACGACTTGAGGATGCTGTTCTAATGCATCCCTCTCTATCTTTAAATGCAGTGTGCTTCATTTACTAGCTCATTCATTGTTCCTAAATGTTAGTGTCCTTCATGAGGGTAACTCTCATCTCACTCACATTTCTAGATTGATATCTGTGGCTGTAATGAAACATGAGGATACACACAATTTGGAGGATTAAAGGGTCTGTTTGGCTTCACTTCCAACTCACAGTCTGCCCCCATTTTGGCTCATTTGATCATGCTTAGATAGTTTTCTTATACAGCCCCAAACTACCTGCCTAGGGATGGTGTTGCCCACAGTGGGCTGGGTCCTCCAGCATCAAGATACTACCCACAGGCCACTCTGAACTAGGCAATTCTTCAGTTGAGGTTTTGCTCTCAGATAATTTTATGTATGGTGTGTCAAGTTGACAGTTAAAACTAACCAGGGCACTAACTCATTCAGAACACCCCTGTGATGGTTTGTATGTACTCGGCCCTGGGAGTGGCACTATTAGGAGGTGTGGCCTTGTTGGAGTAGGTGTGTCACTGTGGATGTGGGCTTTAAGACCCTCATCCTAGTAGCCTGGAAGTCAGTCTTCCACCAGCAGCCTTCAGATGAAGATGTAGAACTCTCAGCTCCTCCAGCACCATGCCTGCCTGGATGCTGCCATGCTCCTACCTTGATGATAATGGACTGAACCTCTAAACCTATAAGCTAGCCCCAATTAAATATTGTCCTTGGTCATGGTGTCTGTTTACAGCAGTAAAACTCTAACTAAGACAACCCCTAAAACACGGGCCAGTTATCCCTCAAGACATCCTGCTGCAGTGAGTAGATACAGGGTGAGCAAACCAGAGAGTGTCATGGGACCTCAGATCCTTCCCCATTAGTGAACCAGGGAAGTTCAGTGCCACCCAGAGTCCTCCCTGACATCTACCACAGGGAGTCCAGTTGTTCCTGTACCACAGTGGTCCTTGGTGGTCCCTACAATACAATCCCACAGCGTAACCTGTTGATATCCTCACAGTTTAAAGAGGAGTTTCCTAATGATTTGAGTTTCCATTGATTCTTCTCTAGGAGGCAGGGAGAGGGAAAAGCATAACTGAGATGCTGGTATATGGATGCAGCAGGATAGGATCCAAATAGTACCCAACGTGAAGGTCCAGGGCTTCCTCTCATGAAACCCCCAATCTGAGACTGGGCTTCTCTCAGTTCTGAGCCCCTCCAACTCCAGTAGAACCTCCGCAGTACAGCAATGACATCAAGGGCTTTCATTTTAAACACTGTTGACAAACTACAGCCTCTTTTATCAACCCAACCACTAACAGAAATGGTTAGGAGACAAACTGACAATGTTTACCAATCTAAGGGCTCAGTGTTCCTGTGGATGGCTCTGGAAAATGCTAAAAGCGTTGCAATGTCTCATCCCTGCCTTCCACTTGCTAAACTCCACCTAGGCAACAGTCGTACATACAAGGACCATGCACAAGGACCATGCAGTCTTGCACAGAGGGCTGTGGTAACCAAGTGTCTCCAAAGTGAGGCCAGAGTAGCTCAAGGAGGATGTAATACATGCTAATTCAAATGAACTAAAACCAAAAAGGGGGGTGAAACATTATCAATTATCAATAAAAACATTATCATTGCTTTCTCTATTAATTGGCTGACTTAAAAGACACTTAGGATAACTGATTGGAATTACCAGTAACCAGAGGTAAGTTTATGGAGATCCCCTGCAAGCCTGTTATCCCACTAGAGTCTTGCATGCAGTGTACCACCCAGCTAAGTGGGTGCTTGGGAATGTGCTGAGGTGCCTTGAACACCCCACTTCTCCTGTAAAGATTGTTACTGAGGACCAAACCCAGCACCCCACATAATATTGTGTGCTGCACTATTGGGCTGTACCCCAAACTCCTCCGATGTTTTGAATCTCCCCTTGCACATGTGTAATCTCGGGATGTGGGCACTTCCTGGAATCCCCATGTGCTGTGAGACCATAGAGAGAGCCGGAGCGCTCTTCTCTGGATTGCCATAGCTAAGTGAAGGCCAGGGTTGAAGTGATTCTAAGCCTTTGAAGGAAATGAGCCCTGAGAGTACACCAGGTCCTGGGGTATGGCATAGGGGCTGAGGACCCTGTGCTCGGTCTCCTTAGGACTCCAAAGTCTTGCTGAAAACAAAAACTTGGAGGTCTTTTTTCATTTGTAGGGTGCTTTATACTTCAGCAAGCCAGAGGGAACTGAGGCATGTGAATGCAATGGCAGTCTTTATTCCCATGGGTAGAGTTGGCAGAGGGAAGGAAGGAAAGCTTCGCTCACGTTAATTAATAACAGCTTCAGCCCCTAGGAAGGCGGCAATCAAAACATCTCAAGCTTGAGGCATTTCAGGTGATGGCTGGGGCTCCTCCATCTTGCAGCCTTTGTCCCAATTCCATTTAACTGTGTAGAGAATGAATGATGTGCTCTGGGTAGCAATTTTACTTCAATTTCCTCAAAGTCCAAACCCCCGGGGACTTCTGATCTTCCTGCCAACTCTCTGAGCCCCCTAGTCATCTTCAGAGTCACACTGGGGACATTATGGCGTGTGTTTCTTTTTTTCCCATCTTCCTACCTTTCATTCCACCACCACCGCCCCCTCCCGCGCCAGGAGCACCCGTAACATGTTCATTAATGAATGCATTTAATCAAGTTTATGAAGTCTCTTTATTATCAGTAACCCTAATCGCTCTTAATTGCTGCATCATTAGTTCAGCCATGCTCAGATATAGCAGTTAGGCGGAGCGGCGCATGACAACTCCAGAAAAAAATACAGCTCGGCGCACGAAAGCCTGGGAGGAAGGAACTGCCAAAAGAAGAGGCAAGGGAGGGAGAGAGGAGAGGGAAGAAGCTGAAGCCGTGTGGAGCGGCCTGCTGCTGGGCAGAGAGGGGAAAGAGAGACCATTAAGAGGTTCGACCAGGTGTAAAGATGCTGGTGAGTCGAGTCGGTTTTGCATATTTTGAAACTTTGGGGAGCTCTGCCATCAGCAGCATGAGCAAATGTTCTGCTTGACGAAAGTCGATGTTATGTTAATACGGAGCACCTGCCACCCTCGGGGATCTCCAACCCTCTACAAGTTCTGTGGTTGTGTTCGAAGCCAAAGGCTTGGTGACTGTGAATCTGAACGAGGCACCTTGTCATCGGGAAAGCAGCGAGCGGTGTCCTGCTGCCGGTCTTTGCCGAGACATTAACTCCTTTGCCTGGTGCGTGTTCTTGAAGGCTGTGCAGAGCTGAGAAGACCCACTGAGATGCCTCAGGTCAGAAATGGAGAGGGCCAGCTGCTTGCTTTGGTGTTGAATGAACCTCCCCAGAAGGCCAGAGATCTGATTCCAGAGTCCAAATCCAAGCTAACACACCATCTGCCTCAGTTTCCTACCCATAAAGTATATGTGATAACACAACTTTGAAAAGTCACTTTAACAGCCCCTGAGAGTAGGTGTGTGGAAAGGAACAACAGAAACCCTTGGGCTGCTCCAGAGTGATGGTATGAGACAAGTTCCAGCCCACATACCAGTGATGTCCTTTGTTCTTGCATCCTCTACTGCTGCCTGCCTCAGTCTCATGATGTCTAGATTCTTTTGAAACTTAACTTCACATGCAGAAAGTCTCAATTCTGGAGGCACAGAATTTTACAAGCCTCCAATTTCTGAGAGTTGTTCTGAGGACCACGTTGCCACAGAAATACAAAACCAGCCTTTCTTTTACCATTTACTGGTAATTTTCTATCTGTACATGTGATGTTCACTGGCAAACATGTTTTAAATACCTATGTTCTGAACATAGGAGCAACATAGATCCAATTTTTAAGGTATTTATGGCTTAGGGATGAATCTAAGTCACTCAGGTATAACTATAGCCCAACTCCACTTTCCACCAGAACGCTAACTATTCCATAGAGAAGTGCTGTCTGTGCTAGATAACAAGCCAACAGAGAGGACACATGCGGAGCTGTCATCCATAAGTCTATGGCCGCTTGTGGCAAGGCTGGGGACAGCTAAATGACACACAGCTAGAATCAGCTTTGCATTTTGCAGACCCTGTGTAAAATGAAAGAATGGTTTTCCTTGCTCAACAATTATTCAGAATTTCAAGACAGTGACAACAGAACATGATAAGCACAGGGCACTTGGAAGCTTGGGGCCCTGTGCATATTCAGCTGTCCCTGCTTATGCCTGCAAAGCATCTTGAAAGGTCAGAAGTTCTGCTAGGATGTTCATTTACAGTACCCAGCACACTAACCTACGTGAGAGGTTCTAACTAAACAAAGAGGCATTTAGGTTATCATTCTCGGTTTTGATGACCTGATCAAGACTCTGAACCAAAGTTTAAGGAGCTTCTGTATCTATAACTCATCTCCACTCCCAAGTGCACAATACCTTTGGTGTTTCTGCATCTGTAGGCCTCTCTATGAATAATAGTCCCTTCTTGGGTATTTTCCAGATACTACTTGTAGGCTCATCCTTAGAACATTCTAGATGCTTTATCTTTGACAGAAAATATCAGGCAGTTTTGAGCCATAAGATCAACAAGTTGTAATCTGTCTTAGGTTTACTATTGCTGTAGGAGGGACCATCACCAGGGCAACTTTTAAAAGAATGCATTTAATTGATTGCCTGCTGAAGTGGAAACTTAAGGGTTCTTTGGAAAGTCGGTTGTGTTGGATGGTATTTTGGTGGGGCAAAGACATGAAGGAGTGTTTTTCTGAAGTGGACACAGGTGAAAGGCTAAGGCAGACTCATGAAGGAATATTTCACTGAAGCAGACACAGGTGAAAAGATGTTCTTTTAAAGCAAGCACATGAAAGGTCACATGATGAAGGATTCTTTGCTAACAACATGCATGTATTGATCCATCTTACATTGCATAATTGAGCTGCATTTGTTGGGACTCCATAGAGAGAAATGCAACAAAAAACTTCTGGTGGTATGCCTCGATTTTTGCCACTTCTGAGGACTCTGGCTGATTGACAGAGTGGTGTCAGCTAAGATAACACACATGCTGAGGCAAGACACATGGAGGACACATGATATCTGGAGGGAGTATAAAAAGGACTCGACAGATAGTGACAGAGGCTGAGTTTGGCTTGCTTATAGAGCTAGCTGTGCAGTGCTTGTTGGTTTCGTGTCTTTGTTGATCTTTGGTAAGAGAAGCAAAGGCAAGAACTTCTCCTGTCATTCCTCCAGGTCTCTCCTGCTGACTTGTGCAGAGGCTGAGTCCTGGCTGTCTCTGCTAGGTAGTACCACAGCTGTTAATTTGTGTTTGACCCATATCTTTCTTCCACTACCTCTGGTGGGTGATGGGCTACAAGAGAAGTTAAAGTGTTTTAAAAACCATCATTAAAAATTAGGCTAGGACAAAGAAGTATTTTCAGGCAAGAATCTAAATTTTAGGCGAGAACAAGGAAGTAGGCATCAGAAATGACTTTGGGCTAGGACAGGGAAGTTGGCTCAGATATTTGGTCATCCTGATAAGCCCTTAGAAGCAGTGATCACAGGAGTGTTTATGGAATTTTGTTTATTGCTTTGCTTGTTCTTTGACTATGTGTGTTTATTGTCTTGCTTGTTCCTTGACTATTTGCATTTATTGTATTGCTAGATCCTCAACCTAGAACTGACCTTAATACTTGCATGTAATTAAAATGGTATAAAAGCAAAAAGGAGGAGGGGGAATGGGTAGGGGATTTCTAGGGAGGGGAAATGGGGAAAGGGGAAGACATGTGAAATGTAAACAAAATATCCAATAAAAAAATAAAATAAAAATAAATAGGCATTGAAAAAATTAAAGTTTCAGACTACTTACAATTTCAGAGTGTTGGTTCATAACCATCATGGCAGGGATTATGATGGCAGGCAGGCAGGCACAGCACTGGAGCAATAGCTAAGTGATTGCACCCTGATCCACAGGCAGCAGGCAAAGAAAGAGGTAGGGGCTGGGCCTGGCATGGGCTTTTGAAAATTCAAAGGCCATCTCCAGTGACATACCTCCACCTCCAAGGTCACACCTCCTAATCCTTCCCAAACAGTTCCACTAACAGAAGATCAAGCATTCAAACAGATGAGCTTAAGGGAACCAGCCTCACTGAAACCACCACACACCCTTTACCCAAAACCTTTCCTCGTTCCCATCCACATGACCACACCTCTTTCCTAAGTGCTGATTGTTCTATACATTGATTGACACTGCCTTCATGCCCTTCCCAGGGTGGTCCCATAACTGCAGGCTAGCTCCTGACTGAACCCTGTTCTGAAGCCCACCCAGAAGCCACAACACTGCTTTCCTTTGCTTTAATGGGTACCAACTCTGCTCTGGCCTCTAGATACTGCTTGCCTGAGACAAGATGGCAGAAACGTGCAAGGAATTTAACTTGGTCAAAGCACCATGGGATCTTTCACTGTTTAAGAACCAGCACTACATGGCCCCATCCTAAGCATTCGTGCCAATCACTTTCTATCAGGCCTCTATTAATCTTCTTCTTGTGTCTTGTCTTTGAACACTAGAAACTTGGAAGTGTAAGGATCATGTCTTTGCTGAAGGAACTGGACAACAAAGATGAGTTCAGTGTCAAAAGAGTTCAGAGAGGAGCATGGAGGAAGCAAGTGAGCAGGATAGTCAAATACAAGTGAGAACTGTGTGGTTGGATTAGTTTGTCCCTGTGGCTGTTGATTAACTCCATGTCAAAAGCAACTTGGGGAGAAAAGGGTTTATTTGACTTACTGGTTTCAATCTCAGATCACTGAAGGCTAGAATCCAGGCAGGAGCAATGGCAGGGACCATGGAGAAATACTGCTTACTTAGTAGCTTGCTCAACTTTCTTTCTGACAATGCCCACCTACATTGGGCTAGGCCTTCCCACACTAGCCACAGATCAAGAAAAGGCCTCACAGACCTGCCCATGGGCCAGTCCAATGGAGGTTGTTCTTTAATTGAGGTTTGCCTCTTCTCAGGTGATTTTAGTTTGGGTCAAGTTGACTAAAACTAACTATCAGACTAATCAAGCCACCTGATAAACAGGGGGCTCACCAGGCTGCCACAGTTGGGATGGTAATTTATAGTAAACACTTTTTAACCAGTAGGACTCCACTCTGAAGAAGTGATTAAAAGTACAATATGGTAAGTGTGTAACCCAGGAGTATTGTTGCCTATACCCAGTGTTGTTTCTGTACAGTGCTGTTTCTGTACATAGCCGAGTGTGCCGTACTTCTATAAGATAGGGAGTACAGTAGGTTTATTTACACAGACTCATCATGAACAAACAGACAAAGCGTCACAGGATGATGTCCAAGGGCTAATGATGTCACTGGGAGGCCAGGAGTTTTCCATTCCTTTGTAATCCTAAGGGACCATTACTGACTATAACATCATGGTGCAGCACGTGACTGGGTTGTACTGTTGCATACCTAAAAACGGAGTAAGGACTGAGACCAGCCTTCCTGTCTCATTCATTTCTGTATGAATCTGGATACTAATTTAAAACTCAGTGAACATCAAGATATAGAACGGCAATTTGTATGATAAAAGTGATGCACTCTGCAATAATTCTTGGAGAAAGATAATTTATATATTCCTCCCATTTTCATCTTTGAAGAGGATATATAAAATTCATGCTCATTTCTGAACTTTGGATTAAGACTGATATTGCCGATCAATTCTAGTTGCTACTGAGAAAAACCCCAAACTTAAACATAAACTTATTCATAGAATATCACAGAAGAATTATAGCATCTACAGTGACTTCAGAAAGTTCACCTGTCAATAAAACACAGATTGTGTAAAAAATATATAATAATCAACTATAAATTAATTGAAATACATACCCAAAGTGAGTTTTATAGAGTAAATGCATAGATTCTGAAAATTGGGGATTTGGGCCTGGAGAGAGAGCTCAGTTAGTAAAGTGCTTGGAGACAAATGTAAAGACCTGAGATCAACTCCTGGAACCCACATATAAAGGCTTGATGGGGTATCCTGTACTTGTTATCCCAGCGCTGGTGAGTTAGGGACAGCAGACCTTGGAGCTCCCTGGACAGCTAAGCCTAGCCTGCTTGGTGAGCTACGGGCCTGTGAAGAAACTCCATCTCTAAAAGGACAAGGGGAATGCTGTCTGGGAAAAATACTCAGTTTGACCTCTGACCTTCACATACTTGTACACACATACCTGAGTACACACATGCACTCACACAGAGGCACTACACACACACACACACACACACACATGAATTAGGACTTTGGATTCCTGAGACTAGACTCCACAGCCTTGAGCACAGTGGGCAAGCGTTCAGCCATCAGACACATCACAAGTTGCTTGTTGCCTGCAGTCCTCCAAGCACTATTGATGACCACCGGGACACCAGGACATTTATGAAATTCAGTTCATGATCTTTGCTATCTGCTCATTTCCAGCCAAATGAAACATTTAGTCATGTTCGAACATGGGTTTGTCATGGTGGAAAGACAGTTTCTGTTTTTTGTTTTTTTTTTCCTTAGGAACAGCACCCACAGCTAACCATTGAACTGATCATGGGGTTCCCAATGGAGGAGTTAGAGTGAAGACTGAAGGAGCTGAAAGGGTTTGCGACCCCATGAGGAGAGCAACAATACCAACCAAGCAGAGTCAACCACCAGCCTGGGAGCACTTAGGGAGGGACCCATGGCTTCAGCTGTATATGCAAAGGAAGATGGTCCTGTCAGGTATAGGTGGGAGAGGAGATCCTTGGTCCCATGAAGGCTGGATGCAGTGTGTGGGGGAATTTGAGGGTGGGGAGGTGGGAATGGGGGGATAGGTGGGGGCACATCATCATAGAAGCAAGAGGAGGGGGAATGGGATAGGGGATTCCTGGGTGGGAGGGGAGGTGGAAATGGGATAAGGGGATCACATCTGTAATGTAAATAAAATATCCAATTTAAAAAATACTCTTAAAAAAAAAAAAGAAAGAAAAGCATCGTTTTAATTTGTAATTGTATACTAACCCCTGGCCCATTCTCTGGCCTTTACTCTTGAAATATCAGATGTGGGCAATGTACACACTGACCTCAACCCAACAGGCCTGAATTAATTAAAACTAAGTTACACATCAGTTAGCATTGCATATGGATTTTGGCAAGCCTGTAAGATCATTTCCAGGGACTGGGTATACAAATGTGCAGTTGCTGAGACAAAGGAAAGGACTTTGTTAAAACCTGATTGTATAGATCAATTGTTCTTCCAGATGGTTGCACCAAACAGCGTATATTCGGTCTGAAAGTGTGTGGATTACAACCGTTTCTAAAAATATTAAAAATAAGATCTCACAGATTAAATATGAATTTCTTTTCACTAATGGAACATTTTTTGCCTTCGTTTACTAGATATCTACAGTTATATTCCTGTAAAGCATTAATAGCGTTTTGTTACTATTTGCTTTTCTATTGACTTGTAGAAATTCTTTCCACGTTATAATTTCTGTATACTTTGCCTATCCCACACAAATATATATTTCCAGTTTGTTGCTTGCGGATGAATTTTATTAGTGATGACTTTTGATATGGAAGAATCTGAAATTATTGTATAACCAAATGGTGACTTTTCCAAAGAAGGTTTCAGCCTGGGTGGATTCCTAGAAGATTTTAGGAAGAGTCTCCTCCCTCCCCAAAGTTAGAGACGATTCTCCTCTATTTCACAGTAGCATTTTAATCCAGATCCTTCTGTACTGAACTTTGATATGCCAACCAAGCAATAACATATATATGTATATCTGTATATATATACAGATATACATATATATGTTTATATACATATATGTGTGTGTGTGTTTATATACATATGTGTGTGTGTGTGTGTGGTGTGTGTATGTGTATATATGTAGATATATAATTACCATGATTGCATATGACTGATAGATGCCAATGCTAACCTACTCCCATTGGTCTATTTAACTAAACGTATCAACCGTTTTCATGTGTTTACTTTCTAAGTTAAACTCAAAATGACCCCATCTGGGACTTCAAGTGGATTCTATAATTTATAGGCTGTGATGAAAGGCATTTGCACACAAATATTTACAGCAAGAATCTGGTCTCTTCTCCATGCTTCCTTTCTTTCCTTGGTTCTCTCTGTCCTGGTCTTACCGTTCTTAGGTCCCCTTTGCTTCCTATTACACCTACAAGTTATCACCGTTTCTTTGTGAGTGGGACTTTTCCATGCTTAGCCTGCAGTTGGTTCCTGTCCACACTCAGAGTCTGTGTCTTACTATCAGCCTGCGTACTAAATTATTATTGATTAAATTATTTTCATTAACTCGGGTCTCCTAGGTTTATAAAAAATATCATAATTTATGACGAACATCTCTGGATCCTTCCAATATGTATCTCACATTTAGGATCTTTCGTTTTATCTTAACAATAACACTAAATGATCCTAATGTAAACTTTCTAAATTATAGAAAATTTTCCTTGTGGGATGCTGATTTTTATAAAATGCACCTTTCAAACCCTAACAAGATAATCATGTTTGTTTTTCCTCTTAATTAACCTATTAATGTAATAAATAATAATACATTTTAAAATTATATTAATTAATTCTCTAATGTTAAACAAGGTTTTCAGAATCGTATGTAGAAAGAAACCTTCTAGCTGATACATGTTTCCCTTTAATAAATTTTCATTTGTCGATACCTTGCTTTGTTTGGGGAGAGTGTTATGTATATTTCTTTTATATTTGAGATACTCTATTCATTTTCATTATTAGAATTGAAGATATACCCGTCACTTCATGCTATGGAGACATTTATATAATACCATTTTCATTATAGATATGAGTCGATTTGCCTGAAAAACTACCTTGACCTGAATATTTTTTGGCAAAGTTCTAGAAGAGAGGGTTTTTATTCTACTAAAAATATTTACCCTATTCTTAATTAAATTTTGGACAATTTCTTTTTCCCAATTTGAAGAAACACCATTTACATATATTTTCAAACTTAGTTGAATTAGGCTGTATGCAATAGTTTTTTAATTGCTTTTTGATTATTTTTTTAAATTTTTCCAGTTTTGCTGAAGGGTAACTGACAACCAACAACTCTTCATATTTAAGATGTATACCATGAGGTATTTAATACTTACATCAGGTTAACATTTTAATTATTTCATTTGAAAACATGTAATTGAAATGCAGTAGGCTGAATCCCACACCCCTGCCAATGAATCTATATCCAAATTCTCAGAAAATGTAGATCTTAACCTTAGATGGCCTTGAAGCTGCAATTTAGATGAGAATCTTGAGTTGGAGTGACTTTCTGTGTCATTCAGATGGATGTTATATGTGTGCTCAAGGGTTTTATAACAAGCAGAAAGGTCAAAGGACTCAGGATGGCAGAGGCCTCCAGTGTCTGGAAACACCAGGATACAGTATCTTTCATGGGATCTTCAGGAGAGCAGCTTTACCCACTTTTCTTAGCCCAATAAAGCTGGTCTCTGACTTGCAACTTTCTGAACTATGAGAGAACAGATTTGTGTTATTTTCAGCCACTACACTGATAGGAGATTGTTTTACCAGCCACAGGAAACCAATGTATGTGTTTTTGATGCAAAACAGCTTTTCATAATCTTCTTGGTGTTTGTTCTGTTTAATTGGTCTTTTTGGTTAGTCAGTTAGCTTTTATTCTTGTAATAATGTGACTTTTGTTTATTTCAGTCTCTTGTTTCTGTCATTTCCTTAGAGGACTTACTTTAAAATTTTATGCATATGAGCATATTTGCCTGCATAAAGGTGTGCCATGCTTCTGCTTGGTGCCTGCATAGGACAGAAAAGAGTTTAAGATTCTCTGGGACTGAAGCTATATATGGATGGTTGTGAGCCACCATGTGAATTCGGGGAAATCTAGCCTGGGTCCTTTGGAAGAACAGCATCTTAACCTCCTAGCCGTGTATCCAGCGCCACTTGGCTGGTTCTCTTATTCTCAGTTTTATTTTTTGTTTCTTTAACTTCTTTCATTTCTTCTTAAGGTCAGTAGAGGATGGGAAATCACCCTTTAAAAATATATTTTGCCACACTGTATAACTTTTGATAAGTGGGCTTCATACTTTTTTATATTTTAAAACCATCTGTCATTTCAGTTTTGACTTCCTCTCGGCTCCGTCCTTGTTGGCAGAGAATTTTCCTAACGCTAGAGAGTTTGGCAGGGACTGTTGGTAAAATTTAAACTTAATGCACCATGGTCAGTGAGTTTGGCCACTGAACTTCCTACTTTGGGAAGTTATTTTTACAAAGATTCAGCTTGTGGACGCTGCATTGGCTTGGGGCAGCAGACCATACCCAGATCCATCTCTTTATCTTGTTGTGTCCACAGTACTGGTTCTGTAGCTATGCTTTGAACTTCTCTGGGCTTCATCCAAAAAATGGGAACAAATCTAGGCAGGATGGAAGAGTTGACATATGAACAGTGTTTTCGACAAGGTCTAAAAAGGGCTACCAAGTGCTCAGTGTGTGTCCATTTTTATCAGTAGGATTTTTATTACCAGGCCAGTAGCATTCCCAAATGAGATTCTTACCAAGAGTCAGGTTACCTGAGCTATACAGCCAAGTTACTCCGGATCTGGGCATATAGTCTTGTTTCTGCATGCTGGAAGTTGATATAGCTGAGAACGTGATGAAGCCAGACAGATCAAGAGTGGAGTCTGACTTCTCTCCTTGGTTTAATTTGGTACACTGGATTGGCTAGTTAGGATTTTTCATCTGTGCATGAGAACAATACCTCTGACTCTCTAGAGTCAATAGACACACTGATGTAAGACAGGAACCACAGGGTAAGGGGATGGCTCAACAGGAAATAGCATTTGCCACACAAACAAGACCTAAGTTCTAATCATCATGTAAAAATTCCAGCATGGTCATGCACCCAACTGTAATGCCAGAGCTGTAGTGGGTAGAGGCAGCCGAGGTCCAAGTTCAGTGATAGACCCTGTCTCAAGGGACTAGAGCTGAGCGTGATAAAGAAGGACACTAAACAGATTCCTCTGTCCTCAGAACAAGTGTGCTAACACACTGCACTTGTGTATCTCCTCTCTGTCTCTTTCTGTTTCTGTGTCTCTGTCTTGGTCTCTTTGTCTCTCTAGTATTTCTGTCTCTGTCTCTCAACTTCTCTCTCTCTCTCTCTATCTCTCTCTCTCTCACACACACACACACACATCACACACACAGACACACACACACACACACACACACACATAAACACACACACCACACACACACATAAACACACATACACACACACACACCACACACATACACACACACATACACACCACACACTCACACACACACACACACACAAACACACATACACACACAAGCACACACACACCCCACAAGGAAGAGGAATTCCAGCCTTCTCCACCACTCATCATGACTAACTTCTGTCCTCTAAATTGCCTTGGCTTGTCTTTCTACTCTGGCAATCTCCTTCTAACCACGGATTCCCTTAGACAGAATAACAAGTGGACCTTGTTCCACACTGGGTTTGGAGAGCACAAAGCAGTAGAGAGGAGAGCTCTGCAGAGATTGGCTGGACTAGCTATGAGACACTGGTGTGGACAGTGTTGTATGGCTCTGTAGCCATGACATACATAGCTTTGTATCAACTCACAGAAGTGTAAAATATCTCAGACCCAGCTTTTAAAAAGTATTGTAAGCTTAGTGTGGGAATGGATGACAGGGGTGAGGGGAAGACAAGATGGTGGTGTCTGTCCCCTCCATCCCATCATGGGATGGGCTTAAGCTGGGAGTGCTGTATTATCAAAGGAAGTAAGAAGGAAACACATCTGGAGACATGTTTCTTTTAGCAGAAACATAGATAAATCAGATGCCCCAAATTCTCCTAAACCCAGTCTTGCATCTTTGAGTTCTCTCACCAAGTAGATGACATCTTCATGATTAAAGGGAGATCAGTACGAGGAGAGTTGGAGCGAGTAGCTATTCAAATAATGGCATTGAATACAAAGTAACAGGCAGAATCTGCATTCTTGCAGTCACTGGTGTGGATCGTGTTGTGTGGCTGTGTAGCCATGACGACGATGTTGCCTTGTATCAGTCTATAGAAAAGCAGAGGTGATCTTGTCTGGTGACCAACAGCTAGAGAACACAACATGGTGAAGCCAGCAGCAATGATCTACACAGGAAGGCAGATTTATGACTCATGATATGGAGGTGAGCATCATGATTCTCAGGACACAAGGAACAATGTGGGCTAAAGCAAGAGGAAGCTAATGAGCCCACTCTTCCCCTACATCTGCAAGGGATGCGCTGTCCATTCTTCTAAGAGAACCCAGCATTCACGTGCCCTGTTCCGATTTTGATTTGTTATGTCACTAGATTATATACACTCCATCACCAAAAAATCTGGTTATCTTGGGAGAATTTGGCAGCATTAAGGTCACAATGGAGTAACTGGGCCTCCTGAGTTGATCAGAATATTTTTAAATGGCTGATGGTCACCTGTCACATTCAGTTTCCATATTGGACATAGCCATGGCTGACTTCTGAGCACTTCAGAGTACAGAAGGCATTTCTTATTTCCCTTTAATAGACAGCAGGTGGTAGAGATACTTAAGCACAATGGCAGTAGCTAGAAGGATGACAACAATGGTGGGAGTGTCCCTCTCTGAGATAGACAGGGCCACCATGCCCAGCCTAAGTTCTAGAATATGGGACACTTGGAGACTGATACTTCCTCCTGGCCGTTCCCAACTCCCCCCTCTCCCAGAGTGCCTGGAAAGAGGAATGACCCAGCTAAGAACAGGGCAACAACCTCAGAAAATACATCACAGGTGAGTGTTTGAAAGGAGTGGAAAAAAGGCAACATTTTCCATTATGGGCAGTGTGTCGGCACTAATATTCCCCTTTCCTTAACCACAGGCTACCCACCACCACCCGGAGCTTCTGATCTTCGTTTCTAATAGCTTCCATGGAGGAGCCTGCTGGAGAGGTTTTGTCTTGCTGACACAGCTTATTTCCACACTCATTGGCAAGGAGAAGGCTACTTTGTTTCTGAGTTCATCGGAGTCACAAGGCATGCTTTTGGATGAGCAAAAATAGCAAAAAGATTGTTACCACCTTTGCCAGCCACTATGTAACAACGGCCTCATACAGACCCTGCCCACCTCTGTGTCCACTCCTGCTATGCTTCTAGACTACCTGGGAGGGGTTCCAGCTGAGGATACTTTGTATACACAGGAGTCACTGAAACTGTGTGCCTGTCTGTTCTCCTTAGTGCGGAAGGGAGGAAAGTCCTAGGTAAGTAACATCCACTCTGCTGAGAGTTGCTTTTGTAGGTCACAGGCACACGGCTAGGGCCAACCATACAGGAAAAACCACTTCTGTGTTAAAACCCCTAGAAATTCATGTTTCATTTTACAACAAAGCAGTGTTTACAGGACACGTTTCTAGAAGCTGGGAGTGTGCCCAAGATGGCAGCTAAACATGGAGAAATGTCCAAGCTAGTACAGAAGATATATCCATGCCTGAGAAGCAAGGATAAAGCTGGTCATGCTGGGAAAATGACGCAATCTCCCTGAGCCACTGATTTTTAATTTATCACATAGGACTCACAATGATGGCTGCCTTATTTGAGGGGTTGTAGCCCTTAGTGAAGAGCTACACAGATGTCAGCCACTATCGCTCATACTTCCACAGTGGATACAGGAAGCAGGATTCAGAATCTGATCGTCTGAATTCTCTCTGACCTGGATCTTGGACTCAGAACCTCTTCACGATGGATTGAGGTCTCCATCATCTTTTCTCCCATCCCTGTTACCTGCAAGGATGCTGACAGCCTTTGGCACACTGAAAGGGTGTGGAAGTTTCACTTGTCTATTACTCCAACGGTCTTTAGAGTGCACTCCAACTCTTATTCAATTACAGACCCCGGTGCCTGGTAGATTGATACTCATTCATAAGTACTTAAGAAGTGTTAAATTTAGAAGACCAAATTGTGACTGAGTAGAAGAGAAATGAGCAAGGTACTCTGAAGACAATGTTTCTACTGGTTGCATACTGACCTCACGGTACCCTACAAGTACAAAATGTGCACGTGACTCCTCAGGGCACACTGTCCTCCTTACTCTGCTCATCTCCTTCAAACAAACAATACAGTCAAAAGATGGGCTGCCTGTCTTCCCAATTTGCTTCTGCTCATCCCCACTGAGACTGCTCTCAGGCATTCTGTTTGCTGCACAGAGCCTGAGGATTTGGACAGGAACCGTCTGAGCAGGAGGGGCAGTCTGTCACAAAGTGGCCCACCAGATGGCTTAACCATACTGATGCCCAAGGCAACCAAGAGCTGGAGCAGCTCCTGGAGTCAAGGGTGACAGAATCGCAGTTTGTGTCCTGTGTAAGACAGCCAAGCTCTTCAGGGTAGATGAGAGGGATATAAGGGGGGATATATATTCTTACTTTCTCAGGTAACTGCCAACCACTTACACAGTGCTTTCAAAGCCCCACCATCTTCTCTGCATGATGGTCTCACATGCTTGAAATTAGACCAAATTGCCTTTGAATTCCAGCTCTGCCATTGGCTAGCTATGGCCATGTGATTTTGCTCTTGAAGACCCATTTATTTTTTACATTTGTAAAGCAAAACTAGTAGTAGTTATTGTGATGTTAGTGTAAGTTATTATCATTTAATATTGCCATCTAAATCCAGACAGAAAAGCCAGGTATGGTAACTCACTCCTGCAGACTCAGATGTTTCGGAGATTCAGATAGGAAGATCTCAAGGCCTTGGCTTTCCTGGGTTATGTCGCAAATTCAGTTTCAGAAAAACCAACAAATTTAGACAAATTCAACAAATCCACAGTGGAGCTCAGTAAGGCACACTGAAGCACTGAGGATTTTACAAGGGGCCAGATCCATTCTAACATTTCTTCACTCATTTACCCTCCACAAAAAAAAACATGAGTAGGTAATTTAAATGATAATAAGCACAAATAATATGTATAGCATGAATACAAATGATCTACAAACATTGCATAAAAGACAAAAAATTAAAGCCCCAGGGCGCTAATTGTCTATTTCAGCCCCCTCAGCCTGTAAGTCCTGAGTTTGGATTCCTCTACTACCCTTTTCTCAGAAGTTTCCCTTTTGGCCATAGCAACTGGTAACACACGTTACCTAAGAGGGTCTAACTCTGCCTTGTCCAATCAGCTGATGTGAGGTATACATCCCCAGCCTTCTCTTCCCTGGATAAAATGTAAAATGTCCCCATATTAAGCTGTGGTCCAGACTCAGTAAAGAAGGGGCCAACTATCAGCTTTGAAAAGCTGGCAAGTTTAGGGGCAGTGAAGTACACAAATGATCCTAGGCCAGAGCAGAGGATGGAGTGGAAAAACCCATCATTTGAAGCACCATGGGCTCACTGGCTCACACAGACTTTGGCCCAGAGCTTTAAGCTAGAGTCAAGTAGAGCTGGAGGCCAGCTCAGGCAGGATAGGCTGCTATTGACTTTTCTCTTGGGTAAAAGTTTGGACCAGTGACCCAGACACGAAGTGTTGCTTCCTTGGGTGAGAGACCAGGGAATTCTCCAAAAGCTTGTCTTCACTGGAGTGTAGTGAAGCAAAGAGCAATGACAGCCTCCTCTTCTTTTCCTAGCTGTAGATATTATGGGATGACTTGGCTGGCTCTAGTAGGTGCTGATCTGTTTCTATTTCCTCATGCCTCTCTCTCAGCAGCCTACAGCCTTTGAACAGGAGAGAGTAGGTCTAGTCATGACTCTCTTCTAAAGAACTAAGCACTGAGTGTTAGACTGGGCCTAGTCATAGAGGCTGGGGGGAAGAGTCTGTTGGAAGCAAAGACCAAGGGTCATGAAGCATCAAGCACAAGCCATGGCAAGTAGGATATACAGGAATTTCCATCCCTGGCCATTTCATGTCTCTGGCTTCCGAGGCACAGATACTCAGTACTCAGTGCCTGATGTCTATATGCTCCAAGTAAAGACCTTGTCTCCGGGCTCTGCTGTGTCTTGGAAGAAATGTCACCAGACATCTAGAGAGCCAGGCCTGGCCCCTGCAGAGACCACCCAGTCCTGAAATGCCTCCCTCTGCCAGACAGAGCCAAAGCTGACCTGAGAGCAGAGTGTAGCCATGGCTGTTGCTTAAAAGCTTTCCCACATGCAATAACCTCTCATTATATTTTAATGTTGTTGTAACTTTATGGCTTAATCAGTATTTGCAATTTGTTAGTAGCCTGGGCGGCCATAAAATTGTTTTTCAGGTACTGAAACATCCCATCAAGGTTTGTAAAGCAGTGGTTCTTGGTTTATCACATCCATAAAATGCCCTGGCAATTTGACAGATATAATAACTTTTTTTATCAAGTGTCTAATTTGAGAGGAAATTAAGCCATATGTTACATGCAGCTCGTGCTGGGCTTGGGAGCTGTTCAGCTGCCCAGTCTCCCAGGGATACCCCTCTCCTCGCCCATCTGTCCCCTTGAGCCAAGGGCCAGAGTCCTTTCTGCCCCATGTATAAGACCACTGTCACCTCCACAGGCTGTCAGTGTCCTGTGTGGGTGTTGCTGAGGGGATGGGATTGTGCATCTATCCTGAGACCCTCACAGTAGCTGAGAACTCAGACCATCAACCAGTTATTTCTGCCTATGACTCTTCCTGCAAGCAGGTACTACCTAGGCCATGCTCCACAGAGGGCCTGTGTAAGAAAGGAGTAAAGATAATTCTCTGCCCACTACCTAACTCTATCTCCCTTCTGCTCATCCATTTAATATCTCCCACTATCCTCCACATTTTTCCAAGTCACAGGAAGAGAATAACTCTATCAAGAAGAATCTCTTCCTGGTGATATGAGTATCCCCCCCTACATACATACATACACACACACACACACACACACACACACAATTTTTTATGCATTTTTTTTCTCTTGGGGAAATGTTGAGCTGAAGAACAATTGCAGTTGAGGATTATTGTCTTGGTTATGGTTTTATTGTTGTGAAGAGACAACTCTTATACATAAAATATCTAATTGGGACTGACTTACAGTTTCAGAGGTTCAGTCCATTATCATCGTGGCAGGAAGCATGGCAGTGTGCAGGCAGGCATGGTGCTGGAGGAGCCAAGAGTTCTACATCTTGATCCAAAGGCTGCCAGGCAGAGACTCTTCTGTAGACAGCCAGTAGGAGGGTCTCTTTCACACCGGGCAGAAGTTGAGCATAGTACCTCAAAGCCCACCCTGACAGTGACACACTTCTAACAAAGCCACATCTCCTAATAGTGCCACTTCCCATGGGTCAAGCATATTTAAATCACCACAATTGTCATGTGCTTCTGTACTTCCTTATTCCATTCCGCCTCAAGTTGTGACTGGCCCATAAATGCCCTTAACTAGCCTCTTATGTGGTTGAGAATTGGGCTAAGCTAATTTCCCCAGCTCAACTATGCACCACCGTGAATGCAGCTGGTGGGAAGTTGAGTCCGTCTCATCTGGCTTCTCAACACCTAACTTCCTCTCAGTGGGGCACTAGCCTTGGATAATCATGCTAGAACATGGGGCCTGGACCACGTATGACATCATTGCCTCTGACGTGCTCAGCATTTAATAGACAACCGACTACTGTTTGGCATTCAGCATCTTAAGTGTTCAGAGACAACAAGGGTAGGGTCATTATCTCTCTGAAGAAGCTGACCAGAAAAGCAAATTTTAGAACTATGACATTGCCAAGAGAGAAGAGAAGAGTACCATAGCTCAGTCTGAGCTCCGCAACAGTGACAACCCTTGGTGCCTGGGACAGAGGGTGGGAGGAGCAAAAGTCTTTATATAGGAGGACCTATCAGTCTGAATATATGGAAAACTCAGAGTAAGAGAAAACAGAACACATGTGATAAAGTTTCAGTAAGCATGACTATGGTTCCAAGCTATATGTGATCTTGGCCAAGAGATACCTAGAACGATAAACAAAGACCAACTCCACGGTTATCTGGTCCCTGGTTAAGACCAGGGTGGAAATGGTAGGTGACTGTCAAGAGAATGAGAGCTATGTGGTCACAATAGAGGTTTTGGTCTCAGTGACTTCAGGGTAGTAGACCACAATAGAAGCAGAGAGAGCTAAGCTGTAGAGAACACTTGGTCCATTTGTGCTGTTTAGAAGTCAATCCTTTTCCTGTCTATCTTCCTCTTAGCACCATAAATATCCCTTTGGAGTGAAACTGCGTTTGTCTTGGGAGGAGAAGGTTGATGTTCTTCTCTGTTGCCAGTCTGCTCAGATTCTTGATCTCACCACTTTGGAATGCTAGAAGCAGGCTCAGGCAAGCCAGAGGCAATCTAGTACTTCCTCATAAGGACTGCATTTGAGAGGACCACTGCAAAACACAGTATTTCCCAAGAAGGGATACGACAGTGTTTTCAATTGCCACATGCTCACCAGAACCCTGCCACTTGCCTTCCAAACACAAGAACAAGAGTAACTGTGCATTGATGCAAAGCCCTTTTCACAGGGACTCTTGGAGTTCTGTCACTAATGGGGCTTATTTATCCTCAGAGCACCTCTGTGAGGCATTTACAGGAAAGGGGTGCCCTGACTCACATAAACAGTGTCAAGATTAACATGGAGCCAGACTACCCTGTAACTCCAAAGCCCTGATCAGATGGAACAGAAGTCACCCAGTGATGTATAGATAAGACAAGCATTCATGCTATAGTGGCATGACTCATATTCTCTCTGAATGTCCCCTTGGCTTGCTTGGACCTGTCGCTGTTTGTAGTGACTCTGTGGTTATGGGGAATTAAGAAGTAAATCTACCAGACTGAGGTTAGGACATAATATCATCTCCTTGGCTAGTCAGCCATGTCCTTTTAGGCCAACGGGCACCAAATGGCCATTTGGGAAAACCCAGAGACATAGTCCACACATGTAATGGGTTACCGGCCTGGCCAACTCAGCTTTGAAACGTATTCCCACAATGAGCAATTGCAAATCGATAGAAGGAAAATCGCCTTTTGCCAGCCTCACACAGAGCCCTGGGAGAACCAGGGCAGCATCTGTCATAAAAAAGCCTTCTTCTGGCCAGAATGGGCTGGCTCAGAAGCTGCGAGTGAAAACAGAAGTTGAATAAGAGCTGTGTACTGTATTTGTTTAAATTTCATCCAGCGAATGCCTGTGACGCAGGAGACAGGTTTATGGAGAGAGAAATAAAATGCTGACAAATGGCCCTGTAATCAACTGGAACATGCAATAAATCATTAGAATGCCAATAACACTTCCAGGACAAGCTTACAAAGGTCATTACTGTGTCACAATACATCTTCCAGCACCAAACAAAGCAAACAGAACATGTTGGGAATGGGATTATGGGGGAAGCATCTGTCAGTCCTAATTAAGAATTAACTACAGATCGTATCTTGGGAGATGTATAATTTATTTTCCCTCTTCTTCCTCCCAACACACTCACACAAAAAAAAAAAAGAAAAGAAAAATAAATCAATAAAAAATTTAACTCATTCTAGAGCAGAGAAGATGTCAAACAAGAACACACTGAGCAGAGGCAGATGTGATCTGAGCTCTAGGAGAGTTAAACATAGAGGCAGCAGAGGCCCAAGGGCAGACAGAGAACGCTGGAGAGGCAGCCTGGGCTCCCGGAAGCTGAGGCTTTCCTGTGCCCAACCCAAGTCGTTCAGTTTTACGCCATGAAGAATGGCGGGGTTATTTAATACTTCAGCAACTAAGTTTTATTAGCTGGAAAGAGGCAGCAGGAAGGTTAGAAGTTAAAACAAGGTGGCATCAAATTCTTCTTACCTGAATGTTCTGGGAAGATTGAGTTTGCCTGCAAGCACTAAAAAGCTCAACTCAGGGTGACTTAAAGAAGTGTTTATTTTCTCACATAACAGAAGTCAACCGGTTGGAGGTACAGGGTCTGGATTCAAAATGTCTGCCTTAGAATTATTTAGCCTTGGCTTTTCCCTCTCTTTTTCCTCCCAATTTCTTTGACAACATGGTCACAGGTGGTGGCCCCTGCAGCTCCAGGTTTCCTGTCCATGCTCCAGGAAAGAACAGAGTGGAGGGAAGTCTTTGAATTTCATAGTCCCTGAATTAGGAAAATCAGTTTCCCCAAAGGCCCCAACAGCCTTAAGCGTTGTGTTTCATGTGCCACCCCCCAACAAAATGCCTGAGAGAAGAGGATAAATCATCATTCGATTTATATTTGGGATTCTGATCACGAGGAAATTGTGTTATCAAGTAATGGGGCTCTTCATGCAAGGAGTGTGGGCTGGGGAACAAACGGGAACTTTGTAGGTACAAATGATTTGCTTCCTGCTGTTCCCAGGAAGGTCCTTCTTTGTCCAAGGAGGAAGGCACTGGGCAAGGACTCTTGGGAAGGGGGCGGCGCCTGCGCAGTAAGGCCTGCATGACTATCGGCACCAAGTGTGAGCTGCCATCAAAGCCCATTGTCCTCACATCATGCTCTGCTCTTTTTTAAAGACAGCAAAGTCTTTGTTCTGTCTTAAAGTAAGCATGGGTACTCAGGGAAAAGTCAGTAGGCCATCTAACAAGCACCACAGGTCAGATGCAAAAACACCCACCCCTTTCCAAGATGTTGCTGTCCATGATGACTTCAGAGAAGGCCCTTGGATGTCTTTTATTGTTTATCCACAGTTTGCATTCCTCCACACAGCTTATCTGCTCCTCTGGCTGTGCGTGTGCGTGTGCGTGTGTGTGTGCGTGTGTGTGTGTGTATTTCTAATTGCCACCGCCCCCTCACGCCCCCCTTGTGAGCCAAGCTTGTCTTTCTGCGCAGGCGCCTTTCCCCAAGGCTTGTTCAGGGAGGTTCCCGCAGGCTGCCTGCTTTTTATGTCCTGATAGTTGCTTTTAGCCTCATTGCTGGCATCGCTCTTGCAGGCGCTCTCTCACTCTTCCTACCTTCCCTTCTCAGGTCTGTTTTCTGCTGGAGTTGCATTTCTCCCTTTATTTTATTTTATTTTTTTCTGCTGACAGAGACAAGAGCTTGTCCTAGTTCCCCACTTCAGGATTTGTTGCAAACTTCAAGGTACAGGTTTATGGCTGCCCGTGTCCCGGTTATAGAACAGCTCTTATGGGCCCTAATAAACCCAGCTGCTCTGGGGCCTCTTAAATTCCGGCAGAAAGATGGAGAAAAAGCAGTGCTCAGTCCCGTGCCATTCGGGACACCTCATCCTTCAAGGATGGCGATAATGTTTCTTTCTTGGGGGAACTGAACGCCCATAATTCTTGGATGCTGCCCAGGAACAAAAGGTGAAAAGACAAGGTATCCTCTTCTTCCAGGTGTCTAGCTGATGGTAGATCCGAGCTTGGATGTAGCTAGGGCTTGGAAATTGGAGTAAAACATGGCAGAATTTTATCTAGCCTCAAAGCCTCCATTGCTAAACATGAAGTTGGATTGTGACAGATTAGGATGAGTAGAAATCCCACAAGGAGACTGTTGTCCCTAACCTTTGAGGGTGGCCTCCGAGGCATGCCTGAACACAGCATCCACATTCTTCACCATAGCTGCTCACAAAACACTTCCCCTTACTTTAGTGAGGAGCTCCATATAACAAGTCAGGTGGTTATTGTTTTCCAAGTGAGACGGTTAGTTTTTTATTGTCACAAACTAGCGCAAGCTAGAGTCACCTCAGATGGGGGGTTGCTTCCAACAGATTGGCCTGTGAGAATGTCGTGAAGCATTCTTATTGATTGCTAACTGGACAGTTACACCCTTAAACGGGTAGGCCTGGGCTATAGACTAAACGTAGCTGAGCAAGCCTCAGGCAACAAAGCACTAAAGAGCACTCCTCCATGTTTTCCTGCCTGACTCCCCTCAGCGATGAGCTGTGCCCTGGAAGTATAACCGCTATAATAAACCATTTCCTCCCCGAGTTGATTTTGGTCAAGTTCATCGTAGCAACATAAGTCAGGCGGAACACCGAGGGAGTGGTTCAGTTGTTAATTGTGGTTAATTGCTCACGGTCACAGAACTGCTTAAGGGGCAGCAGAGACTAAATCCCAGTTGTTGTGAAATATCCCATGCTTAGCTCCATTTCAAACTGTCAACGTTAGAGGTGGAGGGCTGTGGGGTGGTAGGGGACTGCCCATACCTATCTCTAGAACGTACTAACCGCAGACTGCTTTAGGGGGAAAAAAAAATGAAAGCAGACCTAGAAGTCCCTGCCTCTAGAGCTCTTCAGAAAGCCACTTAACCTCTTGGGGCTTCGGCTCCTACTTTATAAAATGAACACCAGTGTTCCCAAGATGCCTTGGGGCATACTCTGGGAGCAGTTTGTTTTGAGCGCCCCCTTACGACTTACACATTGTAGTGCATGCTCTTCTACTAACATACAAAAGACAGAAGGCTTGAGAGCCCTCGTTCTAGATCAGTGGTTCTCAACCTTCCTAACGCTGTGACCCTTTAACATGGTCTCTCATGTTATGGTGACCCCTCAATCATAAAATTATTTACATTGCGACTTTATAACTGTAATCCTGCTACTATTATGAATCATAATGTACACATCTGATTGGCACGATATTTGATATGCAACCTTATGAAAGAGTCCTTGGACCCCCTCAAGGGGTCGCGACCCACAGGTTGAGAACTACTGGTCTACAGATTGAGATCCCGCTGTGGTTTGGGTAGGTGTGTGTCCATGGAAATCTCACATGTTGGACTGGTCTCTGCGTAGTGGCATTGAGAGAAGGTGGGATTTTTAATTGGGAGTCCTAGTGAGAGGTAATTAGTTATTGTAACATCATCTTCACGAATGAATTAATGTCTCTCTCTGGCTGAGTGGATTAGGTCTTCAAGTGTTTGATCTGGGTTGGTGACTACTGAAGTAGTGTGCAGAAAATCATCTTCTGCCCTGTCAGTCACACACATCCTAACTATGTGATGTCATCCACCCGAAGGACTTCACTAGAAACCAAGCAATACCAGAGACAGGTCCTTGGACTTTCAGATCCGTAACCTAAGCAAGCCTCTTTTGTTTACAAGTTAACTAACCTCAAGCACCTTGTTAGCACAATAGAAAACAGAATAACTCAGGTGTTGACTTTCTATCCATGCCCCCCCCCAGCTTCAATTGAGCATCTAACTTGTAACAAGAGTACAAGGCATATAATCGGCTTTCGCAAATGATGACAACGACCTACTGCTCAAAATTTCCCTCCTGATGGCACTCAGGAAACAGTTGCTTTCCTCAGGAGAGATTTTTGAGGGTCCTGTTGAGGGCTGGCTGGTGATATTGATTGTCGAGGAGTAACCCTTCATTCTTGTTTTACTTGAGGATTTGGCGATCCAGGCCACAACATTGGTATGGTAAGACTTGTTTCCAGTAGTATGAAGCTCTTTGTTCCCCTGTCTTCAACATGGATCTAGAGAACCCAAGTCACTCAGCCTGCACTGTCCTTTTTTTTAAGTATAAAGCTGAGCGGTCTGGAGTAGTATTTCAGGTCACCTTAAGCTCTTCCCTTCAGCCCAGGTTTTGCATTAAATGAAAACTATTAGTATTCGGAAATGCTTTACCATGAGGGCAGCGGTGTGACCATGACCTCTGTGTTTGTGTAAATGTGTTTTTATTACCACCATGCCAGGGGTGGACAGGAGAGCCAGAGGAAGAGAAAGTGGCTGCTTATTAACATGGATCTTGTAAATGTTCAATCCTCAGTGGCTCAGCTCTCTGGGGTGGAATCTGCCTGTTGGTCTGTATTGTACTCTGTACAGCATGCGTACCTAGCCAGAAGTCCATGGTAGGGACTCTGACCCAAGAAGATGCTGTGTGACCTTCACTGCCCTCTACTTCGTACTGGTCTCCAATTATCATGGATTTGTTCCTTCCTGCCCTTGACTCACCTTCTTCGTCAGCAAAAGACAGCTCACATCTAGCCCTCTTGTCTATTTTTATACTTCCCTCAAGGCCAGCCTGAGCTACACTGTGAGACCATATCTGAAGAATCTTAGAATAGTGTTAGAATCCTTGTCTGCCATGAATCTAGGTCTTCTTTCCTCCCTCTCTTCCTCCTTTCCTTCCTCCCTCCCTTCATCCCTTCCTTCCTTCTTCCTTCCTTCCTTCCTTCCTTCCTTCCTTCCTTCCTTCCTAGGCAAGCTGGTAATGAAAGCATGTTTATACCAGTATAGAAGACATGGTCTCATGGCTAGCCCCATGGAAAAGAGTTTGCAAATACTTCCAATTTCCACAAGTAAATTTCATGTTCAGTCCCAGCATAACAAAAGAATGGCGATTTATCCCACAAAACGTTCTTTGGAATTCAAAAGTCAATGTCTGTTAATAAAGCTTTATTGGAACATTGCTGTTGACAACAGCCATGCTTGCCCTGTGTAGGCAAAGCTGAGTATTTGTGACAGACACCATAAGACATCTGAAACACAAGATAGGGCCTGTCAGATATTTGTAGAAGAAGTATGCTTTCCTTGGGTTGCTTGACTTTGCCTTTTCTCTCAAAACCTCCATCATCAGCTGATAACACTGATGCATTCAACTTTAACACTGCATAGCTCATATCAACACTACTGTTTATCTCTATGGTCTCCATCCACGTGTTCTGTGAGGCCAGTGTCTTGCCAGTTGATAGGCTTACTCTACTTTGGGCTTCTGGCTCCAATAGGCTTCCATCAAGAGGCACAAATAATCTTCTCTCTCCTTATTGCTGGCCAATGCCCCAGTATTTCTCAGCAGGACACCTCCAACCACCTCAGAAAGGTCTTCTAGCTTCCAGACTCCCTACTAGGACACCCATTTGTGTCTGTATTGTGTAAGACTGGCTGAGTACAGATGCTGGGGTAAAAAACATCTGCCTTAAATCCTAGCGTCTCCTCCATCCCATACTATCTCTTCAGCCCTGGGTCAGCCATTTCAACATATGCCCCTCTATTCTTCATCTATAAAATGAACTTGAAATAGAGCCTACCTTATAAAGTTATAGTGGACATGACTTACAAAATGAGAGGCTAGCTACAGGAGCATGTGCCACATGGACTTCTTGAAGACGAACTCTTTGAACCTTGAACCTTTCAGGTTGTCTAGGACAAAGACAGTCCTCAGCCTTGGGGTTCCCAGTGCCTGGTTTATTTAGTGTCCTAAATGTTTGTTGAATAAATGAATGAACTATGTACTCACTTACTTCAATGTGTTCACTCATCCAGAAAACTAGAGTTTTTATGCTCAATTCCCAACTATAGCCCCCTTCCCCTGTACTCTTGAATTGGTTACTGCAGATGGAAGTACACAGACTGTAGGAACAGAGACTGGGCAGGGGTTTTCTTAAATACCCTGGCCAGGCTCATATATGCGCTGTATTGATGAAACCCTCTTTGTCTTACATATCGGATCCTGTCCAAACTCTCAGGGATCCTCACGCCCACAGTGATGGTGAAGCTACCTTCATTCTGCTTCTTGGTCACCTTGGGTCTTCTCAGCCCACCCCAGCAGGCTGCTAAGCAGACCTGTAGGCACTTGCCCAGTGAGAACAGATGACGTACAGCTTGGAGGGTGCTCTTCCAGGTAAGTCGAGGTGACTGGAGTGGGCCAAGTCAGACCATTCCCACGGAGACACTCTTCCAGTTCCAATGAATTGTCACACTTCTCTCTCTTTAAGGGATGTTCCTCCTGACTTGTTCTGTGTTTATCCTCTGATTGTCTTTAAAGGTCAGCACAAATGCCAGACCTTCTAGAACTTTCCTCCACCCTGCTCTTCCTCCTCACATAATTTTTGTTTCACATGGCAATCTCTACTGCTCCACTGCTGGAAATCACAGGAATCTCTGCAGTCACAGGAAGAGCTAGGTCACATCTGAATTTGAGGCTCATAGCCACCATTAAGCCTTGCGCTCTGAGGGATTCCCAGAGTATTCAATGAGTGAATGACTGAATCTCCATCTCTCTATACCAAGACCCTCAGAAAAAGAGCAAATTCTTGTTCAGGTTACTAAGTTAGAACTATCTCTGGGCACCAGGATACCTGTTCTATCTCCCTATAATCCTCTGAGTCAACTTCAAAAAAATTCCTATTAGGGAGAAGTGAAGTTTATAACAGAAAGCATGCTCCAGCTCCCCAAGCTAGTGACTAGCAGAAGAGAAAGCACCTGCATAGCTCATACCAACACTACTGTTTATCTCTCTGGTCTCCACCCACGTGTTCTGTGAGGCCAGTGTCTTGCCAGTTGGTAGGCTAAAGATAATTACTCTCCTTTGGGCTTCTGGCTCCAATAGGCTTCCATCAAGTGACACAAATATAGCTATGAAAAGTCAGAAACTGAGTTAATGTGTGACTGAAGTCTTAATCATCTTGGTCCTTCTTCATTTCCACCTGGCACTTGAAAGCTGTTCAAGGTGAGTCATGTTTGTACATAAGGCTGTCATTATCGTCAAGGATGTTTGCAGCAGGGTCTCGGTACCCATTTTATAATCACCACCTATGTTTACATAGCGCCTATCACCAGCACATCAGCAGGTTTTGACAAACAAGCTGCGTAGTGCAAGAAGAAAAGGGAAAGGATGTCTGGGAACAATGCTGTTAATTATCACTATGGTACACCCAGACAACTCCTTAAAGTGGCATACGATCACTTTGGCTGCCTTTGTGTGCGTGTGCCTTTCAGAATACCCTTCTTCACTACCACATGATCTAACTATCATCATCATAAAAAAAAAATCTAGCTATCATAATATATCATGACTGCTCTCTCACCCACAGGGCAGGAATACCACACGGTCAGAATGGCTGCAGTAAACGGGAAATGTATTTATTACATGATAAGGATTTTAGTTCCTGACATATTTAATGGGGGGAGCTAAGAGCACGATGTGATAGCTATCCAAAAGCAATACTGAATCAAAATGTGGTTTTCCTGATAGACGCAGGTGTAGTCCCAGGAAATAAAAACCCTACTGTATTTAGTGATGAAAAAGGATCATACTTGCTGAATCATGTAACACAACCAAGGAGAACATGGAAAACACAGAGGTGCCTGGACCAGGGTGACCAGAATTGTGATGGGTCTGGTAACTGGTCTAGAGACATATTAGGGAAGGGATTAAGTATGTTTAATCTGGAAATCCCCTAACAAACGTGATCTGCACCTTATCGCATGTATTCCATGACTGCAGGTGGCTGGGCTAATAATGGCAGTAATGGTGACTCTCAGATGACACATCACAGAGCAGCACAATAATCCTGCTAATCTACAGAGCATCCATTGGCAGGCTGACCTGCAACTGAGACCCTATGGATTTTATCTATCTCAACATCTACCTAGAGGTAGATGTTACTGGGTGCAGGGGTGAGGGTAAGGGAGGGTTCTGCTTCTAGTGATACTGTCTGCTGCCTGTCCACAAAAGCTCAGAGAGGGAATGACACTCTTCTTCAGCTCTGAAAGACAGACAAGAAGAAGATATATAAGATATAAAAATATATGTGATATAGTATATGTTGTGTTGTAATATCAACAGCTTCATATGGCATAGTAAGCTTTCTCGAAAGTCCATACTGGAGTTTCTTTTAGTCTTTATTCCACCCTTCCTCTCTCTCACCCCTTATGTGTCTCTTTTCTCCAAACTCTTCGCAGAGACCAAACAAATTCGGTCCTTCTGTTGCTTCTGCATGGCTTTCCAGCTTGTTACTTCAGCATTCAATGATAGTTATATTTTAAAAGTCATTCATCCCCAGCCTCCTTGCTTAGATTGTCCTTAAAGTCAGTTATTTTCTTTCATAAAAGTAATTCTGCTGCCTGATGTTAAGAGACCAGGATTTCATCCTCTGGGACCCTGAAGTGGGGACTTTTAATCGACAAATGGACTTGGGAAGTTGGGTATACTGGAGATCCCTCTTGGAGAGTCATAGTACATTTGTTCAAGTCCCTATAAATTACCCCAGTAAAGCACTTGCTAAGGTCTTTGATAGCCAGTGTTTTCAGAGCTCACTGGGATACAGATAAATAAAACATCTTTTGTGCTCTTTGAAGTGTACCTTGGTGTGTGCACATGGAAAACAGAACAACCCAGAGCCTATGCAGCCAGACCCTTGGAGCTGAAATCTCATTGCAGTAAGAATGTTTGTCCTTTGCCCATCTCGCTGGGTGACCTTGGGCCCACTCCATCTGATCCAGGGCCTCAGAGTTATAGGCTTGTCTGGCTCAGTGCTGATCCTGACATTGTTTATTGTGTGAGTCTGGTCACCTCTGTCCTGTAAGTGCCTTGCAGAGGTGCTCTGAGAATAAATAAGTCCATTAGCTACGGAGTGCTGAGGGTCCCTTTGAGAAAGGCTTTACATAAATGCAGTTATTCTTGCGCTTATATTAAATTGACTATCAGCCTCTAAGCTGGTGCAGTTCACCATACAATTTTACAAAGTAAAAAGAAGAATGAGGTGATGTGTTCTCGGGCCAAGTGGTGCTTTCGGTCTGGATTAAGATGATTAGTTTGAATTCCTTGTACTGGTACACACACACACACACACACACACACACACACACACACGCACGCACGCACGCACGCATATGCACATGCATGCACACATAAACACATGTGCACAGGCACACACACATATATGTACACACTGACACATGCTGGGCACTCTGGAGATGCAGAATGTAGGCTAAGCAATACTATGGGTACACCTCTGCTAGATGCCGTCATTTATACAGACTTTCACATTCCTGGAGGCTTCTTTATAATGCATTCATATGCATTGTTTTTCATAAGGAAAAAAATAGAGGCCAATGAGCTAACACACAAGGAACGAGGCAGTGTGTTGGTCAGCTTTCAGTGGCTGTGGGAAGTACACAAAATAAACAACATAAAATCCCTGAAACAAAGTGAGAAAAGGTTTATCGTGGACAGTGATTTCAGGCCATGGTTCCCTTGCTTTGGTTCCTATACTGAGGAAGACTATCATGGTGGGAAGCTCTTGTGTGCACAGCTACTCACTTCATTGTGAGCAGAAAACAGACTGGAAAGAAGACACTGGGCCTCTGTTATGCCCATCAAAGACATTCACCCAATAATCTGCTCTCCTAGTAAACCCCACTCCTTAAAACTCCTACCACCTCCTACAAGCTGACAAAAGGACTTTAGCATGCTGGCCTTTGGAAAGACTTAATCTCCAAATGAGAATATGAAAGGTGTCTTAGTCAGGGTTTCTATTCCTGCACAAATATCATGACCAAGAAGCAAGTTGGGCAGGAAAGGTTTATTCAACTTACACTTCCACATTGCTGTTCATCACCATAGAAAGTCAGGACAGGAACTCAAGCAGGTCAGGAAGCAGGAGCTGTTGCAGAGGCCATGGAGGGATGTTACTTACTGGCTTGCTTTCCCTGACTTGCTCTGCTTGCTTTCTTATAGAACCCAGGACCATCAGCCCAGGGATGGCATCACCCACAATGGGCCCTCCCACCCTTGATCACTAGTTGAGAAAATGCCTTACAGCTGGATCTCATGGAGGCATTTCCTTAAGGGAGGCTCCTTCCTCTGTGATAACTCCAGCTTGTATCAAGTTGACACACAAATCCAGCCAGTAAAGAAAGATCCACAGCTTGTTTTTAACCAACATGTATTTAAATGTCCAGCTAAGTCTTACTTGAAAGCATCCCTACCATCCAATACCCCCATGCCAAGATCTTTGCAATTGAGCCTGCCCAATAGGAAATGTTGACTTGACCATGCTTTAGATGTTTGAGTCAAGGCCAGAGTCTAATAATAATAATAATAATAATAATAATAATAATGCCACCAAAACTGGTGGCTATGGAACTGGATGTGATGCTAATCTCATCATTCAGAGTTTAGTTTCTTGTGTTCTACAGGCAGCACTGCCTTCTAGATGTCAATGTGCAAATATCTGAGCATGCACGCTAATAGAAATGGCAGGCAACGCATAAATATCCACACTTGATAAGAATTTGCTTTGGATAAATACTATAAGGAAAATTAAAGCAGGACAAGAAGACATAATTTTAGGGTTAAGGAGAGAAAAAAGAAACAGGTTTTGTAGAAGACTAGAGAGAGATGTTGAAGAACATACTGTGAATGAGAACCAGCTTTGTGAATGTTGGATAACAAGCCTTCCAGAGAAAGGGGGATATGAGAAGGCAAAGTGTCTGGAAAAAAAATGCTTGGGTAAGTCCTAAGAGGAAATAGAGTTTAGGCCATGGAAAAGACTTACAAGAGTTCCATGACCATGTGATCAAATCATACTGTCGAGTCTCACTGGTAACTGCTTTCTCTACTGGCTTAACTTTTTATCTGAGTGAAGTATACCATCTGGAGCCAGGGAATCACATTCCTCTTGGGATGATGGGTACAAAACTCAAAGTAAGAAGTTGACTTTGGAGCACTATCATTTGTAAAATGGCCAGGTAATCTTTCTCTCTTATCCCTCAGATGTTAAACACATACCAGCAAGTGTGTCTAAATTACATCAGTGCTCACAAAACCCAGCAGTGTTTGTCTTTCCTTATATTCATGGGATTCTCTTACTTTCATCATGCAGAACAATTCAGAAATCTGCTTCCCATCTGAGGCAGACATGAGTCTTGGGCATCCTGTGTCTAAGAGGTGAGGACCAATTCTTAGCACCCAGAGAAGAAAGCAGGTGTCTGGGACAAAAAGATATGAATTTTCCAAAAAGAAAATTATTTCACAGTGTAAGTGCAAATTCAAGTTGTACCGGAGGCTGATTCTGAAGACTTCTCACCAATGTCCTGTTTTGCTTCTGTCTAAGCATGTATCTCATAAGTACGGAATGCACTGTCCCTCCAGTGATTAAGGTTAAGGACACAAAATGTCAGGGAGTTGAGTGAACAGCTCACTACAGGAGCCATAATGTCCTCTCAGTTCCTTCCCTGTCTTCATCCGGTTCTCTCTGTTACCTCCATCTTCCTACACCAGGCAAAGGCATGCTTCCCTAAAATTGCTAAATAAAACTTAACAAGGAACTGGAAATGAAAGAAGAGCAGGCCACTGCCTACATTCTGTGTTTCTTGAGCAATTGTAAAAAGAAAACATCATTTCCTTTGAGGGCAGAGTATCATGGAGTTTGCCTCTCTGTAGGACCGAGGTCAGAGTCCTTGGAGGATGAAGGAGAGGAAAAAGGTCAGTGGAGAAATAGAAACATTGAGTTAAACCTCTCCTGGTCTAATTTTTCTAGTACTGAACTTGCATTTAATGAATCATACTTTTATTTTAGATTAACATTTTAAAAAGTGTATGTACTTATATACAATCCGATATTACGATATATTACATAATGACCAAATCAGAATAATTAGCATATGTAAAAGTAATTATAAATTCTAGCTAGCCTGTATAAAAGACACATAATTCAGGTATTTTATTTAAGATCTGTAACCATGGATTGGGCAGGTTTGGAGCTATTCTAACTTATATCCCAGCCATATGTCCCTTGTTACTTGCTGTTTCTCCTGGCCACCTGCTCATGGTCCGTCTCCTCTCACGACAACCTCCTCCTCTCTTTGTTTCCTTTCCTGTCTCCACCTGTGCCACCCAGCCAGGTAAGTGAAAACCCACATACCTCTATCTATTGCCCAATGATAGCTTTATCCTTCTACTGACCCACTAACTTGGGGAACAAGGTTCATACAACAAAAGCTGGCGTACACGAGAATTTCTGGTGGTCAGGGGCAACCAGATCCTGGAGGCCACTATTTAGCATTTGAATACATAGCAGCACAAGACCAATCCCCTTACAAGCATAGCCATCCCCTGACACATTTGTCATATTATTGTGGAGGTCAATCCCAGTCCCTTTTCCTAGTTAATTTTGAAATACAATCTTACATTATGGTTGGTTTTAGTCACCCTCCTCTACATGAATGTTGGAAATTTTTCTACCTGGCAACAGAAACTATCAAATTATGTCAATCAGGAATGAAAATTATAATTGCCTGCAGTATATTTTCATAATCTGCAACATGAAATCCCCCTCAGAAATGCTTTCTGAGCATAGGGCCCCTAGTCCACAGAGACTAGATTCTACCTCCTAGTTCATCTTCATGGCACACAGTTGATACTAATCCTTGTATACTTTCTATTGAGACTCTAGGGTGAGCAGAAAAGGATATGCCTAACCAAAGAGGCCCCCACTTGCTTGCTTCCTGAATATGTTCCTCAATAGCAAAACAAAACCAGAAAGCTCTAGTCCAGGGGAAGGAGCCTACAACTGAATCAGCTACTGTGATTTCCAAACAGCCAATACCCAGAGCTGTGGCTCCTCCATGTTTGCCAGAAGTACAGGGGACTGTAGAGCATGTGCAGTATGTCTGGTCTAAATTGAAGAAGATGATAACCGAAGAGGAAACACTGCAGTTTGAATGGTATATACTTAAAAATGTAAAATATCAAAGCAACAGAGTTAGCTCTGCTGTTAAGAGCTTCTAACTCTTCCAGAGGACCTGAGTTTGGTTCCCAGCATCCGCTTTGATCAGTTCACAATTGCTTGTAACTCTAGGGAGCCCATGTCCTCTCTGGCTTCCATAGACAGCCACACCTGTTTGGCATACATACACACAGACATAGTCTGCTTGCAGGCCTTTGTGAAAAAAACAAAAAAAGTATCATCCTGGTGAGTACTTGTGGAGGAGGAGGATGTTCACACAGCAGTTCCTAGGTGGATAAACTCAGAGGCAGAATTCTGTGGATGCCATAGGTAGCAGGGTACCCCAAGGGTGTCTTCTAAAGAAAACTCATCCAGCTGAATTAAAAACCGTCACACTCTTGAGCCTGTGTGGGTGGGGCATGGCTAATTCCTGAGAATTAATTCCTCAAGGCACTTGTTTCACTGTTCTGATTCAAAGTATTTGGCTCTTTCTAATGATCTGAATCTTACCAGTATCGACATTTTCTTTGACTCCCTAATTTACATGTGCTTATGTTTTGGCCAAACTATAGGTTTCTCAAACTCTTCTGTTCTGCTTTTCATAACCAATTACACCATTAATCTAACTAAAAGGACTTAGCAATAGATTCACCATGGCCTGAAGCTAGGATGCCTTAAAATTTCTTCCTAACACATTAGCTAAGTGGTCACTTTTAAGTTCAATCTTATGCAAGGTCTCAGGACACAGACAAAATATAGACAGGTTCTTTAACAGATGTAACATTCTTGGCCTCCACTCTAGTTACCTATACACTCATCATCCCCATTTGAAATTTCACAAACACAGAATTCAGTGTTCTCATTCCTACCAGCATCCCATCAGAGATCCCACCAGAGACAGATCTCATCAGAGATCCCACCACAGATCCCACCAGAGAGATTCCACCAGAGAGAGATCCCACCACACCTCCCACCAGAACTGCCTGTTCTCTTCTATTTAAAATGTCTAAATCTCTTCCTGATTCTCCCCCAAAATTTCCAAAGTCTTTCAACAAACCAGTTTGAAAGACTTCTAACCCCTTACAGTCTCAGGGCAGGGATACACCACTTCTCTGATATCAACCTTTTGTGTTAAACTTTCTGCTCCTGTGACAAGACACTTAAGCAAACAACATGAGGGGTTAATTGTTCTTATGATGGTGAATGTTTTAGTCTATTGCATCAAGGAGGAAGCGGAGAAATATAACAGCTCACATACAGCATCCAGGAAGCAGAGAAAGAATGTTGGGCTAAAGTAACACCATCTTATTGTAGCTCTATTTTGTGTTTGCTTATACACTTCTCAGCCCTCTCTACCCCCAACAGCCACATCTGCCTTGATAACACACGTGGAATTTCCATGACTATGACCGTGGTCCAGATGTATTAAGGAGATAATAATACTTATGCAAACTAAACTAAAACAATTGAGGTATAGATACAATTATTTGTATATGAAATAACTACTATGTTTGGCTTAAACAAATGTTGCAAGGTTACTCTGACCAGTGTTAGGTTATCTAACACTGATTTAATTTGCCTTTTAAAATGTTATACCACTGAATTTTAATACCAATAGACTTTCTGAGGCATTAGCCTACTCTTGGTCATCAGGCAAAAAAAAAATTAAAGACCTCTTATGCTATCAATTAACATGGTGGACTGTATCTTTCTCATGAGGATTATTTCAGATGTACCCACATTCAAGGTAGGCATTCCTCTTAATTAATTCTGCCTAGAAATGCCCTTACATAAATGTGTTAGTTTCTCTTAGGTACTTCGAAGTTTAATCAAGTTAACAATCAAGGTTATCTGTTACAGAAATCAAGGCAAGTAAGAGACCTCCCATTTGCTAGTGTAAATGGAATCACTTCCACCACACTTTCCATAAAGATAGGAGTGTTCCTGATACCAAAGATCTCACATGCAGCGTTTTTCTCTCCTATCATCTCTGAAGATAGCTGTCAGCTTCAGGGGAAAAAATCATTTGTTCAGATAGAGGCCCTTTCTGGATATAGTGGGAAGTGTGAAAAAAAATGGGGTTGGAAGCTTCTGAATTCAAATTTCAGTTTTGCTGTTACCAGTCCCATGATCTTACACAAGAATATCAGCTTCCCTGAGTTGTGATTCCTTCATGTGCAAAATCTTTTTTTAAAGCTCCAATAAAAATTCCACTGGATATGTTCAATTGCTCACACAGAACCTGGCACAGGAAGAGTAGCTATTTTTTGTCCATGATCCTACAAAATTCTATCATTTTCATTTTGTCAAGTGGATCCCATTTAAATGCAACAGACTAGCTAGATGCTGAAAGGACACCTGTCTTAAATCTCTGCATAATGGGGTTAGTATCCTAAAGAGAAAACCTACTCCCTAATTGGGAAGCCCTTCCCTATCACTAGTGTGTTCTGTGCAATCCACATTTCTCAGACCTGTGCTCAAAGTTTTACCGAGGATGCGACGGGTGTGTGCCTAACCCATGATTAGGTGCAACCACAAGGTTTTCAGCAAAAGCACTCCCTTGCCCCATGTGGCAATGAATAAAAAATGCCTAAACTGTAGAGGAACCAGTTTGTTCATAGGAACAGCTAGCTGAGAAGAGATAGGATAGGGAGGTAGGAAGAGTAGGGGAGGGGAGAAAACAAACATTGTTTTAATTAAACATAGTGTATCTAAATCAGAGAGGTATGCCCAGAGAGCAAGGAAGGATGAAATGGAATTTTCAGAAGAAAACAATTTTCCCCACTTTCTTGGTCTCATTAACATCAAAACGAGCCCCCAAGGAGGCTGCTTTTGCTGCAGACAGAATAGAATATCTCTCCTGAGTCACACAGGATTTGTGCTCCTCTGGACTGGCCCCTCTATCCCAGAGTACCCTTCCTCACCCTACCCAAGAGGCCATTGTCCTTGCTTAGCTTCTAGGAAGTGTGAGGATTCCATGCTGGTCATACAAACCTTTGAGAGAAATGCAGCATCTTCCTGGCAACTATAATTCAGGCGCCTTTGATCTTGGATTTGTCCCCCCCCCACCTCCACCCCCCAGCCCTGATCACAAGTCCCTGCTCTCCTCTTGCCTTCTCAGGACAATCCCCAGATTGACAGCCATTGAAATGCTTCTTGTCTGGCAAGGTTGCCACCCTCATCCTCTACAGCTGTTGTCTCTTCAAGCACCATCAGGAAGTCCTAATTTCACTTCAAGTCTGATCACTTAATACCTTTACCTGTGGTCACTGGCCTTACTCAACACCCATTTCTTCTATCCGAGTTTCTATGTCCTCCACATCAGAGTCTTATTGACATGGGGCTCTGTTTATCATCACTCTTCAGTGTTCCTTGAGCATCAAGCTTTTGCCAAGAAAAACAACTCGTACCCAAATCTCTAATTCTGATACCGCATGTGTGCATACTCGAACGAACACACACACACACACACACACACACACACACACACACAAGCACTCATGCTACTAAATATATTGAAATGTTCCAATGGGGTTGTCACACGTTACCAAGGAAATCGAGGTCTCTTCACGGGGTTATTAGTCAAGTTCACAAATAAAAAAATGTTAAGAGCAGATACAAATGAAAACTCAAGAACAATGCTTTTCAAGTTTAAAAGAAAAGCCCCAGAACAGCAAACCATGAATATTAGCTGCCTAGAGGTGGAAGGAGATGAAAAAAGGAACAAGGTATTACATTTGTATTAAGTCAGTGAAGGGACACCCAGCAGCAAATGACAAGAGTCACAACTAAATCAGAGAGGCTAAGAAACTTTGCATTGCACCCTCAGTAATAGACATTTTAAAGAGCAGATAAATAAGGAGGAGCCAAAGAAAAAAAGTTTGAGAACGATACTGAGAGGAATGGATGAAATGCCAATCTCTTCTTACCACTCAGCACCCAGCACCTAGCACCTAGCACACAGCACTCAGTGCACAGCACCCAGCACTCAGCACTCAACACTCAATCAAGTACTATATTATCTTTAAAAGACCAGAACAGCTTCAGGAGTTCATCTTTAGAAGACACCAACAGAGTCTGTGGCTCAGCTTCCAAAGACATTTTGTGAACCACTTAGGAAATCAGTGGCACACCTAATAAACTTTATCCTAAAACCTGGTATACTAGTTACTATTTTACTGCTGTGATGACACAGCACAACCAAGGCAACTTAAAAAAGAAAGCATTTAATTTAGGGGCTCATTGTTCCAGAGGGTTGGAGACCATGATAATCACGGTAGGCAACATGGCAGTAGGCAGGCAGATGCTAGAGCAGTAGCTGAGAGCTTACATATAATCCACAGACACAAGACAGAGAGTGAGACAGCCACCTAGGAATGGTGTGAGATTTTGAAGCCTCAAAGGCGACCCCCAACAAGGACACACCTCCTAATTCTTCCCAAACAGTTCCATCAACTGGGGAACTTATCCGGGCCATTCTTGTACAAGCCACCACTCTTGGCCAGCAGACTGCAGCTTGATTCCAGAAAATAAGTTTAATCAGAACCTCAGTATTCAGCAAAGTGGAATGTTGTTCAAAGTTGCAGTTGCCAGGGCAACTTAGACATGGGTTCCAAGTCATATGCCACAGCATCAGGAAGGATAGCAGAAGGGCAGGGCCAGCATCCACAGCTGGAGTCCTGAAAGAATGTCCAGAGGTATGACCATCATCTGTAAATTGACCTGTGGAGGCCTACCCAATAACCAGACAAATACCACCATCTCATAGAAGGCCCAGAGACAAGAGCAACATTTGCCGGTATGCTGCTGAAGAACTTCCTCACGGTGTGCATAGCATCTATGTCACAACCCAGAGGTGTGGCAGGCTTTCAGGAGCCTGGGAATGGAACACAAAGGTCCTTATGACTGACATCAGCAGACAGGCTAGACTGTATTTTACTCTACACCTTATACTCCACCCAGCCCTCTCATCTTTGCCATTATTCTTCCTAAATTTTAATACCTAATGTCAATTGATCAGACACTCTTGTCCTGCTCTATTCTTGTTTTCTGTTTCTGCTTTATAGTTCCTCTTCCTTTTCCTGAAGCCTTTTTAAGTTCATTTTTCTTATCTTCTCACTTTCTTTTTCTGAAGACATGTACTACTGTACTTTGCAGAGTATTTATGCCATAGTCAGAACTATTTTTTTATTCTAGCTTATCTGACCAACCATATTCTTTCATCCCTAGTACCTTTGTCCTCACCATTCCTCCTTCTATTTCTGATTCTTTTCTTTACTTCTCTAGCAATCCAATGCTAAGCACTAGTGTCACTCTGTTTTTTCCTCTTTTGAATCACACAGTAACTAATACATCAGTGCAAGCATGATTATCAGTGCTCCTAAGACAAAATGGCTCTGTTCTCATTGTGGTCCTACCTACCATCTTGATAGTGGCTGTTTTTGCAGATAGTGTTCTACCATTAAGGAAGTCCTGGTCCTTGAACCTTGTGCCCATAGCACCAATCTAGCAGAGGGAAAAGACACTTCAACCCACCACAACGTAATCCTTTGTGAACACTGACTGCAGGAATTTGGCAAGAATAAGGATGGATTTTTGAAAAGACTCAACCAACCATTTCACCCCAGATCCTAATGCAAAAACATTATATATGTATATATATGTATATATATATATATATATATATATATATATATATATCCCAAAATAATGGCCTCCAATGAAAATGAATTACAATGAAATTCTAGACAAAGAATTCAGAGCAACAAGTACATTCAAAGAATTTAAAGAAGACACAAACTTCTGAATGAATTCCAAGAAAATGGTTTAATTAAATATAAAAGTCAACCCAGGGCAGGAAAGTGGAATTCAATAAAGAGGCAGAAGTACTGAAAAAATCAATCTGAAATACTGGAAATGAACAATTCAAGAAGTCAAATAAAAACTTCCATGAAAAGCCTCACCAATATAGTGAAGTAAGGGGAGCCAGAGTATGTGACCTTGATCACAAAGTCAATAAATTGAAGATTACAGACAGAGTCTTTAAAAGACAAATTGGTAAGACATTACACATCAAACATCAGAGAACTATCAGATACTATTTAAAAAAACAAATCTACCTATATAGGAAAAAAGTTCATGCTAAAGACATAGAAAATATCTTCAATAAAATCACAATGGGAAACTTACCAAGTCTAGGGACATAGGTGTAGGGAACAATTGGAACAGCAAGCAAAACAGGCCAGAGAAGAACCTCTTCACATAATAACATCATAACAGCAGGTTGCTCAACAGAAACTCTAAAGGACAGGTTGGCTTTAAATAATGTGCTTCTAATTTCTGAAAGACAGTCTCCAACTCAACTACTGCATCCACCAAAAACTATGTCATAATAGAGAAATAGAAACTTTCCATGATGAAAATAAGTTGGTGGAATTTATGGTTAGTAAACCAGCTCTGGAGAAAATGTTTGAAGAATTCTTTGGGTTGAAGAGAAGGATAAACACATCCATAAGACTACAAGAAAGAGTGAAACACACTAGAACTGTAGCTAAGGAAATAAGAACTATACAAGCATAAAACAAACACTACAAAAGCAACCAGACAGCATCAACTAATATACAGTTTTTGATAATCCTGAATATCAATGGTCTCAATTCTCCAGTGCAAAAACACAGATTAGCACACTGGATTTAAAAGAAGAAGAAGAAGAAGAAGAAGAAGAAGAAGAAGAAGAAGAAGAAGAAGAAGAAGAAGAAGAAGAAGAAGAAGAAGAAG
>NW_021604630.1:3537458-3577143 GCF_004785775.1 Grammomys surdaster
GAAGAAGAAGAAGAAGAAGAAGAAGAGGAAGAAGAAGAAGAAGAAAGAGAGAGAGAGAGAGAGAGAGAGAGAGAGAGAGAGAGAGAGAGAGAGAGAGAGAGAGAGAGAGCAAGCAGAAAGCAGGCAGGCAAGCTCTCTTTGGTGCCATAAAGAAACATATCTCATCATCAAAGACAGACACTACCTTGCCATGAAGAAATGGAACTGGATATTTTAAGTATTGAAACCAAGAACCAAGTAGTTGTCACTATCCTACATCTGACAAGATATATTTCAAACTAACACTATCCAAAGAGATAAAGTTCACTTTATACTCATTAAGCAAAGGATCCATCAGTTAGACATTACAATTCTAAGCATATATGTGCTAAATGATGGGTTGTTCTAGTTTTCTTCCTGTCACTGTAATAACTGATAAAAAAAAACAACTTAGAATAGAAATGATTTATTCAGTTTATATTTCCAGGTTACTATGAATCATTGAGGGAAGTCACAGCAGGAACTCAGACAAGACCCTGAGGCAGAAACTATTGAGAAACTGTGATTACTAGCTTACTCATAAACTCTTGTTTAGTTTATCTTTCTTATACAGCTCAGGACCACTGGGCTGGCTGGTTTTATGTCAACTTGAAACAAGCTATAGTCATCTAAGAGGAAGAAGCCTTAACTGAAAAAAAAAAAACCTCTATAAGATAGGGATATGGGCAAATCTATAGGGATTTTTCTTAGTGATTGATGGGGTAGGGCCCAGCCCATTATGGGTAGTGTCATTCCTAGCATGATGGTCCAGGATTCTATAAGAAAGTAGGCTGAGCAAGTCAAGAGGAGCAAGCTGATAAATAGCACTCCTCCATGGCCTCTGCACCAGCTCCTGCCTCCAAGTTCCTCCCCTGTTTGAGTTCATGTCCTAACTTCCTTCATTGATGAACAGTAATGTGGAAGAATAAGCCAAATAAACCCTTTCCTTCTCAAGTTGCTTTGATCATAGTGTTTCATCACAGCAACAGTAATTCTAAGACAACTACCTTCCCAGAGGATAGTGCTGCCCACAGTGGGCACTCCTATATCAATTAACAATCAAACTTATCTCCCACAGAGATATCCTCAGGTCATTTTCATATGAGCAATGCCTCAATTAAGATTCCATTCTTACATGTGTCTAGGTTGTGTCATGTTGACATCTAAAGCTGACTATGACATGGGTGAATTCAATTAAACAAATACTTCTAAATATCATGTCACAGTTAATCTATGGCAACAATAGTGGTGAATTTAATATCCCACTTTTATCAATATACAGGTTATTCTAACTAAAATTAACAAAGTTAATGGCATCATGGATGAAATAGACTTATCAAGAGGAACATATGTCAAAAGAATAAGGCTATTTGCAAACCTCGTGAGCAGGGGGGAAATGCAACGCATTTCCATTAAAACCAGGAAGAAGACAAAGGTATTTCCATTCTTATTTAACTTAATGCTTTATAAGTTTTGGCTAGAAAAATCAGACAAGAGAAAGAAATAAAATGGATATAAATAACAAAGAAAAGAGTCAAAGTACTCCTATTTGCTGATGGTATGATTCTATTTGTAAGAGATCCCAAAGATTGCACAAGAACTCCCTGTAGCCTCCAACCATACTGATAATGCACTGACGACAAAAATAATCTCTTTCACAATTATCTTTTTAAAACAACTTCCAATAAACCCAATCTGGAAGCAAAAGACCTCCACCATGGAAACTTTTAAACGCTGAAAAGAAAGGGAATTAAAGAAGACAGTAGAAGATGGATTATAAGAATTAATATAGTGAAAATGACTACCTTGCTCAAAATAATACAATCCCCATTAAAATTCCAATGGTTCTCTTCACAGAAACAGAAAAAATGTATTACAATTTCACGTGGAAGCACAAAAAGATCTTAGGCAACCAAAACAATCCCGAGCAAAAAGAATAATGGTGCAGATAAGACTTCAAGTTATACTGAAGACCTACAGTAACAAAGACAGCACAAAAAACCAGACACTTAAATCAATGGAATAAAACGGAAAACCAAAAACAAAAGTCCACCAGGACAATTCCCTGGATCTTCATTGTTTTCTAATCACAAGCCAGCCCATTCTATAATATCTTCTGTTTTCCTAAATTCTCTTGAGAATTGTAATACCTACTGAGATGTGTATAAATTGCCTAGAATACTTAGCCAAGAAGCCAGCAACATACAGGGATCGTTTAAAAGGACAATGCTCTCCTGCAGCACATGTGGATAGCTTTTAATGTTACATGTATTAGAGGAAAGGGAGTAGGGACCAACCAAGTAGTTGTGAGAAAGTACCCACAATTTCCACAGGTTTAACCCTCCTCATGTTGATCCCAAATTGCATTCTTTTTCAATTTTTTAAAACTACATTTATTTATTTATTTATTTATTTATTTATTTATTTATTTATTTTACATTCTAGTCATTACCCACCTCCTGGTCTGCCCTCCCACAGTTCCTCATTCCATTCCTCCTCCCCCTTGTCTCTAAGAGGATGTTCCCACCCCACACCCCACTCCTTCTTCACTCATCCACCTCCCCACCCTCCACTCTCCACCTCCCCATCCCCTACCCTACCCCAGCCAGGCCTCCCCACTCCCTGGGGCCTCAAGTCTCTGGAGAGTTAGGTGCATCTTCTCTCACTGAGGCCAGAGCAGGCAGTCCTCTGCTGTATATGTGTCAGGGGCCTCGTACCAGCTGGTGTAGGCTGCCTGGTTGGTGGCTCAGTGTCTGGGAGATCTCAGGGGTCCGGGGTAGTTGAGACTTCTGGTGTTCCTATAGGGTCACCCTCTTCAAGGAGATCCAGTGACCAAATTGTATTCTTAATTTTACCCTTTGCTTTTTACTCCTCCCGTTCCTGGGCCTGCAAGAAGAACCTGTTTTTAGGCACTTTTCTAAGAACTGAGCTTCTGATGCTCCTATGGGATCGGGCTTTCCCCACAGCAGGTGAAAGAATGTCCATTCTAGTGAAAGTTAACTAGTGAGACAAAAAGATTATAAACCACCGTAGGATCTAATTGGATCCACTGGCCTGCTTTCTATACAGTCCGTAAGATCGATGACATCTGTTCCACTTCCTGCTACATATTAAATTCATCTTCCAGTGTTCGGGCCTAACAATGACAGAGCTCGGAGGAGATGCAAGTCTCTGTCTGAGTCCATCTATCCTGGTTAGAGGTGGAGGACCACAAGTTATCTGTTTCTGCCTGGAGTAGTCAAACACTCTGGAGCCTAAATTTAGAGTGGCATGGAGAGGGGGTAGGTTTGTAGTGGAGAGGGGGAGAGAAAGGGAAGTAAAGTGCCTACTACGCAACAGTCATTGTGTATCTGAATGTATCTCATTGTATATCTGATCAGAACGCAGACGGCTGGGCTATGATACTGCTCATTTCACAGACAAGGAAACTGAGTTTCGAACAAGTTATTTGCCTCAGATAGCATAGCTAATAAACAATAGAACCGAGATGTTTTTATTAGCAGGTACTGTTTGCAGAAAACAATAGAATTCGTTGTGACATTTTCATTCACATATAAAAAGTCTTGGTTCTATTCACCTCCATTATCCCATACTGATCATTTTCTTTTCTCCATCCCCTCTCCTTCTTACTTAAATGTCTTTTAAAAAAAATGACATGTAAGTCTCACATATGACTGCACATATGTGAGAAAATGAGATATTTGTCTGAATCTGTATTATCCTACTTTGCCTAATATGATAATCTTCAGCTCTAACCACTTTCCTTTAAAAATTAGCATGATCTCATTCTTTTTGTGCTTAATAAAATCTCTACTGTGTACATGCTACACTTTTTCTCTACCCACCCATTTGTTGATAGGCATCCAGACTGATTCTGTAACTGCCATTGTGAATAACTTGCAGTAAGCATGGGTACTGGGCAGTGCCATAGTATGCTGAGTTAGATCACTCCATAATGGAAGCAGGGCTTGAAACCAGGCCTGGAGGCAGAGCCTGTAAGACTTCTCTGGGGCATCCTTAAATTGGAGCTGTATCGGTGAGTTTTGTCAACTTGACCCGAGCTAGACTCATTTAAGAAGAGGGAACCTCAATGGAGAAGATAATCCCAATGGACTGGCCCATAGGCAAACATGTGGGGTGTTTTCTTCTTTGATGATTGATGTGGAAAGACTCAGATCTCTGTGGGTGGTACGATCTCTGGGTAGCTGGTCCTGGGTGAATCAGGAGGCAAGCTGAGCAAGCTGGGAGAGAGCCAACAAGCACCATTCCTCTGTGGTCTCTGCTTCAGTTCCTGTGTCTAGGTTTCTGCCTTGAGAACCTGCCCTGACTCACTTCAGTGATGGACTGTGATGTGGATGAGTAAGCCGAATAAACCCTCTCCTCCCCAAGTTACTTTTGGTTGCAGTGTTTCTCAAAGCAATAGAAAAGAAAACTAAGACTCTACGAAGCACTAAATACCCCTGGGTGGAAGTAAGATGTAGTCAAATGTTCATGAGATGCATATATAATGCAAAGCTTTGGGGTACTACTTATATAGACGGTTAGTAGTTTTTCCCCAAGTGGTTTCCTCTATCTGTAAGCTAACTCACAGTCCCATGTCCAGAAGAAAAAGAAGGAAACTTCATTTTTCAAATGAGCTACAAAGGAAAATCACAAACATTGAGAAGTTGGTAGCAAAAGGCACAATACACCCAGTATGTCCACTCAACACACGCTGTATTCTTTTTCTACATTTTATTGTATTGGTTTTTAGGTTTTATCATATGTTTGTGTGTGTGCATGCCTGTGTCTCAGTGTGTGTGTGTGTGTGTATGTGTGTGCATGCGCACTCGTGTCAGTGTGTGTATGTATATGTGTGCACACTTGGGAGTGTGTTTGAGTGTGTGTGTGTGTGCAAATGCCTGCCAAGACAGCTTTAGAGTTAAGGGAGGTCATTAGCCACTCAACATGGATGCTACAAACCAGAGGCTGGGCCTCTGAAAGAGAATCAAGCACTCTTAACAGTTGAGCAATTTTTCCAGCGCCTCTGTTCTCTCCTTCACCCATGTACTCGGTAATTCTTTGGAAATAATAAGAAATTGCCTCTTTTGGAAAAGTAAATGACAACTGAATGAGGTTAAGAGATGTTTAAATCTGAATATTATAGAAAGGAATGTGACTATGGAAATGTTATTAAGGGGAGATTCAAAAATCGACTTAAATATGCCTGTATACACCGGAAGAATATGGGAAGCCTAGACACGTCTTGGGTGTTTGTATTTTCTAACAATGTAGGGCGCACTTCACAGAAAGATGCTACACTGAGAGATGCCAGGGAATACATAGAAGAACAACACGTGATTAAAATCTCAGCCTCCAAAGATACTACAAAGGAAGAACCAGAAAGCCATGTGAGGGCTGGCACAGGCTGGCATGTCTCCCATCCAAGTACTAACCAGGCCAAACCTGCTTAGCTTCTCATGATTCTCAGGCCAATAAGCCCTGTGCCTAGGAGCTCCCTGGAGTAAGCTCCCAATGGCTACATTACTGGGACCACAGCCCTGAGCTCCAGCATTTAGGAAGTACATAGGGTCTCACATTTGAGAGGAAACCCCTTCTGCAGGCTGTGAGACTTACAGCTAAAGGCAAGAAAGGAGGTTTTCAATTGCCACAATATGGCCAGCAAAGGTTTCCAGTGACTTTGAGGCCAGCTGTGGAGGTCACAGGTTTCCTCGATGCCCTTAGCAAGTTCCCAGCTCCACTCTGGCTAGGCAATTGGGGATTCCCCACCACTGAACTTCACTCTCAGCCAAGATATGCTGTCTGAGAAATTGCCATGACTACGTCCCCCACCCCAGTAGGTCTTTAAAAGTAAGTTATACTCTATGTAGCAGAGTTCACCAAGTGGCTAAAGGTAAAGGGAAAAGTAAAACAAAAGGAGGGGGCGGAAGGAGGGCGCGGAAGGGGGGCGACAAAGCATTATCGGGCAGCTTTGATCTCAGCGCTCTTTCCTTGCTGCACTCTGGCTTAAAAGGAACAGAAAAAAAGAAAGCAGCACTTCAGGCAGGAAGTGTCTATTATTCAGAAATGTAATATAATTATGTGTCTGCATGGCCCAGTTTATCAGACAGCTTTCTCTGGAAGGATGTGGTGGGATTAGACATGCCACCTTCTTTCCTCCCAGCTCCATCCCACCCCAGACTCCATCCTACCTCCCACTACAACCTTACCACCCCCCACTCCCCACCCTCCCCCTACTGCCAGTCCTTTCTGCTTCTTTTTTTTTCCTCCTCCTTCCTCCAGGACACTTCCAATTTCCCAGGTTTCGTGACCACTTACATGTCTTTCCTGAGTGTTTTTATATAGCGTAGGAAATTGGGTAATGAAAGCCGAGTCATACATTTCTGCTTTATGTTTCCAAAGAAGCAAGTGTGACTGTCAGGTTTACAAAAGATTGTTTATGTTCACTGGCGTGAAATGGGGAGCGAGCGTTCGGAGCAGAGAGAGAGAAAGGCCGGCCAGGCTGGGATGACAGCAATGCATTCATCCTCCACGCTACAGCAGACAAAGCTCGGTCCCCGCCTGACAGGGACCATAAATCATGGGCAGGAGATGCTGTACCTACAGCTTATACCATTCCAGATGACAAACACACAGTAATCCACAGAGCACAGCACTTTCGCTCCCTTCTCCCCTCCCATCGCCAGCTTTCTCTCCTCACCTTCCTCACCTCCCCCCTCCCTCTCTCTCCTTGTCCCCCTCTTCTCTCCAGATCACCAGGCTGTTTCTCTCCAAGGTTCCTCCCACCCTCCCACTTGCTCCTCCTCTACTTTCTCGCTTGTCAAATGCTCATTTCTTTCCCAAAACTATCTTTTGTTATTTTCTCTGCTGCTCTTCCTCTGTCTGTTGTTAACCTCCATTTGTGACAATCTGGGATTGTTATTTCCCATTGGGTAATCTTCTCTTCCCCTCTGTTCTGTGTTTAATTTTATTTAGCTAGTATATGTACGTGTGTGTGGTGTGTATGTCTCGTGTGTGTGTGTGTGTGTGTGTGTGTGTGTGTGTGTGTGTGTGTGTGTTTGGGGTGCTGGGCATGGAACCCAGAGCCTCACAAATGCTAAGCTTACACTGTATTACTGAGGTACGTCCCAGCCCTATAGACAACAGAATTCTTGCTCCCTGTCATATCTCCATCTCTCCTGTCCTCTCTCATGACTTTCTCATCTCATCTGGCTCTCCTGGAGCCCTTGTTCACTAATAAGAATGTGATCTTCATCTCAGAACCCTCTTGGTACAGAAGCGAGAAAAGAGGGACCCTACATGTTCCAGATTAGTAGTAGCTCTTGGCCTTATTAATGCTTCAGCAATACCATTTCTCCTGTTATGGTGACTCACAGCCATAATTCATTGCTACTTCATAACTATAATTCTTCTTCTGTTATGAATGGTAATGTAAATATTTGTGTTTTCTAATGGTCTTAGGTGACCCTTGTAAAGGAGTCATTTGACTCCTTGCAAAGGAGTTATGATCCACAGGTTAAGAACCACTGTTCTAATGTATGTGTTCCATCTGCAGGCACTATGGATCCCCAATGGGATCAGTTTTAGGGACAGAACAGCTCTGGTCTGTGACCTTGGGATCCAGGCCAGGCTTCCTTCTTAGTATTTTTGGATACAGGGAAACCCAGGGTCCATGCTGAGACATGGCAGGTCTTCTCAGCAGAGCGAGGCCATGGGGATATATGACCCTGCACACTCTGAGCTCTGCTTGTGAGTTGATTCTTCCACAGGCCCAAGAACCTTGTCTCTGTTTTTATGCTATCAACAGTTTACTTGGACTACTCTAGAAGCACATCTTCAATCATGGTCCTCGATATTCATGCATGTGATCAGATACAGAGATGTTGGAACATTCCCGGGGAACAATATATCTCACAGTCTGCTCTTGCAGTTAGCTGTGCTAAGATTTTGACCAAGAACCCAGATAGAAAACATTAAATCAGAGAGGTTTCTCTTCTAGAACTCCATCTATGGGTAACTCAGCTCTTAATTTGAGCTCCAGTGGAGCCCTGGCTCCCAGAACTAGGATGGCTGACCATTGAGTCTCACTTTGCATTAACACTAGAATTCTTGCACACGAGCAGTCATGCAAACTGTATAAGCGATACAGAAGCATGCCATGATATAATCGTGTTTGCTTTTCCTAATTGTATGTGTGCACTAACCCAGCATTTTTAAGTGTCAAACTCGCATTCTGAAGAGGAGTTCCATCTAGATTCAGACTTCCCAGGCCTTTGTGAATGATCAATCTTCACTGTGTAGAAATGAAATCCCAATCATGCAACTGTCTCTTCAAACTCTTGAGACCAAAACAGGCTTGGCCAGGGGGACTAGGAATAATTTTCCAGGATGACTTCCAGCCAGTCAGCCCAAGAATGACCCCTATTGGCTAAGGCTGGGGTGGGGTGGGGACTGCCTAGGTAGCAGGTCAAGGGTCTCATTCTGTGTACCTTTGGAGCACTGGGTCCATTTGACATTGGTCCACTCACAGCCTAGCATGACTTTGGTGGGGGAAGAAAGGAGTATTTCAGAATGTAGGAGAACTCCAGATGTTCCATGTAGCACCTGTGTCAGCCACTGCTAAGAGCCAGGTAAGAGGCTGATGGCTCACACTGGAGAGAACCAGCGCCATTGATGAAATCTGGAAAGAGACTAGCAGTTTGGCAAACATGCAGAGAGAGTCATTCCTCACTAATGTCCTCTCTTGGCTTTCTATATCATTTCCTTTAAGAAGTCTTGGGGGTCCTTTTCTCCCTCCACCCCTCACCTCAGCTTTCCCAGTTGGCCCATACCAAGATTTAAGGTGGAAGATTATTTAAACATCTCAAAGTCTTCCTAATAAGGCCCACTGGTTGGCCTTGGAGGCCTGTTGCAGAGGCAAGATGATCACAAGAACCAATCAGGAGGCTGGTGGGGGAAAAGCCGGGCATGGGGGAGCCTCTAAGAGGAGCCCATCTCTCATGCCATCTTGCCATTGTGGATCAAATGGCTATCCTGGCAGACCCCATCTCACTTTGTACATAAGATGCCAAGACTGGGAGAAAGGGATACCGGGCTCAAAAGAACGCATATGTAGAGCAAGACTCGACCCTCCCTGGAGTCAAAGCTCCTGTGAGGATGCTACTCACTATGCTGGATCCCTCATTTAGGCTGGGACAGTAGCTTCTCTCCTCATTTTGTATTATGATTAGCTCAGATCACCATGGTGATTAAAAATGGTTAACATTTATTAAGCGTTCACCAGATGTGAAGCACTTGTACTTCCTGTCCTATCTAAGTGAATCTTCCCGACTTCCTAAGGTGAGTATGGCTTTTTATTCAGACGCAGATTAAGCGACTTGCCCAGAGAGAAGATGACTAACCGCTAAGCCTGTTCTTTCAGCCACTAGCTATAATGCCACTTTTAAATTGAAATTACTCCCAAAGGGCATTAAATTAAGCTCTTTACATTTTAGCGTGAATGAATTTAACCGGGACTTTGTGTTCAAAGAGATATTTCCCCAGCCCACAGCGTTTAGAAGCTATAGGAAAATGGACGTTCTTTTGGCCTGGTTTGCCCAAGGCCCCAACTCTGCTCCCTGATCCCAGATTCCAGGGACAGAAGAATTTGCCTTTGAGTAAGGTATTAATAACAAAGCCAAGTTCTCGATTTGGACAGAAGCAGCTATCCATTAAGAATCTTCCAGAAAAATATCTGCTTTGGTCCATTTCATTGCCCCGGATATAGAATTCCACTCAGGCTTTCCCCTATCCCGAAAGGCCTCATGTTATAATTGTAATTAATTGTGCCTATTAGAATCCCAAAGGGAGGGACAGAAGGGAAGAAAAATGAGCCCTGCAGGGCCCCTCCTACCCTGGCCATTAGTCACTCACTGCAGAATATAGGCCCAAAGAACAGTTGGTTGCCTTGCTCAGAGGAGGGGATATGGGAGAGGCGCACAGCAGAAAAGCTGGGAGGTTCCTGGTGAGGGGCGGCCCCTTTCTAGTCAGGTGTCGCTTCCACCCATCCGTCAGCTCCAGATGAAAGGCTATAAAACCAACGCGGTGCGGAGACCGTAAGAAAATATACATCCTGATGTGTCAGGAATACCTGTGCGCCTTTAACCTCAACTTCAGATGAACCAACACACCTCGGAGCACATTTATATGCAAAGGCATATAATATGTCCCCTGTATCTAATTATCTGTCAACCCGAGGCAGTTTGTTTTCCAAATCGGCCTCTCGGCTGTGACTTTACGAGGTCATAAAGAAAACGATGCCACTCTGCACTGAAACGCAAGGAGAGCCCAGATCAACAAATTATCCTCTTTAATGGTGTCTCTCAGCCTCCAGAGCTGGGCCTGGAGGAAGAAAGCAGCCCAGTCCTGGGCCTTCCCAACCTCCAGAGAAAGGGGCAGAAGCGACAGAGTGTGAACCTGAGAAGACATGGGGACGCAGGATATAGCCGATGAGAAAGACTTCCCTTGGCTTGTTCAGCTGTCCCCAGCTTTATTTCTCTGCATGAGCCACATCTGTCGGCAAAACCGTCAGCTGATACCTCCAGTAACCGGATGTTATCCATGTTCCTGCCGCCTTCAACACCAACCCCTGCCTAGACCGGCGGCAGCCCTGTGCCCCAGAGCAACTTTAGCTCCCATAGTCCTGGGACGCTTGCTTCTCAAAGAGAGGTGAGAAAATTTAGACCATTCTCCAGGAGAGGATTCTTTCCTGAATGAACCCTGGTTCCCTGGTCTCTGTTGTGTCTGGGAGGAAACAGTGGTGGCTCTTTGAAACTTCTAAGCCAAAGAGAAAATTCCTTCTCCCCCACATCAGGAAGGTAGGTGGCAGCAGCTGCAGCAGGAATGCATTGTGGACTGCTAGGGGCCTGAGCTCAGCATCCTACACACTTCAGCACTCATCCAGAAGCATTCGTGAACACACACACACACACACACACACACACACACACACACACACACACACGGGGGCCAAGGAGGGATGGTCCTAACACAGTCTCTTCAGCTCCTATTAGGCCTCATCTGATCTTTAGCAGATTAATTAGGAAGTTTGTCAGAAGCCAGCCGTGAACTCCAGCCGCTCCTCTCTGGGAGTGGTAACGGTGCCAGTGAAATCCAAGCTGCAGGAATTCCACTACCCACACGGCTCCTGTGATTAATGATAGAAAGGAGGAAAAAAAGAGAGGTCAACAGCTGAGTGCAAGGCAAGTTGCTAGACAGGGAGTAATTAAGATACTTGGGTAAATATGATTAATAAGCTCAAACTGGCACGGTGCGCCATAAACAAGACTAAGCAGATGGTCCCCCTCTCTGCTGAGAAGGCTGGGCACTTGCAAACAAGGAGGGGGTGGGGGGCAGAGCCACTCAAGAGGCATGGCTGTGGCTTTCTTGCCTGAGCTGACCCTGCTAGAGAGACCGGTTGAGACACCAGGGAGAGGTCAGGACACAGAGGTAGCTTGGAGATTCTCTAGCAAACCCCTTATTCAGGCACAACACAGACAGTGCATGAAGGTCCCTGATCAGGTTCAAGGCTTCTCTTCCAGTGCTTCTCCCTCACTGTCCTGCCATCCCCAGGTCAGACGTGGTGTTCATTTGCTTCAGCTGCTGCCGTAAGCACGCCTCACATAGCATAGTGCGGTGTAGGCACCTTAAAAACAGAAATGTATCAGATCCCAGCTGTGAAGATGAGAAGTTCCTGGCCAAGGTATTGACAGTGTTGGGTCCTCGTTAGGCCTGTGGAAGAAGCTATTCCCGGCTTCTCCAGCTTCTGGTGACTTGTGGGCAATTCTGGCTTGCCATCTACTTCCAGGTAAGGTTGCTTTGTGAGGTCTGTGCTTAGATGGGACCATCTAAAAAAGAAGAGGATGCAGTTCAACCTACAACAGCCACTGATGAGCTAGAAAGCAACAGGAGAGCAAATTCCTTATCAGAAGAAACACAAGCCCTGTGTGTGTGTGTGTATGCAGCACTTTTGAGATGGCACGCATGACAGACTCTCAGTTCTCACCTCAGCACTTAAAAGAAAAATACAGTCCATGCCACGTGTGGTGGAGCATGCTTTAATCCCAGAAACCAGGAGGCAAAGGTTCAAGGCCAGCCTGGTCTAAGTGGCAAGTTCTAGGATGTCTAGGACTATATTGAGAGACCCTGTCTCAAACCAACAAAAACAAACACAAGAGCCCAAATTCTCAAGCATCCCTGTGTGATATCACGCAAGAAGTGGAGACTTTGAGAGAAGACCTTCAAAAGGAGCCATGGCCAGGTGTCCTCAAAGAGCCTGATTATCAGGAAACATCTTTAGGACTTAGAAGAAGGAACTATAAACACTTGGTTTAAATAGCAGTAATGTACCAAGATGTCTGTACCTATAGACAAGAACAGTTGTACTACATGCACCCGAAGGACAAAGTGTTGTAGGAGATTCAACATCAGAGCTCAGAATGCTTGCTTCCTGTGTTAGGTCCCTGTGACTGTTGCAACAACTGATCAGAGACACGGTGGCTTCAAACAATAGGAAGTCTCTCTCTTAAAGTTTCTAGAGATTCAAAACCCACATAATCAGGATAAAATTACTATAGCATCAGGTGGTGCTCCCTTCAGAGGATCTGGGGAGGAGTCTGGCAGCTCCCAGTGTTCTTGGCTCATGGTTGCGTTCTCCAGTCTTCAAGGCCAGTATCTTCTTATCATAATCAATTGTTGTACATGGCCTCTCTCAGTCCTCCTCTTACAAGGACCCATGTGGATAAGCCTAGTCAATTCCCCATCTTGAGCTACTTAACAACATCTGCAAAGACTTGTTTTTTTTTTCCCAGCATACCGCAATTCCCATAGAATTTGCTTTTTCTAATCACAGTTGGTCTCTGTGAAGCTAGACAGCCTGGCAAATGAGCGGAGCGTGCACAGGTGTGGCAAAGTGTACCTCTTCACACCAAGTCAAAATTCAGCCTTAGGTGTTGACTTTCAGGTCCTGAATTTGTTCCTACAAGTAACTTCTCTATGGTGCATAGCATTCATCTATTTAGATTATTTTGTTACAGAGAGGGATGTTTCAAATTTTAAGTTGCTAGTTTTTAAAAATATGGCCAAGTCAAGGACAGTATTATTAAAACTTATACCTTGTATTTGTATTTCGGGATAGAAGGCACGTTGATGCTACAAAATATCAACGTGAAAAGACTGGTCTCAGGACAGACCACAGACCTCCAGAAAAGACCACTGGCAATCCTGTGCCTGGCTTGTTCCACATTGGTCTTTCCCTTTCTTCACCAAAGGTTTTAAGAATCCCTCAAGACCTGCTGTGTTGAGGTGCTTGACTGGAGCATCTACTTCAGTGGATGACTTGGAGGGCTTCTCCCAATTCTATCACCACAGAGTGACCCTCACAGAGACCACGTTGGGGGAGTAGGCTGGACTGTTAGTATTGAGAAGAGCCCTTTGCTTTAGATTAGACCTGCAGTGTCCACTAAAGGGCACCTGTTAAAAAGCTTAATTTCCAGCTCATGACACTGGAGACTGTGGAGCACCCGGATTTTCTTTGTTTTACATCCTTGGCATGAAATGAGTGGTTTCCTTTACCATGTGATTCCTGCTTTTTTACCCTTTCACTTAAAATGTGGAAACGTCAATAGTTTCCCCTCCCTCCCTGGTGGGGACACATTCCCAGACACCCGCTCCCACCCCAGGGGAAGCCTGAAACCACGGGTGATGTCACATCCTAGCTTTGCTATAGTTCATGCCTGTACACACATGCCTATGATAAAGTCTAATTAGGCATATAAGAGATTAATAAAACTAATAAGTTAGAACAATATAGCAATACACTCCGATAAAGGTTACCTGAATGCTGTCTCACTTGAAATAGCCTATTGTACTGTACTTACCTTACCTTTCCTTTCTTTCTTTCTTTTCTCTTTGATGAAAGGATTTTAAAGTATATATGGAAGAAAACAAAAATAAAACAAAAACAAAAAACAATAGGCAGCTTCATATTAAAAAAATAATTCTAGTTAGAGGACAAATTGCCCAATTTTAAGATGTACTATAAAGACAAAATAATAAAGGCAATGTCACAGTGGTCAAAATCTAGAGAAATAAATAAAAAGAAGAGAGTGGACAGTGCACAAATAGATTCCCATAAATATAGTCAAGTCCTTTTTTTTTTTAAATTAACACATTGCTTCTTTATAATCCTCAGACCATTCCAACAATTACTTCAGGATAGTATAATTTTTATAAAAATGTCTATTTTGGAACTGTACATTATATTTAATTTTAATGCTTTTTTTGTTATCCATTCCTGGGAAAAAATTTTATTTCTATGACTTTTATGACCTTGACATTTTTTAAAATTTTTTTTTCTCAAATCATAATTAATTCACACAGGGGTATAAACACAGAAAGGCAGGATGTGGGGAAATTACCTTTCCTTTCATAATGATATAAGGCGATGTAATGCCTCCGTGGAGGTCAATGGAACAGGCATTGTGACCTGGTATTGGGCTTCTCCGTTAGAGTCACATGATCACACGCCCTGAATCGGCAGTCAGAGATTAACAAGAAGGCAGCGTGTGCAATGTGGATACACTGGATTAAAAGATGACTTGTGCCTCAGACAAGATGGGCCAGGTCAGTGTGAGAATGTATTGCCCTACTCAGAACAGTGCACAGTTTAAGTCTTGTGAATTATTTAATTGGGGAATTTTTATTTAATATCTTCAGACTACAGACTGCTGCAGGTAACTGAGACCGTGTACTTCAAAACCATCAATGGGATAGAATATTTTATAAACAATAAAAACCATAAAATGAACAACATCATTGTAGGATATTACCATGGAGGTTCTCTGTTGATGGCTGTGACATTATTCATTGTATGACAGTTTGTTCACCTTGTGCTTCTTGCTATGACGTTTCCAAGTTTCTTTTTCTTTCTCAGTTGAGGTGAAGTATAGCACCTAAGGAATGGAATATCTTCACAATACCAAAGATATAGAATCAGATTGGTAAACAGAGAAAATATGGTACGCAAATACAACAGGGTAATATTTAGCCAGAAAGAAAACTAAAATCTTGTCCTTTGCCGATGAAAACAAAAGACAGACAGTGAAATAAGCTGACTCAACAAAGCAAGGCTTACGAGTTCTCTCGTGGGCAGAAACTAAAAACATTGACCAAACATGCAAACGGATTAATATGGGCTGGGAAGGTTTTGAAAAGGGAAGAGTGAGCGGATGGATGGAAGGAAAGCAGTTGGATTTGATCAGTGCACGATTGACATATGAAACTATCACACCAAATCCCATCAATATACACAGTTAACATGTCAATAAAAGCAAAGAGCCAAGTAAAGTAGGAAAGCACGTCCCGTTGAGGACTTTATTAACCTTTCCGAAACATCATTCCCTACTGGTTTCTGTTGTACTCTCTTTTCCCAAGCAGGATAACAATGCTGCTCTCAAGTATTCAATGTGACCAGAAAGCACATGTACCTGTAGCCCAGCAGACATCTAATTTATCCCAGTGACACCGTAGCTTCATCCTTCCGACGCTGTGACACTCACACTTGACAGAGAGGACTATTGCCAATAACTCCTCACATTTCATCTGTAATCATAGCATCTGAGAAGCCAGCCACCTTGCAGATTATGGGCATCACAGGGCTGGCCTTGTCGCTTGGCTCTACAGGAATCTGTGCAGACTTCTGGTGCCATGAGAGAGGCAGAGCCCACTGTGGGCAGTGGTCTAAGGATGGGCAGTTTTCTGATGCAGAAGAGTGTTCACACTTTGTCATCTCCACTGAGAGATGTAAGAATGGTATGAAGGTGTGCTCAAGGGAGAAAAAGGAAGCACTGGGTACATGTTAGGCTCTGCACAATGTGTAAGGGACACAGAGTTTCCAGGTGGCCTTAGCAGAAGGGGAGTGACGACAACACGACAACACACTGGAATGCAGTAGTAACTGTGACAAATTTCTAGAAAGCACAAGCATGGAAGAAGTTGCCCTCAGGAGCATAGCATTCCCCCACCCCCACCCCTCAAGCAAACAGTTGGTACAGATTGGTTATCTTAAGGGCGATCTGGGAAAGCTTATACTGGAGTTGGGGAGGAGAGGCAAGCCAGAGGAGGTAGTAGATGATGTCTTCGCTGTGACAGGGTATCTGAGAAAATCAACTTAAAGAGATTTGCTTGGAACTCTAGTGTCAGAGATCTCACAGTCCATGGTCACTTGGCTTTGCTGTTCCTGGACCATGAAGAGACAGAACATCATTGCAGGGAGTGCAGAGTGATGTGTATGTGTGCATGAGGGTGCGTGTGTGAGCATGTGCGTCTGTGTGTGTGTGTGTGCATTCATATGCGCTGTGTGTCGGGAAGATAAGATACAGTCATCCAAGCTGTTACTTCTTTCAACTAGGCCCCTGTAGTCTATAGTTTCCATTACTCTCCCAAAGTCACTTCACTTACAAGTAAGACTTGCTTGTAAGTCCCATTCACTTACAAGCCTAATAATGTGTTGGACAGTCTCTCAAATCCAGTCATTTCTTAGAAGAGTAGGCAGCCAAAAAGTCAGCAAAAAGCCTTTGTGGGATTTGCTAATTTTCAACATTAACAGGTGGAAAGGGATCTATCAAGAGTGCATTATCACCTGCAGGGGACGGAGAACTGACCACACAGAACACAGGCCTCAGAAACAACCTACCCAAGGGCTAGGGGACCACCAGCCATTGGTAGATAGCTGCTTTGTACATGTAGCAACCAACACCTCTGTCACCCTGCACATGGATAGAGGCGCCAACAGGGAGTTGTGGTGCTGGTGAATGGAAGTCATGTTGGCACAGGCAAACATGGCAAGTGCCAAGGGAGAAGGGTACCCAGGGTTAGTACTGTAACCCATGAGTTCTAACCTAAAGTATCAAAGGTGCATTGGCATTTATACTGGGGCATGCTAGGTACTTAGGAGTTTGCTGGGCAGTGATGGGTAGAGGCTGTATGGAAGGAGAACATTCATTCCAAACCACAGGGACAGGAAGGGGGACAGAAGGAAGTAGCTTAGAGATTATGTGGCTCATTTCAGAAGCTTCAGGTGGCATGGGCTGTTAGTTCTGTGGACAGGAGGTCTAGAGGAGCACCTTCAGAAGCCATAAGGGGCCAGGCTGTGGTACTACTGAAGTTGGCATTTCCTAGAATTGGCACTACCTAAGCTGTGCAGGCAGGGAATAATAGAAACCCAAGGTTGAGACACTCTAGGCTAACATGAGGAGTCAGCAGCCCCAATGAACACAGCTCCTTATAAAGCATGAATGGGGTGGGCTGGAGAGATGGCTCAGCGGTTAAGAGCACTGGCTGCTCTTCCAGAAGGTCCTGAGTTCAATTCCCAGCCACCACATGGTGGTTCATATCCATCTTTAATGGGATTTGATGCCCTCTTCTGATGCGTCTGAAGACAGTGATAGTCCCCTCATAATACATAAAATAAATAAATCTTTTTTTAAAATGTAAATGAATGAAAAGAAGTGAGCCTGCCACGTGATGCTGTGGGTTTGACTTGCAGAATCCACACACCTGAGTAACAGTAGGCTCCAGCTTCAGAGCTGCCCTCAGCTGTCCCCCCAGAGATAAGTGCACAGTCACTAATTGGGCAAGCCTTTTCTGTAAGCAGTCATCACTTGAGGAACCCAAGATCAGGCAGGAGAATCCACGCCCCTGGAATGCACCTTACCCTAGCTTTGCAGCAGATGATGGTATGACAGGGGACTGTCTATCATTGCTTTGAAAAAATTATTTCCGTGCTTGGTTGGTTTTTGAGGTAGTTTCACTACACAGTGCTGGTTCACCTAGAACTTGCTGTGTAGTTGAGCCTGGCTTCAGAATTGTGATAATCTTCCTGCCTCACCCTCCTGAGTGCTGGGATTACAACTTGTGTCCCCACTCTCTGCCTTCCTGTATTTTTCATGTATCATGAGACCCACCTGAGTAAGGGAAGAACAAATTGAAGCTTTGACTAATGTCAAGGAACGTTAACTCTCTCATCCCTTCTGGTTGACCTTTGGAAACTGGTGATGTTCCAGTTAATTCAGTTTGCTTCATCATCATAAATTTGGTGGGCCGGGAGCTTGCTGCAAGACAACAGCCTCACAGCGGTACCTTTAGCCATTAGGAGGTATCACCAATTTCAAAACAAACTGGCCAACAAGGATGCTAGAAACTGCTTCCCTATAAGGACATCCTGTAGTAAGCAAGCTTCTAGGATGGTCGCCATACCTGCTGATGTGCAGTGTCAATGAGCATTTGAATGTGATGACAGGCTGGTCCATGTCTAATGAATGGAACACAGCAAAGGGCATGGACTGTCTTTCAAAGACAGCCACTCTCCTCTTCGTCCTTATAACGAAGCAAGACGTATATGCCACTGGGTGGAGTCACTCATATGGTAAAGAACCAAAATGTCTTCTCCAGCCAGTAGCTACCAGGAAACTGAGGCCTAGAGAGACTAAGTCTTACCTCAAATACTCGATGAGCTTGGACGTTGACTTTATTTCAGTTGAGCATCAGATGGCAGCAGCCCTGACCATGGTGTCTTGACAACAGCCTTAGAAAGGATCTACCAAAAAGAATCTCAGGTTCTTGAGACAGTAAAGTCAGTAAATTGGGGGATGATTTGTTATATATCGGTAGAGAATGAACATGGCCACCACAATGGGGGAAGACACAGCAAGAGTGTAGACACATGCGGAAGGCTTTGTTTGAGTCACTGAGTCACAGTAGGGACAGCCTCCCTCATGAACACCAGGATTTCTACAGAAGTTTAAACAAAGACTGGAAAGGCTCCCACCTTCAATTTTTTGACAGGTGGAAATCCACAATTAATCTTTTCTTTGACTCAAAGCTCTCACTAATTGTTAAAATGTAGTAAACTTGGAGTCAGGAAGCATAAAACCAGGTCCCAAAGCCTTCATTATTGAATATTTTTGATGTGTCATTGTACATAAACTATGTTTATGAAATGAAAGTATGAATTTGGAAAAGTTAGTTAACAGGTTTAGCCTATACTTCATTTTAAAATAAACTCAAATAGCATTTATGTAACTTTATGTAACAGGGCTCCAGACCTTAGTAGGTCTCCAGATCTTAGTACAACTGACTCCATGATGGAAGTGCCATTCAGGCTGTAAAACTTAACATGTAGACAGCACCACCAGCCAAAATTGAAAACAAAGACCTAATTCATCAAAGTCCCATAGTTCTGGGAAAGTCTTTGGCTTTTGTAGTTCTGCTTCTGGGTAACTGTTGATAACTGAAGTATATCAACCCAGGATATAGGTTTTGTAGTTAAAAGCTCATCCTGAGAAATGCTTGGTGCTACACTGGGATCTAAAACACCCAGTGTAGTTGCCAGCTGGCTAGCAAAGACATTCTCTGGGCTTAAACCCATGTCTGAGCAGTCCTCTCTGGTGAACACCCCATACTTTGTATAACTCTTGGAATTAAGAGGGTTAAATGAAGTAATATAGTTGAAAGTGTTTCTAAGTATAAAAAACTCGACACAATAAAGACTCAATTCCATTCTCTTCTGTGGTAGTTCCAAATGTGACATACTCCTAATGGTGGGGTTCAGACTGTGAGGTTCCTTAAGGCCTTTCCTGGAGGCAGTTTTCAGAAAGTAGAAGTGGAAGAAGCAAAGGCACCTGCAAGAGATGACACCCACCTCATAGCTGGCAAATCCCTAGCCCTAGGAGGAGTACTGTAAAAGATAGGTAGCTGATTTCCAAGGTCCATCCTGGGGACCATTTCTTCATCAGCTTACAACAGGCCCAGCCCTATGTACCCACCTCCACCACCATTATTTACCAGGCTTACACGGTATGCTCTGCACCCAGACATTCAAGGATACTAACATAACATTCCCACAGCCTAGCCTATATGATAATATATCATTACTGCCTTTTACATGTGTTGAAACTGAGGCTTAACTGGGCAGTACAGCTTGACATGCCTCAGTAGGATGTCACACATCCACTGCTGGGCCAAGTCCTGTTTAGTTGAGGTGTCTTTGTTGGTCCCTTCATTCTGCATCTTCCCTGGGAGTGATTTTTCTCTTCTTTCTATTTCTCTGCTTCTATCTTCCTATAAAACATGCTGTGACAGTTCACACAAAGAGCCACATATACAAATCAATTGCAATCAACTGCTCTTCTTTCCCAATGTTAAAAGACTCATAAAGGAAAATGCACTTGTTCCAAATACCCTTTTCTGACACTAAATGAACTCTCTACTTCTTGGTGGTATTTCTGCACAAATTGAGCCAGGCCCGCAAGAGACCACAATTTACCTGTATAAAATCCTGGTTTGCAGGGGCTGTCTAGTTGTGTTAATAAAAATAGCAGATCTGTTGGCTGAGCTTTCTTTAGGGTTGAGGGGTGGTTGGATTGTCTTGACTTTTATATCAAATAATAAAGGCACTGGGCAACTTGCAACAGAGCTAGTTGGGGTGGGGTGTGGTATCATGACCAAGCTGTGGTCAGAAGTCTGCCTCATCCCTACACCCCCAGGGAACCTCAGTCAGAATCATCTGAGTCTGTGGAAACACCCGTGTAAACTCAAGCCATACAAACTTCCAGGACAGAGGACATTGGTGGCTTAGTCCAACCCCTATCTGAGGAACTATTAATAATTGATGACTACCAAGAAAAAGAGTTTGTTTTCTTTTAAAGGTGTGGTTCCTGGTAACTGGAGCACACACCCCGGTGGATCACATGCCACAGACTATGTAGCTAGCCTTAACTGGTCTAGATAGATTTTTAAATAAAATAAATAAAGACACAAAGTTGGGTGGGTTGAGAATGGAAAATGATCTGGGAGCGGTTGGGGGAGGAGAGGAGGAATATGATCAAAATACAAGATATGGCGTTTTTAAAGAATTAATAAGATGTGGACTAAAAAAGGCAGTGAATTACACAGGAATGGGGCTTCTCAGGGGAGAATCCTCAAATCCATTTGAACCCCCAAACAACTTTGCATCTCTGATGCCTGTTAGGCCTATCACCACCTAACTGGAATTTCACAGACTTTGTAGGTGTGGTTACATAATCACTTGCTGGTTCAGTTTCTATCTGGACTTGGTTCGTATAATGCAAATACTATGGTCTTCTTAATTAGGTTGGAAACCTGGAAATCCCAATTCCTTTCTTTTTAACGTCCACTCCAACAAGGCCATGAAGATTTTCCTTTAGCTTTTTTTTTTTTTTTTTTTTTTGTCAATCCTCACTAACCTTTCTACCACTGAGCCACAGGGGTTTGTGGCAGAGAAGCCAAAACCACCATGATCAGATTTGCATTCAGAACACAGACTGCCAACTAATTTTGTCTCTACATAAACAAGGTTCTGGAAGACATAATGAAATCAAGAAGACACTTGATGTACTTTACATTTTGTTATAGACAAGCAATTTTATGTGGCGTGTGAAGACGGAGATGGGTGGTGTTAACTAGGGAGGAAGCAGGGAATTCAACAGTTGACATTTGTTTACTTAGTTTAAAGTAGTAACTTGCCAAGAGACTCCACTACTACTTAGAAGGCTTCTCCTGGCTGCCTGTGGAGCTCTGAGGGAGATGCTGTCATGGTGCTAGGCTTTCTGGTCTGGACTCAAGCAATGTAGAGGTGGTTGTCCATAGGTCAGTAGAGGTATGGGGTGGCAGAGTCAGGATATTTGGGGACACAGCAACCAGGTATGTGATTTAGCCTAAGCTTTACTCATCTGTTTATTAACATTGCAGATTCTTGAGACAAATTAGCTTGAGAAGAAGAGCTTGCTTTGGTTCATGGTTTCAAAGATTTTAGCCCATGTTGCTTTGGATCTGTGAAGGCAGCACATCACACGGAAGTGCTTAGCGGAAGGAAGAGATATAGTCACCTCACGATCAATAGGGAAGGAGGAGGAGGGGAGAGAGCATGAAAGGGAGAGGGGAGAGGGAGGTGGAAGGGGGTGGCTGAGGTTCCACTATCCTTGAGTAGGTATACAATAGGTACAGAAGAACCTAACTCCTCCCACTAGGCCCTACTTCCTAAGTACTTCATGGTGAGGACCACAGTCTAAGGAGTCTTTGGGTCCACAGTAAACAGCAGGGAAGTTGAAAGGTTTCAACTCCAAGGAAATGTCGGAGAGATGTGTTTAATTACCAGACAGGAAGTAGACAAAGTAGACAAAGCCCGAGAGAAGAAAAGAGCTTTGGAATGCTGGGAAAGGACAAGAGTCTGGTAAGCTTCCACAGGGACCGTCTGCACACCGCCCCTACAGGATTCATACCGGGCAACAAACGATGTCATCAGAGCCAGGGTTAGGACAGAAGCTAAGCTTCTGATAGGGACAGTGGGTACAGGCAGGGAGAGGACCATGAGTCAGGGGCTGTTGCAAGACCCAGCCTAGAGAAGGAAGCAATTGGCTGGAATCCTTGCTCATCACGGAATAGACATCTTAGCTACATGTGTCCCTGAGAACCAAATATTGACTGAGCTTTCATCTTTATGGCTTTGAAAATGCAAGTTTGGTAAAATTCACTGACACACAAGATCGTTCAACATATATTATCTGCTGACTGCTCTGCTGAAGTCAGAAGCATTTAGTTAGCACAAACAAGACAGATAAGAAAGGGCGTATAGATGGATGGCACATTCGCAGATGCACTGATCTTCCCCTACGTCTGCCCTTAGCTACTTTGTTCAGATTTGCGCATATCTCTGAAAAGGTGCAAGAGTCCCCATGGGAATGTCTCCAAAAGTTTTGGAGTACACCTAACCAACCAGTCACTGTCTATCTAGAATAAGAGACTAGCCCAGTTGTAATGGAAACGATTGTTTAAAATCTCCTCCGGTGTTTGTCTTGGCCTGGAGTAGGTAGATGATAAAATTATTCCCTTCATCATGCAAGGAATTGTAACAAAGTGCTGGGACCACCTTGAAAAATGCTTCAGGAATGGTTATGTACAAGAAATGTGGGCTCCGCTGGAAATCAAGGAGACTGTATACGCTGGTGGGGAGGAAGGCAGGCAGAGATTGAGGGTCAAATTGCGACTCATTGGCACAGCACATATTTTTCCAATATAAAAGCAAATGGAGAATCCGTAAATAAATTGACTATATAAAAGTGTCCCTTTATATTACTCCCTCACCTTTCTAAGGGGAAAACAAAAAGGAGAAGGGGAAAAAAGGTATTGGGTTCATTTTTTCTTCTCACAGTCCTAGTATAAAAATATCATTTCTTCTGGATAATTTTATAGTACCAACAGCAGTCCATATCTATTTAAAATATATATGCAGCCTCGCATGCACATTCCCCACCCCCAACCCCGCACAAATGATCCAGTAACTAGCATCAGTCCAACCGCAGAGGCAGCTGCCCCGTAATTACGGCCTCTCATCGCACGTGTGGGAAACAAGCTGTGGCATTTGGGAGAGGTCTGCAAAAATAGGTGTCAGACCTTAACTAATAGTGATTGTCCTTCCATTCTACTGTAATTTACATTTAATTCACACATTTCATTTCCATTTAAAATATGATTACAGTGTTTTGAAGCACATCTCACCTGTCCCCTCGAATTACAGGGGGATGAGAATAACAGGGAACAGCAGGCACCGGGAAGGTGGTACAGCCCTTGGCGCTGGGGGTCGGCACATGCACTGCCTCTCAGAGGTCACAGGGGAGAGCGGTGGGTGAGAGGAGGGAAGTAGAGTCGGAGAGGAAGGCCCCAATAGGGAGCAGGGATTGGGGAGGTAAGGAGTTCACCAAGAGGAGTAAAGATTCCATCTCCAAGGACTCCCTGTGTATTGTATTTAAACCTGTTATGTCCTGGCAGAGTACCCGTCCTTCATTTCATTTATTTCAGGTTCATGAGCTATTACTAAATACATGCATCCAGCAGAAAGCAGATGCCGCTGTGTCTGACGTTTAGGCTTCTCTACCCTGGAGGCAGCAAAAGAAAGAGAGACAGGGAGAAGGCTAGGACCTCCTATGTGTTAATGCAGAGAGGCCAGAATGCCCCATAGATATACGACATCCTTCAAAATATACCTCCTTGGAGCTGAAGAGATGGCTCAGTGGTAAACAGCACTTCATGTTCTTCCAGAGGGCCTGGGTTTGAGTCTCAGCACCGACAGATTGTTATGGTCTTTCTTCTATTGCAGAGAATTGGTGAATTATTTTCTGCCCCTCTTGTAGCTAGCTGTAGTCATGGAACTAGTTGCAGCACTAAACTATGAGCAGAAGTTGTGTGTCAGTTCTAGGCCTATTTAAGATACTCCCTACTCTATGCTGCTTTTCTGCTAACCAATCAGAGATGAACAGCTGCAAGGATGAGGTATAACTAAAGGATGACCACACCCACCAAGAAGATGAATGGTATTCCCTGGACCACTTCACAAAGGAAGTCTGCCCGCTAACCAAGAGCAGTTGAGCAATGCCATTTTAACAACATTCTATTTTGGGAAGGCATTGGAATGTTAAAAAATTATGTACTGTGGCTTCTAGCATTGCATTAACCAACAAACTTACCTACCACTCATTTTTTTCAGCCCACTACGATCTTGTATATATAATTCTTAAGAAATGGATCTCTGTGGTCAAGCGTGGTTGTGCATGCCTGTAATGTTAGCACTTAAAAGGCAGGGACAGTAAGACCACTTCAAATTTGAGGTTAGAGTGGTCTATGTAGAAACTTCCATATCAACCAAGGCTATACAGTGAAACACACAAAAATCAAAAGAAAGAAATAGGTTTCTATGAGGCCACTGGTATTTTCTTATTACCTAGTTCAATAGTTCAATAGATACCTTTCGATCTATTCTACTCGCTCCTTAGGAGTGCTCTGCACAGTTGTCCACACCTTTATTCTTAATATGGTTTTCAGGACACTATAAATTCTTTGGAGTCTCCATCCCTCCACCTGTTTCTGAATCCTCTTGATGGAATTTTAGCTCTCATTCCTACTCTGAGAGATCTACAATTTAGCCTTTGACCTCCACCCATGTTGAGTTACCTGGAACTGAATTCACACTCGCCATGAACACTGAGGAAACAGGATGGAAAATGACATTAAAACTGCTTTTAGACATCTCCAGGCAGGCACTACAGACTGAAAGCCTCCTGAGAAAATGTAAAGGAACAAGGGGAACCTGACAGCGCCCTAGCTTTTTCCCGGGGTCACCTTTAGGATTGCAGGACAGTGAAAGAAAATGCTATCCGAACACACTACCATGTTCATGAAGCAGAAAGGAGAGTGGAAAACTCAAGGTGACTTGGATATGCAGTGAAATAACAAAGAAGGAGTCATGTAGAGAAAAGGAGGAATCCTTGGCTACACAGTAACATGGAGGCAACCTTGGTAACATCACTGGGTAGACAAAGAATGGCTGGCTGTTAGAATACTGTGAGCTAAATAATTTCCTGCATTCACAAACGGCTAGGATATATGTAAGCTTTAATCAACCAGGTTGGCAAGGCCTGACTACTGAGGGCAGTCAGTAGAGACTCTACAGAGATCACACTAAATCAGTATGAGTACATCAGCTCTAGAATAAAGGCTGCTTTAAGCTTGGTTTTATGCAGCTCAGATAAGCTTCCATGAGTTGAGCTTATCAACAAGGAATTGTAACTTCTTCATATTCTAAAAGTTAATACAATGAAGCCTAGAGACTTAGCATTACATTATGAATATCTGTCATCCAATCAAAAAGCATTATACCTGACATCCAAGAAGCAGATAGAGGCTGTTACAGAGATCCACAGCTGGTCAAAATGCAGAGATAAGTGGCTGACTACAGGGGTCGGGGAGTTCAGAACTAGTTGGTATATCTACAACACAACATAAATACCTAAGGCTCAAATAATCTCAAAAAGATGGGAAAAATTGTAAGAGCCACAGAACCAGGCTATCCGCTGGGAAATAGTATCTTCTAGATGTGGCATGAACACTCTATCTGTGAAATCACGACAATATGGTTGCCTAATCTAGACTGCACAAAATAAGACTGGCCAACATGGCCATGTGGATGAGGAGAAATTTTACGAAACCCCCACCCCTGGACGAAGAGCTATAGGCAACCAATGAAGGGCTGCCAAGAAGGAAAATAAGTTCTCTCCAGGGATGAGCCCCAATAGGATAGCCATTATCCCAATTTGTCACTCCTAAACACAAAATGTGATAACCTAGATGAAACATTCAAATACATAAGCCACACTAAGTAGACTTAATAAGTTGTGTGTTTGTATCTGCTTGTGTAAAACAGTAACTATTATAGAAGAGATCACGAATTTTAAAGTGAATTGGGGAGCAGATGGAAAGAGTTGGGGGAGAAGGAAAGATCAAAAATAATAGAAACACAGTACCTATGTACAAAATTCTCAAAAATTAAAATTAAATTTTATAAATTAAACAATAAGAAAAAGAACAATAAGAATGTCAAGGAAGTAGAGCAAGAATACCATTATAAGCAGGGGAAAGATTAATTTCTCCTGCAAATTACTCATTAAAGGCAATACCAACCAGAGAATCACAGAGAACTTTTCTACACTAGAAATAATTGTCAATCTACAATTAGATTCATAGAAAAGAATGATTGAAAGGTAAAGATGTCACCCAGAAGTTGGGAGAACTCACCACTAGAACTGCACGAAAAGATGGGCAAAAGAAAAGCTTTCAGGCAAAAATGAAATGAAAGCAGATCAGCACAAAATACACAAACACAAAAATAAAATCCCCGAAAAGTTAAGTACATGGCTAAGTACAAAAGACGTAAGTGACAAAAACAGGTTTTGAAAGATAGAGCATCATTGCAGATGCTACAGATGTTTAAAGGAAATAGTAGAATGTGTGGTATAACTTTATATAAAATTAGACAGCCCAGATAAAATGTTCAAATTCATAAAAATATGTAAACAATGTCACATTCTTAACTACCAATAAGTTAACTTAGCCAAGCCACAGAGTTAAGGCTCAACATACAAAAACCAATTATACATTTTATAGTTACAAAGACAATTTAAAATTAAGGTGAAAAAAACCCCCGACAAACATGCAATATATATACAAAAGAGCACAACAAACTACTATAAAATTATATGATAAATATGGAATACTTACAGGACATAAATCACTGAACACATACAACCCACTAAAAATATATCACAGGCAAGCAAAACAACAACAACAACAAAACCCAGAAATCCCAATTAAAGCCCTGGCAAGTAAAGAGCTGAAAGCAGGAATCACAAATCCCCTACCAAAGAGAAGTTCAGAACCTGATGGCTTCACTGGAAACGCTTATATGTCATTTTAAAATTAATTAATTCTAGGGTTAGAGAGATGGCTCATCAGTTTAAAGCACTCGGTGCTCTTGCAGAGGCCCGAGTTCAGTTCCCAACACTCACATGGCAACACACAACCATCCTTAACTCCAGCTCTAGAATAACTAATGTTTCCTTCTGACATCCATAGGCACCAGGCACATGTGTGGTACATACACACATGCAGACAAGACATTTATACACTGAAATTTTAAAAAACATAATAAAAAGAAATCCATTCCAATTTTAATCAAACTATCTCCTCTTCTCTCCTAAGGAGGGGCTGGGGAGAGTTGAAAAGGAAGAAACTTGACCAAACTCACTCTACAAGGCCAGCTTAACCCTAACCCAAAGAACAAACAATAACAGTGAGAAAACTGTAGGACAGTAACATCAAGAACATAGATGTAAAAATTCTCAATGAAACACAAAGCAAAACAAATGTAACACACACAAGCATATGCTAAGATTATATAAAATGCACTTTAGGATCCAAGCAGCATGCCATGTATGCAAATCAATAAAAGTAATAAAAATAATACACAACAGCAACAGAATGAAGCTATTTGATCATTTTAATAAATGTAGAAATAGTTTATTTTTATAATGTTCAACATGCTCTTGGGATAAAATCAATAGGTGAGCTATTGCAAGACTATAACACAATAAAGGCCGTGTATGAGAACTTGACAACTAACATTGTACTTCATGGGAAAATCTGGAAACCATTTCCTCTAAGATATCTATTTTCATTACTTTTACTCAGTACAGACTGGAAGTCCTAGCGAACCAGGCAAGAGTAAAAGGACAGGACAACGGAGTGGGAAAGGAGGAGTCACGATATTCTTTTCTCCAGAATGACTGTGTATGGAAGAATCACTCCACCAAAACACTGATTCAACTGCTCAGGAAACCTGATGTTCTGTATGAGGACAAGACTGGACCTTTACCTCTAATCATGTGCAAAAATCAACATGAATAGGTCAGAATCCTAGGCATAAGCCCGGATGCTGTGAAAAGATAGTGCCAACACTTCAAGGCATCCAAAGTTTGGAGATAAGACCCCAAAAGCACAGGGGAAAAAGTAGACAAAAGGGATAATGTCAAACTAAGAACCCCTGTCCACCAAGGGCTGTAATCAACCAAGTGTAAAAGCACAAAACTTCCAGAAGGCAATCTCGAACATAGTTCCTAAGGAATTGGTTTTCATCAACACTACATTCTGCTATTAAAAAAATTAAAAACAAGAAGACTAGCCACAGACTGCCAGGTTGTACATTTATGCAACAATACTCCTATCCAGAAAACAACTTAATGGTAAGAAAAGACTCCGTAAAATAACGAATTAAAGGATAGGTGACATTATAGGAGACATTTAACACCATCAGTTGTTGCTACAATAAAATTAAAAGCACTAATAGTTCACACCAAGGAGAAAGACTAAGGTAGAAAATGTTGACAAGTGACAACTACTGAGTCATCTATCTTTAAATTTATTTTAAAATAAATAAAATTTGATATTTTTATACTTCTCATTCTTTCTCTATATTTTCAGAATAAAGGCCAACATACTGAATGGTTTATAACTGGATGATCCTGGGTGGTCTGGTCCCACAAGTGTCTCCATCCCACCTCAGCACCCAGTCCTCTCCACAGCTTGGTTATTTCTCTCCCTTTGTAAAAAGTGGAAACCTCTTAAATTTCCAGAACTGTTTTCTCTCAGCCAGAATTAGTCATTAATTGTTAATTCATGACATTCTCTCATTGTGTGACATGCACTGTCCACGTTGTTTAATTAAGTAGTCAAGCAGTTGGGTCTTGTTTGTTGTATTTTTAGTGTTGTGTTTCGATTTTGTAACAGCTTTCTTCTAGCTCCACTGTTTACTTCTGGACAACCTTAATAACTTCCACAAATTCAATCCAGGCTGAACTCCATGATCTCTTTAGCTAACTCACATCCCAGCTAAGTTGCAGCACTCTGTGTCCAGCTGCCTCACTAGATATATCAAAATCATCTGTCAACCAAATGCACTGTTTTCCTAACCATTTTCAGAACTCAGAACTGGATCCACCATTCCCCTGACTGCCCCCCTCCCACCCTCTTCTTTGTTCCCCATAGCCAACTCAAGCAGGTAAACTTGCTACCATTTTAACTTTCTTCCTCCCCATCCTCTCATTTAATCCAAATGTCATATCACACTTTGATTGCTGATATAACTTCCTAACCAGTCTCTCTTACTTGTTTTCTTATTACTAGTAGTGAAATATCTACTAAAGTCAAAGTGAATCTTTCGATAGATACAAGTGAGTCACCATACTTCCCAGATACTGGACAGTCCATATTCCTCACCAAGCCCACCCAAACTCTCTCCACTAAGTGCATTTTTCCTTCAGTCTATGCAAAAATAATCCCTTCTCTAAGTGCATGGCTTGTTTTCTAACCTCAGAAATTCATAATCATAATTCTAGTGGGTATCATGGGCCATAAATGGCTTGGCTCACTTACTCACTTATTCACCCATTCATTGGTGAATTTTGATATGAAATGTAATAAATATTTATAAGCTCATGCCAAACAAAAGTAGAAAGTTTAATAATAATAATCTACATGCTAAGTCTGATGGTGCAGGCCTATAATCCCAGCTACTCATGAAGAGAAAGGCAGGAGAATTATAAGTTCTAGGCTAGCTTAGACTACAGAGTGAAGATCAGCCTGGGCTACAGAGTGAGTTCAAGGCCAGTCTAGATGACACAGAGAGATCCTGCTTCACAATAAGATTTTTTTAAAAAAAGTTTTAGGATGTATGTACTCAGTGGTAGAACACTTGCCTAGCATATTCAAGGGCACAGGTTCAATTCCCAGGACTGTAAAATCACCATCATCACTGTCTTAGTCAGGGTTTCTATTCTTACACAAACATCATCACCAAGAAGTAAGCTGAGGAAGAAAGTATTTATTCAGGTTACACTTCCACTTTGCTGTTCATCACCAAAGGAAGACAGGACAGGAAATCAAGCAGGCCAGGAACCAGGATCTGATGCAGAGGCCATGGAGGGATGTTACTTACTGGCTTGCTTCCCCTGACTTGCTCTGCTTGCTTTCTTATAGAACCCAGGGCTACCAGTCCAGGGATGGTACCACCCACAATGGGACCTCCCACCCTTGATCACTAGTTGAGAAAATGCCTTACAGCTGGATCTCATGGAGGCATTTCCTCAAGAGAGGCTCCTTTCTCTATGATAACTCCAGCTTGTGTCAACTTGACACACAGAACCAGCCAGTACAATCACCTCACATCAAATCCTCCTAGCTACTAGCCCCAGGTAACCATCACCTTAAATCTTCTCTTCTTCATTCTTTTATGTTACTAATTAAATAGTTTATCATATGTACATAATACATACACTATACATATACATATATATGACATTGGAGCTATATCATGTGAATATACCACAGTGTACCAGCTTTCCTATGGATCACCAACCACACTGTACCCTGGTTTCTTTTTCTCTCTCACTTTGTTTTTCACCTTTCCTACCCACTTACCACCACTGAGATCCTTATTGAAATGTACATACATATGAATAATAAGTGATCTTGCAGTGGCCTAGGTAGGATCTTTGGTCAAGTCCAACAAGACCAATAGTCTCCCTGGTGGTAAAAGGGAGCCAAGTGAGAAGAGGCCTGCCACACTAAGGCATTATGATGACTGTTGGAAGCCTGGTATTGTCTGGTTCTCAGGTGCCACTGTAGATTTCTCTTCTTTGGCCTCCTCTGAAGATAAACTCCTCTTTTCTGCAATTAATCTTTTTACTCCCACCATCCACGGACTGACCTCAGTCACATGATCAACCATGGGTAATCGGTGAATGTCATCTACTGCGTCCCACTGGTGATGTAAAAGTTCTTGCACTAGCAGTGCCGTCCTCTTCTTTACAGGTACTGACAACGTCCCTCCAGCCCACTGTTCTTGAAGCAGTGCCAATTGTTCGAAGAAGCACATACCTGCTTCTTCGTGTGACCGCGGCAGTCCTCCGATGCCTGTTCCAGAGGTCTCAACACATCTTCTATCAGAGTCTCAGATTCAGTGATTGAGGAGCTTGGGGGCTCCACACCAGTAACAGGACAGCTCCCCATGGGTGGAGGCCTTACAGAAGCCTTACTTGAAGGAGGTGGATGATTCTCTGGAGGTGGTCCAGAAGATTCTGGGGCTCTAGGGGATCAATCCTGTGGAGTCACAACCCTCTTAGTAAGGGGAGTGCATTTGGGTCCACCAGTCTGAGTCTGCAGCCCATAGGAGAATTGTGGTGAGTTGTTCCAGCCGCATTCTTTGTTGCCAGGCTTCATGTTCAGCTCTGCCATCTCCACTTCCGCACTGCCATCTCTTTTTCTCTCTCACCAAAAACACTGATATGAACATTCTAAATATGTCCTTTTGGTCTATATTCCAAGGAAGGTACAGGGAAGTTCAGGTTTAGGAAGTAATCCTTGATTGATTGCCAAAGTACTTGTCCATCTTCACCAGAGTCTGCAGTGCTTTGTGTTGCTGTCCATTTAATTATTGTCAGTTAAATGTTGTAAAATAGTATTGTAATCACACAGACGCCAATAGCTTTGGACAAGCCCACGGGTTCATTTTATCCTTCATTTAGAGCCTTTTGCTCCTCTTCCTCCTCCTCCTCCTCCTCCTCCTCCTCCTCCTCCTCCTCCTCCTCTTTTTCCTTTTCTTCTTCCTCTTCTTCTCCCCTTTTCCCCCTCCTCCTCCCCTCCTCTTCTTCCTCCTTTCCCTCCTCCTCCCCTCCTCCTCCTCCTGCTCCTCCTCCTTCTCCTTCTTCTTCTTCTCTCTGTTTCCACAAAACTGCTTGTGCTTTTTCACTGGTTTATGAGAATTCTTTGTGGACTCTGCTTCTAACTCTGTGTCTGTTAGAAACCATTACGTCCTACTTGGATGAGATGCCCTTCCTTCCCACTTCACCTAAGAAACACCTGCTCATCCTCAGATCTTTGTTCCACTATCACTCCCTCAGACAGGTCCCTCCAGCTTCTCCAAATTTGATTGAATCTTGCTATTTTGAGTTTTCATGGACCCAGGGGATTCTTCTCATTTCTCCAGTTCTAATCTTTACATGTGTATTCCGGTAATGTTTTGGGGACATGCTTAGAGAGGAAGATGCATCTATATTTTGCTTACAGTTTAATCTACTACACCTGACATGTTTCCTGGTGCCAGGGATAGAACCAAGGGCTCCACAAATGCTAAGTACATGCTCCACCAGTGAGCTACACCCTAGCCCACTAAATATTCTTAGATGAACAAATAAATGCTGCATTTTGCATATGCATTGTTTCACATCTGTTTAAGCTGTGGTCTTGGCCAAGCATTTAACCCATCCTTTTCTCTGCCTCTCACATGCACTGCCTTGCTTCAGTCTCTTACAAAATGCACTTGTGTTTTCTATAAGCAGTCATAGACCCAATATCAAAAGTTAGTGCCCACATACTTGCTTGAGAAACTTTCAATCTCATGGGAGAAAGGGGTAAGATAAAGAAAACCAAGGTCTAAAAGACACCCAAGGAGGTTAGTAGAAACAACTCAGTTTCTAATTTACAAGGCAGCTAGGATTCTGTCTTAACACATGCCAAGAAGCCCTTATGAAAGGTATTGGTTTTGTGTTCCAAATACAGCTTGAGTTGATAGGGCTGGAACCCATTTTGGAGGGATGTTGGCAAATGGGAAATGGCCTTGAGGAAAGGGAAGGGCAGACGTGAGCAGACCTGTTGCATAGCTCTCTCATTAGCTCCAGGACCATACTTATTTGGAATGACCTGGGCATGACTCCAGTCACATTCCTTACTGTCTGACATTGCAGCCAGGTCCTCTAGACAGATCTTTGAGAGACCTCTCTGGACCATCTCTAACTCTACCCTTTTTGCCTTTACATCAGCTCTGATACTGCTGTAAATACCTTTATGAGCTTGCCACAGACATTGATTCATGGGTTCTTTCTCATTTGTGTCAAGACGGTGAAAAAAACGCTAGAGAAGTATTGTCAAATTCTATTTCTACCAGGGCATCTCTCTGGAGGAGAGCATAGCTGGGGTGGACAACTGGCCACCAGAGGTTGACTTTTTTACTTCAGCTGAAAAAAACATGTCTTGGGGCATCTTTACAGTCTCCTTCTCTTTAGGTTGGCAAACACTTTGACCATTTTGAAATATTATTTCCCCCTTTAGGACAATGTACTTGAGTTTGAGTTCTTTCTGCTTTGTTTACCCAGTAATCATTTTGGTAAGAGGGATGCATGCACCTGTTCAACAGGCCCATTAGACTCTGAATTGCTTTTCTCCTGAGCAGAGTCATAGAGGAAAACTAGCCTTGGCACTCAACACATATTGCGGCAGAAGAGAACATTACAAAGAAGGCCACACAAGATACGATCTCAAGCTATAACCTAAGTGGCTGAGGTTGAGAGACGGAGGGCTAGGGTTCCCAAGAGGGAAGGAACCAGCCCAAGGTAAAACTGCCAATCAGTTATGAGCTAGACTTATGATAACAAATAGCATAAGTGTGTCCCAAGCCATACTGTGTTCCATCTTGTTATAGAAAGAAGCAGCTAAGAAAAGAGATGGGTGCAAGCAGAAGAAGAAAATGAAATGGCAAGTTCAGACAGGTCTGCATAACCTCATCCTAAGGGCTCCCTTTTCATCTTATGGCTGGGTGAAGGAATCAAGGAGAAGGTCTTCAATGGAGCTAGTGGAAGGAGGAGTTCAGAGAGACAAAAATGGGGAGAGATATACTCAGGCTCTCAGCAGCAAAGAGTTGCTCTTCTGCACAGGACTCACTAAGAGACAGACAAATGGCACCTTCTCCTCAGGGCTTCTCAACCCTAATGCTCATGTTGGAACTGGAGAGAGCACCTAGACAGGACCATCTAGGTTTTTCTTTTTGTTCCAAGTGTCAGAGTCACAGCCTAACACAGAAGCTGCTCCTGGGCCCCGGTGACTTACTTTGTCATCTGCTGCCTCTTGTGCAGGTGCGTGCATTTTTAGCTGGAGGTGCCCGGGCATGGCAATCGCTCTCCCTGTGCCCATACATTATCAGTATTTTTAACATGTGGCTTTCCAAGCAGGTAATGCATTTGCAGAGACAGTGATCTTTCATTGGGAGATTACAATGATTTGTGTTCCCTGTCTAAACTCCAGCATAAATTTCAGAGGCAGCGAGGCATTGGCTTGTGTCAAGAGCTGCTTTTGGAGATATGGCAAGCCATCTTTGCAAAGCTCAGGCTCCCAGCCATTTGTCCTGGTTAGGAAATGGCTTATCAAAGTCTTCCTTGTGCCTCACTTCTATTTTCTTTCTTTAAAATTGCTCTTCCAGTCAGTCATCTTTGTGGTTGGGTTCAGCCCTCAAGTTGTTTCCAGAGCTGGTCCTAAAGGAAAATAGTCAAGCAGATCAGCTGACTCCCTGTTTCCCTGGCTCTCTGGCTTTTGAAATTCACAGTGTGACCAAGTCACTGAAGCTCCTAGGCCTGCTTCCTCATCAGCAAATTGGAAATTGCAATCTCTTCTTCTTGAGGCAAATGGGAGGATTAAACAAGGAAACATAGATGAGATTCCTCCCATACACCTAGAAAATTGTTGCTGAAAGCCCTGCAATTGTTTCCAATTACATGCCTACCTCAGGCCTTCGTCGGACAGTCCCTTCATTACACCCCACTGTTTCCAGATCACTCTGAAATTCCCCAAAGTGTTTGTAAACGACATGAGTAAGTCTGTCTGCCGTGTGCATTAGTCTGCTGGGGCAGATGTAACAAAGCAACATCTGCCAAGAGGCCTAGAACAACGGAGACTTATTTTCTTGCAGCTCTGTAAGCTGAGGATTCAAATCACAATGTAGGCAGAGCTGGCTTCTTCTGGGACTTTTCTCATCAGCTTGCAGATGGCCATGTTGTTCCTGTGACTTCATGTGACATTCTGCCCTCTTAGCCATCTGTGTCTTCTTCATATTGGATTAGGGCTCACGGGGTAGCCTTGTTTTTTTTGACTTTGACTTTGTCAAGCCTTTAGGGACTGCATTACCAGGTAGTTGCATACTAAAGCACATTTGAATTTGGAAGGGGTAGATAGGGAGGCAAACTTCTCTATAGCATCAAGCAATAGTTGAGGTATAACTTCAAGGGCATCTCAAAGTCAGAGTAACAGTGAGAGACTCCCCCATCACCAAAATTACAGTGTAGTCTGTGTCATGAGAGTCCTGTTAAGAGTTCTCTCATAGTCATTGCCTGCCACTCCCCAACTGTATAATAGAAAAGCTGAGGGGTAAGAACACAGAAGGGTCTTAAGGTCTCACCACAGAAAGTGACTGTGAGAACCCCATTGTATGGTTCCTGACTACCCCAGGGTAACTATAGACATGGACTGGACAGACACACAGCATAACTATAGAAGGCAGCCCCAGGGTGACTCAGTACTACAGATATGGGCTGGATAGACGCGATGATGTATGACTACAGAAGGATGTTGTAGTTGTAGAGTTGTACTACACCTAAACAGTAAGGAAGGGGAAAGTGGGGGAGCATAAACCAACCAGGACTAACAGTCAGTCTAGATGACCACTGAATGCCCCTTACTTCATTTTAATGGTATCACTAAATCCATAGTTTTGCAAAATGCTTCCATATCATGCATCTGGTACAAGGACACACCCAAAAACCCACATAAGAGTAGAAAAGTTGAGTGAATCCTGTTTTGGAAAATCCCAATATTCCCAGGATTCTTTTCATAGAATTCCCCCTCCTTTTCTTTGCTTAACTCAAGAATCAGCATTCCTTCTACATCAACAACCTCCAATCGGCCCAGCTAACCAAAATCTTGCATCTCTCTTAAAGAACCCATACTCACTCCTTGATAAAACTCTCTCCCAATTCCATATTTTGTCTCATATCTGAATTCTTTCCCTGAATCTGACCAGAACTCAACTTTCTGCCACCAAAATTCAATGAAATGATTCTTACTGATATTCTGCTATCCTCATAGATCAGTGCTCAGTCCAATTGTCCTCAGAGAGGCTTCATCCAGCAATCAAAGAGAGCAGATGCAGAGATCCACAGGCAAACATTAGGCAGAGCTCTGAGAATCCACAGAAGAAGGAGAGGAAGGATTGTAGGAGCAAGAGGAGTTGAGGACACCATGCAAACACAGCCCACAGAATCAACTAAGCAGGGCTAACAAGGGCTCACCAAGACTGGAACAGCCATCACAAATCCTTTATGGGCCTAAACTAGGTTCTCAGCATATATGTTATACATATATGTGCAGGTTGGCCTTCTTGTGGGACCTCTAACAGTGGGAGAGGAGTGGGAAGGGGTGTCTCTGACTTTTTTGCCTACTCTTGGGATCCCTTTCCTCCTACTGGGTTGCTTTGTCAACAGCCCTGATGTAAAGGTTTGTGCCTAGTCTTATTGTAAGTTGCCATGCTGTGTTCAGTCAATATCCCTGGGAAGCCTACTCTTTTCTGAAGAGAAGCAGAAGAGGAGGCTATCTCTAGGAGAGGGGAGGTGGGTGGGTAAGGAGTTGGGTGAGGTGGACGGAAGGGAAATTATGGTCAGGGTTAATATATAAGAGAAGAATAAATTAAGAAAAGGAAAGAACTTAGAAATACAGGAAGAGGCCCCAAGGTCTCCCCATCCCTGAGACAACCCAGCCCTTACCTTCCAGCTAAACTGTTGATTTAGACAGGTGTTGGCCAGTTCTACAAGCAGCATGCTCACAGAGGCAGATTGGCTCCTGCATCAGATGTGCAGAGAAAGAATGTTATATGTGGTTTGCCTCCTGGCTAGCCATCTCTCTTTGCCTCCTTTTATATCTGACACAGTAAATGTCACTCACCAAGTGGCCTCTGGAAGATAATGCTGATGACTTGAGAAGTTTCCTCATGCTAAACTTAACTGAACCATTTCCCTGCAGCTTAGATTTGTTAAGTAGAAGATCCTTTGTACTTACCCTGTCAGATGCAGACATTGCAAAGAAACAATGGATTAAAGAGAACATTTGCGCTGTCTGCATACACTCAGGAAGAAGGTAACTTAGCTGGTGACCTCAATGGACCAAGAGGCCAACCATAACAATTCAGAGCTAACAGAGATTTGCATCAAGGCTCCTGGGGAAAATGGTAACCAGTAAGCCAGTGGAGTTCTCCCCCCACCTGACTTTGTGTGTTTCCAAGCAGAACATGCACCGGTATATCTACATAAAGATAACTAGACTGACATGATTGATTGATCAATAGGTGGTAGAGATGATAAATTGATGTGGTAGATGAATGATAGATGACAGGTAGATGATAGATGAGATTGAAAGACATGTGATAGATGGTAGATAGATGTGAAAGACAGATGAAATACATGTGATAAATGGCAGGCAGGCAGACAGACAGACAGACTGACTGACTGACTGACTGATTGATTATAGATAGAGCTCCATTCTGATATTATAGATCCCAATATTCCCCACTGATTTTGTGTCATCTGAGTGAGTAAGTGTTATGGAGACAGAAATTATTTGATGGTTTTCCTCTGAGTCAAGTGGGAAACAGCACAGTGGAGTAGATGAGCAAGTTCTGCATCCACTTCTGCAGGTATCTGACCCTGACACTGGTCAAGCCTCTTTCTTTTCTAAAGTAGAGTCTCGCTATGTAACCCAGACTTTCCTTGAACTCACAGCCCCTCTATTTTAGCCTCTGTAGTGGGGGCGTTACAGGTTCATGTCACTACATCCACTGGCCAATCTCCCAACGCCATACTTCCAGCTTCCTCAGAGGCCGAGAAGTGGTCTGATAGGATTTTGAAAAGTATGGCTTAAAGATCAGAGAGACCTCATCTAAATCACTTATTAAGTATGTGACCTTGAAGTTATCTGTCATCCTCTCTAAGGAGCTCTCACCAAGGCTATAAACAAAGACATGGTGCCTACTGACCTCTTAGGGTGTTGTATAAGGCAATGAGGTCACATATGCATAGGCTCCTATAGCCTAGCCTGGTGTTTGACTTATCTTCTTGCATGGAGCAGCCAGAAGGGTTGGTTGGTTACAACCAATGTCTTAGGAGCCATGTACCAGATATGGTGCTAGAACTAACCATGTCCCAGCTACTCTCAATACAAAGTCCCATCTTCCTTCATTTCTATCCTCCCTCCTCTGGGACCAGGCAGAGTCTGCAAAAACAGATACTCAGGGGTCACTAATCACCAGCTCGAGCTCCTGGGAAGCATAGAAGCTGGTTTTCTGATTGTGGCCAGGCATCTGGTGCTTCCCTTAGGGCCAGCTTTTGCCAGTAACAGCAGCATCTCTTCCACAGCTAGGTACTTTCTCAACTTAGTTTCTCCAGCCTCCAAGTCATGGAAGCAGGCCCAGCATCTCTAAATGTGACTTCGTCTTCATAATGTTCCCTGTGGGCACATCAGACTTCAGTGAGGCTGGATGAGAGCCTACAGTGGAGAAAGTGACTGGAGAGAGGAAATAGAGAAGGTCAGTTGAATGGGGAAAGGTAAGTCCTGTGCAGTGATCAGCCCCAAAACAGCAGAAAGAGATGTTGCCTATCTGGGAGTCAGCAACTAGGAAGAAGCCAGCACTCCAAACTGTTGATGATTGAATAAATGACCACCCAGATCCTAAGCCACTTCAAAGATTTGTCACAGTTGAGCTCACTAACTCCTTCTCTTGTTTTACTAAAATTTTCTGTGCCTCCGTTGGCCTGCCAAAATCAGCTAAACAGCCATTCATCATGATTCTCTGGTAGCCCATCAGTACCTCCAAGGCAGAGACTGCTTAATGCTTAGTTCCTAATGCTTTGAAACTTACAGGGAAATTGCTCCATAACCGTTTGCTAATTTCATTAAAGACAGCATGCCCACTAGTGTTCTGCCCATGTTTTCAGACTCCCAGGATCCTTGGGACATTAAGATCACATCAAAGCCATCCTTTCATTGCCTTTTACTGTAGGGTTAGCTGTGTGTCCCAGAGGGAGACCACAGAAGGTAGAAGCTTCGGAGCCCCCTATGGTATGTTTGTTGTATACTGGTCCAGGATTTGATCTAGAGCATAGTTTACTCCAAAGATCTTCCCAGATGTTTAAGCACAGTAATGCTGCCACCAGAGCTAGGGCTAGGAAAGACTCATTTTACATGTAAGAAATATTTTAAGAGCAGCCCCAGTTAACACTGGGAAGCTTGTAAAAATAAGAAACTCAGAGACTCTGCAAGTCTTCATGTAAACTTTTTCTCATATTGTACCTACCTA
>NW_021604630.1:3577543-3617926 GCF_004785775.1 Grammomys surdaster
GGGAGGGAGGGAGGGAGGGAGAGAGAGACGGAGGGAGGGAGTTACAGAGAGAGACAGAGAGGGGGAGAGAGAGAAGAGAGAGAGAGAGAGAGAGAGAGAGAGAGAGAGAGAGAGAGAAGAGAGAGAGAGAGAGAGAGAGAAAGAACAGGCAATTGGTCCCTATCATGTTTTCTGTTTAAACATGAAGTTCAAAACAATCTCTAAGTAGAGGCTGACCCTCGTTCATGAACTATCACATGGATGTGAATAACATAACTGAGGAAAGCTGCTTTTTATCCAGTGTCATAGGCACACACATGACCACGACAGAGGAAGACTGTCCCTCTGTCCCCACACCACCACTCTGCACTAAACTAGACTGAAGAGACTCCAGGTAACTTCTCAGGAAGAAAAAGTAGATATCGCTTTAAGACAGTACATAATTCAACACCCAACCCACGAATTCCTGTTCCACCACACCCTTGCAGAAGAAAGCTTTGATCAGTATCTCAGAAGAGGAGGAGCGAGGAGGAAGGAAGGGAACACTTGGTAAACAGTATTATTAACCCATAGACTGGTGATAAATCAGGGCGGGAAGGTGACCTCAGCGGGCTGGAGTAATCCTGCATGTCGAGATGAATTTATGAGGCCAATTTTATTGGCCTGCGTGACCCAGGCTCCCTGGAGATGCCTCGGTAACAAACGCAATCCACTTTGTTTATGAGCTGCATGTAGTACCATCTATGGGATAAGACACATCACCTAACTACCGCTCTAAAAGGGCATCCTGAGTGTGGCTCCTGGAAGCAGCACTCCCAGCCTAAGCTGTCACTCCCTGAGAGTCAGGCAGGCCTGCTGAGGACTTCACGTCTTCAGCTTTCCTGGACTCTCTGGTCTCTGCCTTCTGAGCCAGAGTAGCAAGGCCCTTGTTCGCTCTGGGCATGTTTCATCCCTGTAGAAAAAGAATTTGGGAGTTTCTGAGTTTCTAAGCAGGGTACTAGAAGTATTTGGAGGAAAATGAATCCTGTTCACTACAGGATAGGTCAGTAGCACTGATTTTAGCTACTGGCTGCCATTTTTTCTTCCCCATTATTAGACTGACTAAAAGTGTCCTGTCTAAACACTCTCACACGGCAACTACTGGTCAATGATATTGAAGGTCCCTCCTTGAACACAGACATCCCAGGGGTGTGTATAATGAGCCATGTCCATCCGCATACTAAGAACACAGAAGCAGACATTCTTACTGCTGGCAGCCAGAGGCACCTGGGATTCAACTAATACCATCCCACTGAGAGGAGGCAGCAAGAATCACCAAGGTCCTCCATGAGGGGCCTAGCTCATACCTGGGTGTCACCTGCTCTCTGCTGGCTCTGAAAGCTTGGCGGAAGGCGTTGAAGTCTATTTGACTGTCCCTGTCATCATAAGGTTTACGGATGGTTAATTTATTCTTTATAGCACAGCCATTGATGGCTGTTAAATCACAAATGAGAGCCAATAAAGGGTGAATTGCAGCTGAAATTACACTGTTTATATGACAGCAGAGTGCCGGCTAAAAGATTCATATGCTGCTGATGAAGTATGTTATAAATTTTAATTACCATAGTTTGTACAAATGACATGTTTGAAATGCTATTGAGTAATGTGACCCTGATAATGAAACTATAAAATAAATCATTAACTTTCTGAATGAGCTTTTTTATTTCAGTGCTGCACAGAGTAAACTTTTCCGTTTATCCCGGATCAGTCTTTCCATGCCCCCCATCTTGTGCCTGGGGGCCTCACGGGCTCCTCTTAACTCATCTGGGACAGGGGAGTTACAGGAAGCTGGGACACTTCCTGGCAGGACTGATGCCCAACACACAGCTCAGGACAAGGTGGGAAGCAACTGAGGATGAGCCTGAAATAACCCAGTTAAGCTTTCCATCCCCTGGAAGACTTCTGAGCCTGCAGACCCTCCTAAGACCTACCTTTTAGCTACTGGGCACTGATGCTGGATCCATCAGCATCAGCACCTGTGGTCAAGGTCTACAAGGCTCAAACTTTATGTGAGTGTTGGACTATGCAGGAGGATCCTAAGGAAACTGGTCAGCTTTCCTGGTCCACAGCCAGACTACAAGTACAGAAGAGAATAGGCAAGCAGCCATTGAACAGCTTTTCTATTGTCAAAGCATCCTGTTTCAAAATCCTGCTTCAGGCATTTATTAATTTGCCTACAGCAGCGCTCCTAAGGTACAATGTCTCTGTGGGGTTTCAGTGGGGCACTGTGCTGTTGATTGTTGGGATAGAGGGTTTCTTTGTATTGAGATAAAGTCTCACTAAGTGTCTCAGGCTGGCCTCCAATTTACGATCCTCCTGCCTCAACCTCCCAAGTGCTAGAATCATAGGCATGTGCCACCATGCCTGGATAAATCACGTGATTAAATAAATTTTACAGACAGAGCCTGAAGCTCCAGGACAAGCCTAGAAAATAGAGCCACCAATGGTCATTTAGAGAAGTTCTCTACTCCCAGAGCCACTGGCCAATGCTCTCAAATGGCAATATGTCTCTCAGCCCTGAAGGACAGGAATCACCTTATCTAAGTTGAGCCAAGACAAAGTTTAGCGCATCAAGAAAAATGAAATGCCCTTTTTCATGAAAGGCCACCATGTGAAAGAAGAGAACAGTGGTGGAAAACATGGAAGAAGAGACTTAACTCCTTGTCTTAGTCAGGGTTTCTATTGCTGTGAAGAGATACCATGACCATGGCAACTCTTACACAGCAAAGCTTTTAATTGGGGCTGGCTTACAGTTCAGAGATTTAGTCCATTATCAGAACAGTGGGAAACACGACTGGCTGATGCTGGAGAGCGGCTGAGAGCTCTACATCCGGATATGCAGGCAGCAGGAAGAGAGAGTGACACTGGGCCTGGCTTGAGCGTCTGAAAGCTCAAAGCCCAAGCCCTGTGACACTCCTCCTCCAACAAGCCCACAACTCCTAATCCTTTTCAAGTAGCTCCACTTTCTAATGACCAAGCAGTGAAATCTATGAGCCGATGGGGCCCATTCCTATTTAAACAACTCCACTCCAGGACATGTATAAATTCCAGAAGAAAATATGAAATTTGTGAATATCCCTAGAGATTTTTCACCCATCCAGCCCAGTCACGTCAGGATGTGACGTCAGTGAAGTGGTGGCAGAGAAGATTGTCACCCACATAACCAGGCTAAACAAGGGGTCCAGCATTATCTCTGCATCAAGAACGAACTGCCCTCTGAAGTGTACTGCATGGACAGAGTCAAGCTCAGAAGGCACACTGTGGATTTCCTCTGGGCATTGTACTGCAGGCACCTGCAAAGGACAATGCAGCCTGATAACAAACACTGTTGTTTTCAAAAGCATCTAGTACTTCAGAGGCCTCCCTTCAACTACCAGGTGACAGAATGGAAGGGATGCTGAGCGCAACCTTCCCTCTATGGATGAGCACATGGGATTTGTCATTGAGCACAGAGCATGCAGGTGGCTGGAGGGAGGCATCTGAGTACATTTTATAAATGAGCTGAGAAACCTGCGATGTAACGGGGTATTTGATTTTGCTAAGGAATTGCTAACTACATTTTAAAGGCCTGATGGTGGTCTTTTAATTACCCTTTTTGGGTCTGTATTAAAAACAGATGGAAAGATATGGTTCCCATGGCTTATTACAAAATAACCCAAGGTAGGGGCAGAGTGAGCAACATCGGATGAAACAAATAAATCAGGAGTCGGTATTTCTAAAAACCAGCAATGTATACATGAGAAGAGAGGTGAATGTATTATTTCTATACCTATATATGCTTTAAATATCCCATCATAAAGAAAATTTAAAACTAATCATCTAGGCTCCCAGGGTCAAATTGTTCAATACATTTCATGTAATGCCCAACTGCGATAAAATATGTCCTCTGTGTCCTGAAATATGCTTCTAGTGGTATATGGGAAGGGATGAGCTTTCTCCCTTTCTGTGGTATAGGAGAAGGAAGAAGCATGGTTTCAGGGTGCAGCTAACTCCTGTACCTGGAGAAAACAGCTCCTGGGCCTGGGGCTTACTAGCACAGACCTCTAGCACACCCACTGGCAGCAGAAGAGGGCGCACCCAACAGGACTCAGCTAAACTATATCTACTTGAGTAGGTCCCCACATTCCTCAGAGCTCTGCCTTCCTCATTTGTAGACCCAAGAAGATAGCTTCAACCTGCCTAACTACAAGGATGTACCAGTCCAGGTGAACATGAAGAGAGCTGGGTAGGGAGAGTGCAAAACGCAAAGGAGCACAGATGTTGGACTCTGTTGCCCACTGTGTCCTGAAATACTAGAAAGAAATCCCCCAAACAAACAATTCATGGATTTTAAATCGTGCATCACTCCGAGTCATCGTGAACTCCCGTGCTATCCAGTACCATCTTGTTTGAGGCATGAAAGGCCACTGTGTACAGTGTATCTACATTGTTTGAGCTACCCACCATAGGGCAGCGAGGAAGAAAAGGTTATACTCAAATCACTTTTATGAGAGCATCATTATAATCATTGTATCTCATCGTGAGTTGTTGTTCTTAATTTTCTTCTCAATTACTTATCACAGGCACACATGTACAAGAAAAAGCACATTCAATATATAGGGTTTGGGTACTATGCGCAGTTTCAGGCATCCACTGGAGGGGCGTGGTCTTAGAACCTACCATTGAGGGATGACCCTATTTAAATCTCAGCTCCACTTCTTATCAGCTTCACGGTTCAGTCAAGTTTTTCCATCTCTTCTGCCTCGGAGTCCTCTACCGCAGAAGAGACTGTTTCTCAGAGTTACCGAGTTAATATATGTAAGCAATGAAGAACGATACCAAGCATTGTTTAAATTATCCGTATTATTGCTCCATCACAGTGGATTTCAACCTTCCTAATGATGCAACCCTTTAATCTAGTTCTTCATGTTGTGGTGATCACCCCCATCATAAAATTATTTTCATTACTATTTCATAACTGTGATTTTACTACTAAGTATGTCTCAGTCCCTAAGACCTTTGGAAATATGTGTTTTCCATTGGCCACAGCCCACCGATTGGGAACAGCTGCCCTATAATCATGGGCTGAAACATGATGCCAACATTATTAGAGAAACCTTAGTAGTATACTAGAAGGAACTTGAGAAGTGACTTACTCCCAGTTTCACCTTTCGGAAGCTCATAAAGGTGACGTGTCACCTGGAATCGGAATCATATGATAGAACCAAGCATATATGTCCATTGTCTATCCTGTCACATTTGTCTACTGAGCATGTGTCCATACATAAAGATGGCCAGGCCATCTTACAGCCTAATTCAGAACCTCATGATGGATCTGGAGTCTGAAATCTTACTGAGTCTGAAGGGCAGGAGGTCCAAGTGAGTTGAATTTACTGAAGAGAATTCCCTGCTCTGTAATCATCTCTGGACCCCTGATAATGGAGCACAAGCAACTGAGATTGTCCCATGTGACCTTTACCTTCCTTGGTTTGTTCCAAGAGTGGGCGGTCCTTCCAACACCTCCCCTCAGAATTATCAGCCACCACAAAAACATTTCCAAGGCAATGGTGCAAGCTGCCCTACTTACCATTAAGAGAAAGGACCACATTATTGCTGTTATAAACCATTGATTAAGGTTTATAATAGCAATAATCCCCTCGAAATTCATTGTTACTGCAGTTAATGACCAGTTTATTAGAGCGTTAACCATCCTTGGCAATGGGCTGAGTCGTTTAATGTGGGTAACGACCAATTTCTCAAGGATTATTGCTTAAATAACAGTTCTTTGTGAGATGTGTGAGCCACCACAAGGTGCGGCTCCGGCCGCAAGCTTCTGCTCTGAAATAATTGTTAATTATTTCCTCAGATCCGCACCGCACAGCACCATATCTCAGCAGTCCAAAGACGGAATTTCTTGGGATGTGTTTCATGGATACCAATGAGTCAGAAAGTTGGACCCAATCTGAATCTTGGGTGGGGACTGTGCCCCTTCCAAGAGAAAGCCAGAAATGGAGCTAACACCTGGATAGCCTCAGACCTTTCAAACAAACCCAGTGCTGAGAGGCAGTATCCAGTTAAGATTGCTCCTTTCTTTGCCCTGGGCTTTACTACTAGGATTTTTTTTTCCCCTACTTACATCCTCCACTCACCTCAGAAGGCTCAGGGAAAGTCTGAAGGATGGGAAGTGTGATAAAACCAATATCATACAAGTTTTGAACTCTGAAGCAAATGTTCACCTGTACAACCTAGCCAGCCAGGCCCCCTGAGGCCTGGAATGATAGGTTCTGAGTCCTGGATGCTATCCAGCAGCTCACATGATACTGAAGGCCACCTTTGGTAGCCACCAGGCTTTGGAGTCTACCTCTGTGCTTGTTTCAGGCAATCAAACATAGCCGGGACAGCTTTACATATTTCATTGTTTGGCTTAGGTTCTGGAATGTCACAGTGCTATTAAACATAATGACAGAGCTGAAGACCTTACAATCATTACATACCCTCCTTGCTCTACAGACAAAAGCAAGGGGCTATCACACAGCCATTTAAAGAGGAGTTAGGATTAAATCTTGATCTTTGTTTTCTAGCAGTCTCCAGACCACCTTTTTAAACAGATCCAAGTGGGGAAACATCTCCCAATAAACGGTATCGGGAAACAAAGGCAGAGACGAGACACCCCTTTCTAAGCGTTTAAAGATTCTCTGACAAAGCCAGGCACCCTCTTCTGCCCCCCAGTTTCCTGTCTAACTCAATGCATGCATTTCATTGCATTAACCAATTTCTATCACTTTCCATTAGCATTAGTGTTTCAATAACTTTTATTTTTCTTACATGATCTGAAAGCTGCTGATATGATTATACTCTAATTGCATTATATTAACCAAAATAAATACTAATAGGGTGTGAACCTAACATAATGAGATAGGAAATTGCTATCTGAGTCCCAGTGTAGGCCAGAGAGAAATCTGGTGATTCACTCAACAAGCACATATTCATGCCCTGATGTCCTTAGCACTGAGGTAATGCCCTGTTTTCTCCTCATTTTCAGTGATTTAATTTGGCCCCCACATAGAAAGAAAGTGAGACATTTTTGGATCTATCTTTTAATCCTTCAACCTCTCTGATTCAATTTAATAGCAAGAATCACTCTCTCACGATAACAACAAGGGGAAAGATCCCCACCCACCATGGCTCAGTGAAACAGAGCCCAGAAACCTATCAAACCATATTGTCATGGATTAGATACATGGACCTGCAGGCCTGGGCCTCTCATACTCCTATGAATCAGATATGTAGAATCCAGTTGGTAGGAAGGTTTGACTTCTTTTCCCAACTTCTGCCTGACTCTCCTGCTTAGGCATCAGCTTCACTGTGGTGAAAAGGGACCTTTCTCCTATAGTTTTAATGCTTACAAGCCCATATGCCAACACCTCTTTAAGTCGTCAAACGAAATCCACGATAATATGGATTATATAGACAATCTCATTAAGTAACAATAGCCCTGCACCTAACACGCACATTTCCGATTGCTCTGCCATCTATATGGATGTGGTATATTATGAAATTTCATCTTTGTAAGCATGCAAGACTCTATCAGTTATGACTCATGCCTAACTTCCTCCTGGTTCATTCTGTCAAGTAAATGAGTTAATGTGGGTAATGTGTCTTAGAGAGTGCCTGACACGTAGGAAGAGTTCCACAAGTGTTATCAGTTATCACTGTTGACTATTAAGCAATACCTAATGCTAAATGTGATAAAAAAAATCTATCGTTTCCTGTATATAATCATAAAAGAAATAAACAACCCCAGCAATAGAAATGAAAGCAATATAGTTTAATAGGCGTAACAACTTTCTAAATTGTAAATATTTTTCTACATGGGGTATATCTACATGAATGTGTGAGTGATGTGTGTGTATGTGTTTGTATTTTACACAAGAAGCCTAATATAGTTGATGAGCTATAATTGTCCTTGACTTTAGCCTTCATAGACAACCAAGAATTGGTCTTTATACTCCTGGTAATGGGGGACACAGAGTCTGAACCAGCCATTCTTTGTAACCAGACAGGATCCGGACAACAAGTCAGCCACAAAACCTCTGACCTACAGTTTGTCGGGCCTGCAGGATGTGCTGGGACTTGAGTCTAGCAAAATTGTCATCAGAGAGACTTTATCCAGTAACTGATGGGAGCAGATGCAGAGTCCCACAGTCAAAGATTGGACGTAGCTCTGATGACTCCTGCAGAGGAGGCAAAGGAAGGATTAGAGCAACTAGAGAGACCACAAGAACAGAATCAACTGACTCAAGTGGGCCCAGGGAGCCTGTATGGGTCTGATGTTGGTCCTCTACATATATAATATGGCTGTATAGCTCAGTGGTCTTGTGAGATTCCTAGCAGTAGAAGCAGACTGTCTCTGACTCTTGCCTGTCTTTGGGACCCTTTTCCTCCTACTGGGTTGCCTCATCCTGCCTTGATGTGAGAGCATGCGTCTGGTCTTATTGTAGCGTGTTATACTGTGGTTGATGCCTCAGGAAGGCGTGTTCTTTTTTGAGGGAAGGTAAGGGGGTGTGGATGGGAGAGGGGAGGGATAAGGGGAGGGGAAGGAGGAGAAACTGCAGTTGGGATGTAATATATGAGGGAATAAAAAGAATAAATAAATAAAAAGAAAAAAACTACAAAAAAAAAAGAAAAGAAAATGATGTTCCAAACAAAAGCTTTTGAAACACTTCCAATTAAATGTTCTGAATATCTGTCTGTCTGTCTGTCTGTCTGTTTGTTTGTTTTTTAAAGAAAAAGTGGCTCATTTTACAAGAACCACTTCTCTTTGCCAAGCCTTCCAGAATCTACTACGGTTTTTCTGATTCTCTCCCTTCTACTCTGAACTCAGTTCCTTCTAACTACACACAGGAGGCATTGCAACAGGCCAGGGTTTGTGCTAAGTGCTGGAAATGCAAAGAAGATCACAGCTTTCCTGCCTTGAGGTAGCCTATAGATCAAGAACGGCAGGCTTGATGACCAGATGACCCTGCACTATGAGTTGAGGGTGTGACAGACAGGGAAGGAGGCTGCAACATCGTAGGGCCAGCAGTGGACACAGAAACTGCTGTTTCTGCCTTAGTGAGAAGAGACACTTTGAACCATTTTACCAATGTGTAAGTTAAAGGCCAGTTTGAGGCTAGGAGGGGAAAGGAAAAGCGGGAAAGGAAGGAGGGGAAAAGAAGGGGAGAAAAGAAAGGATGGATCCCCTTTGGTAGACTAACTCTGGAATTTGCTTTAAAAATCACAAAAGACACACGAAAAAATTTTCATAGTCTGTTGGTAAAGGATAAAGGTCAACCCTTTGGGCTTAGAAAGCTTTAACCCTGTCCTTGGATCTTCACGGTCTGAGATGGAATGCTCCAGGATAGAGAAGAAAGAAAGAAAAGCCCAGAGAAGGATGGATAAAAATGCATAAAAATACAGAGGATGTTACAGCCTAAGAAAGAATGAGGTCAACATGAGATCACCCTCCTCTTGGAAAGGAGTAACTGCCAGTCCACTCCTCAGAGAGCAAGGGGTCCTGACATCACACCTTAGAGCTGGAGGCATTTGTGAAGCCCAGAAACTCAGCTGGGATAACCCTGTAGTCGACCTGACCACGGGGAGAGAGCCGGGACATCTCAGAGTATATCCTTCTCTATCCTTCCAAATCCCAGAAAGAGAAGCCCAGCTCCTTGTTAGTTGCATCTTAGGCCGCCATCCTAAGAGTGGGACCCGCCATCCTAAGAGTGGGACCCACAGGGTTGGGATGAGTATTCCTTCCTTAGATGGCTTGTTTTGCCGACAGAACATTACCATTTCTGAAATCGTTTTGCTTCATGGCTTTTTTTTTTTAAATCATTGCTTGGTTTTTATAGTCATTATAGATATGTTGGGTCCCCTAAGTCTTCTTGGCTTGCAGCGTCGGTTTGTGACCAACGGAGACATTGACCTGACCACCTTTTGCTTTCACTCCCGAGAGACAGTCAGCTGGAATTCTGTTGCTATGGCCCGTGCCAGGAAGGACAGAGATTTTCTGTACTGGGGTCTATTCTGTTCTGAGGAGGGCACAGAGGTGGCTCTCTGACGCTCAGAGTTCTTCTGAGTTCTTGCAGTCCTCTGGCTAATGTAGGTGGGGGGTGAGAGGTCACAGCTAAATTCCCATCCAGCAGGTCTGACAGGTACATAGCATGCAGCAAGACGAAAAGCCCCAATTCCACTCCTTAATTAAAAACATTTTTCATTCCAAACCTATAAAAGGCAGATGTGCCGCATTCCCCCCAACCACAGATCGCTGCTCTATATTGAGTTCTACGGCTCCAATTCTTCTTTCCCAGAGCTTGGAAATATAAGGCCATCAAAGCACAGCGTTGTGGTGCTCCTTCCTCCGCCTCCTCACCCCCTCCGCTTCCCCTTTTGCGGAGAAACACTCATTTCCATCTTTGCAGGGGTTATGTGTGTAAGCCTCTCGTGGCACCTCATTGCTGAAATGGAGTGGGAGGGCCGCGGCAGCCATCTTCCCAGATAGACAGGAGGCAGGGCTGATGGTTCATTGTTCTCAAGTGCCTTTTAACCTGGCCCGTAGAAAAATAACAAGAAGCCGCTTAGGCAGCAGTAGTCCTGGCTTAATCGACCTTTCTGACGGTGGCTGACTCAGATTCTCTCTAGCTGTGGCACCTAGAAAGAAGGCAACTCGTCGGAAGACAGATACCGGTTTATGGTGTTTTCCTGCCTTCTGCGACCCTTTCGCTTATCAAATGTCTGCAATTACGACATTCTGTTTGGTTCTATGGTTCAGAAAGTCACAAATTAAGCCCATTGGGTAGCACATGCCTGTAATCCTAGTACTCTAGAGGCTAAAGCAGCAGGATCGTGATTTTTAGTCTAGCCTGGATTGTATAATAAAACCTCAGTTTTAATTTTTTTCCCTAAAGATCTGGATGCATAACTCATAAATGAGAGTGTTTGTTGAGAGAAAAGTAAAATAAGCAAAGAGAGGGAGAAGGAAAGAAAGAAGTTCCAAATTAATTCAAAATTTGCTGCCTGTGTTTATTGCTTGTTACAGTTTGTGTCTAGCTTGTCTCCTAGTATCTGCCCATGAATGAAAGGAGTGGAATTTCTTTTCTTTCTTTCCTTTCTTTCTTTTTTTAAAACCTTTTTTTTTAATTTATTCACTCTACATCCTGCTCACTGTCTCCCTCCAGGTCAACCCTTCCACAATCTTTCCCCCATACCCCACTCCCATTCTCCAGTGGGGGCCTTCTAGGGTACCCCCCCACACACTCTGGAGCTTCAAGTCTCTGTGGGGCTAGATACTCCCTCTCCCACTGAGGCCATACTAGACAGCCCAGCTAGAATATATCCCACATGCAGGCAACAGCTTTGGGGATAGCTCCCCACCAATCCAGTTGTTCAGGACCCACATGAAGACCAAGCTGCACATCTGCTACATATGTGTGGCAAGGCCTAGGTCCAGCTCTTGTATGCTCTTTGGTTTGTGGGTCAGTCTCTGAAAGCCTCAAGGGTTCAAGTTAGTTGACTCTGTTGGTCTTCCTGACCCGCAATCTTTCCCCCTATTCTTCTATAGGATCTCCCAGCTCCATCCACTGTTTGGCTGTGGGTTTTGGCATCTGTCTGAGTCAGCTACTGGGTGGAGCCTCTCAGAGGACAGCCATGCTAGACTTCTCAAGAGAAAGCTATACCACTCCTGGCTGTATACCCAAAAGATGCTCCACCATCCCACAAGGACACTTGCTCAACTATGTTTGTAGCAGCTTTATTCTTAATGGCCAGAAACTAGAAATAACCTAGATGTCCCTCAACTGAAGAATGGATAAAGAAAATGTGGTACATCTCCACAACAATACTATTCAGCTATTAAAAACAATGACATCATGAATTTTGCAGGCAAATGGATGGATCTTGAGACTATCATCCTGATTTGAGTGAGGTAATCCAGCCCCAAAAGGACATGCATAGTATGTACTCACTTAAGTGTATATTAGCCTTAAAATATAGGATATCTATGCTACATACACTCCATAGATCCAAAGAAGTTAAACAAGAAGGACGACCCAAGTGAGAATACTTGAGTCTCATTTAGAAGGGAGAATAAAATAGTCATAAGAAGCAGATGCAGAGAGGAACTGGGTAAGAGAGAGGGAATGGGGAATGGGAGGTTCAGGATCAGGTGTGGGGAGGGACAGGAGAGACGGCTAGATGAGGATGAGAATGAATGGAATTCTGCAACTGATGGGGGTGAGGAGTTGGGGCATCTCCAGGAGGACACAGAGACCTGAGATAAGGGAGGCGAGGTGTCCAAGAATCAGTGGGGGTGATCTTAGTTGTGACTCACAGCATTGAGGATATAGAACCTGAAGAGGCCACCTCCTTTATCCACACAGGAACCCCAGTGGAGTGATAGAGACACCAACCCACCCACAAAATTTTCAACTCAAAATTTATCCTGTCTACAAGAAATGCAGGGATGGGGGATGGAGCAGGGACTGGAATTTTTAACAGGTAGGTCTAGTTGAAGGAAGAGAGATTGCTTAGGGCATTGGCATCAAAGGGGATGTGGTACCCATCCCTTCTTTCTCTCCTTGTTGGTTAGCAGGAGACACGCATCTTCCCCTGCTGTGTGTTTCTGCCATGAGTGAGCATCATCTCAACATCCAAAGCAACGGGGCCAGCCAATCATCGACCAAAATATCAAAACTGTAAGCCAAGATCAATTGTTTGTTTCTTCTTAACTCAGTTACCCCAGATGACAAACATCCTATTAAAGCAGCTGTCAGACCCAACACGAGCAGAGGAAGAGAAGGTCCTCACTGTTGATCAGCTGTTTTCATAAAGGTACTCAAGCTTCATTGGCTTAGCATCTTCCAGTGATGTCCTCTGGTACTAAAGGACAGAACTACCAAGCCATCCTTCATCTCTTTCTCAATGGGCATACCCAATGCCCTCAATTCAAGGGCACCTTCAAGGTTCTTAACCCATAGGTGCAAGTTTTTCCATGCTGCAGTTTGGGTACTCAGCCACTTTATAGACTGTCTCTTTCTGGGTTTCAACCAAATGTTGTTATTAAATGTTTAAAGGGATTTAAAAAAAAAGAGCCTTTGCTTTTGTGAGTAATTTCTAATACAATCAATAAACTTGAAAGAAAAGGGAGCCCAAAGCGCCCACAAGACACTTTTAAGATTTAATTGTTCCACAGAATTTTAAGTAAGTAGGAGAAAGAAAGTAAATTGCATGAAACCAAATATTTTGCTTCAGGCTTCCAATTCATCTCACTTGGCAGTTCCCAGGGGCTAGTGCCAGAGCAGCAGAGCTGGGGACTTTCCAGTGCAGACAAAGATTGTACATTGGATACCCTAAAGAGCCTCCTAGTTGCTTTGAAATGGGGATAGTTCATCAAAGTCTTGCTTGTCGTGAAATTACTGGGATTCAAGGAGGTAGCTGGCTGAGCAGGTTAAAAGACAACAGTTTGCTAAACCAAGGGCACACGTTCTTGCTAAAATTTAGCAATAAAAAATATCAGGGCAAGGGGCAGTTCTGGAGAGAAGTGAGTAAAGTACTTGCCACCCAAGTAGGAGGTCCTGAATTCAGGTCCCCAGCACGGAGGGACAAAAAGCTGGGCATGGTGGCATGTGTCTACAAACCCAGTATTCAGAAAGTAGACATGGGCTGATCCCAGGGTCTCCCTGGCCAATTAGTTCAGTCAAGTGAGCAAGTTTCAGGTAGGCGAGAGAGCCTATATCAATAAATAAGGCCTCTGGAGAGCAAGAGAAGAAGACACTCTAAGCCAATCTCTGAGCTCCAGATGCACGCACACACTCATATGCTTGTACACATGCATGTGTACACACACATGGGCACACCTTTACACCACACACACAAACACTCACACACACACGGATGCACACACACATTTACACTACACATACACACACACACGCACACAAATTAATTAATTAAAAAAAAAAAGAAAGAAATCATGGGAGCAGTTCCAAAAAGGGCAAGGTTATGAGAGATGAGAAAATGACACCCCAAAAGAAGAGTTGAATCCAGATACTCTCAGGAACAAAAAGAAGTGGCCATTGCCCCTTGGAAGTTGCAATGTAGAAGCCTGGGGATGTTTCTTGCATGCTGAGGGAAGCTGTTAATGAGGCATGTCTGGTTCCTCCCAGCTAGACCACCCAGGATAAGAGGAACCCCTCAGTTACTTGGGAAATCCTGCCCTGAATACTCCACAGACACAGAGCACAGAGCACATTCCTCGAGTCTCATCACTGTAGAAGCCTTTATCTCTCCTGACCACAAGTGCCAGAAGGCCAGAGGATATTTGCCCAGAAGGAAAGATTCACTGTTGTCTTTGGAAGGCTGTTGTTGCTGAGGAGGTTTAGAGAGGATGGGAGGTCAGTGGGTGCTGGGGAGGCCTAAGAACAGTGGGGATCTGGGTTTGGTAGACTCAACACAGCCACTAGGCCCGAGAAATATTCTCCTTCAAGCCTCAGGAAACTAATGTAGACTCTCTAGGCCTCTGCTTCACCTGCAAACAGAAAACAATGGTAGTTCCTATAACACACAGTTACTGTGTTAACTAAACAAAAATCATGTGCAAATTGTAACTGGGGCCTGCCCCGTGCACTTAGTAGGTGCTCACCAAATTTTATATATATATAAAATAATTGCGATCTGGAAGGCAATAGAAGGAACTTTCTGGGCTGGGATCAATGCTCTTGACTGTGTTGTCACATTGGAAAGGCCTCCAGAATGGATTGATAGACATTCCCACACATACCTCACTTATAACTCTGTCCAATGGCATGTCTGTATCCTGACTTGGCACTACAGTCTTTCTAGAAGCTCAGTTTGATAGAACATTACAGTAGTAATCCATCCCTCCATGGATGTCACAGCTTGATACAGAAGAAAAAAACACTCTCTGATATAGAAGAAAAACCTAAAAATACATCAGAAAAATGCCGACCACTGGGGGCCCAGAGATCCAGCCATAGGAACAAAAAGTGAGTTTCTGACGAGTCCACCAAACAGTTTCCTATTTCACACAATTAACATGGCTTTCGTTACAGCCATGTAGCAAATGGTCTGCAGCCCCAGTCCCATGTTACATACTATAGTACTTACACATATCCCAAACCACCTGTGTGGGTATGGCACACATGTAGGTCTGTTGTGGAAGTAAGAGAGGAGATACTTGTAGAATGTATGTTAAGTGTTCAAAAGAGTGGCAGCTTTGTGATTTCTGTAATCTCTGTAGATCACATCCTTTGTGCCCTGTGAAGGCCCAAGTAACAAAGATTGGTCTCCATTTTGTGGTCTTTTGTGAGGTACTGGAACGTTTCTGAGGTGGGGCCTTGTGGAAGGATGTCAGGCCATGTGTTTGCTCTTTAAAGAGATAATGTGCCACCCCCCCCCCAACCTCTTCTTAACATTCAGGTTTGCCTTGAAGCTGCCATGACGTAAACATCTTCCTCTCCTGCATCTTCTCACCGTAGCATGCTGCTTCCCCACAGGCCCTGACTATCAGAATCACAAATCCGTGGACTAAAAGAGCAACAATAAACCTTCCCTCTGTATAAGTTCAGCTCCTTGGGTATTTTGTCACAGTCTAAAACACTTGCTCTTCAATAACACTGGGGTTGAGCCAACCCATATAAGTAATGAAACTTTCAACTCTGGGACAGAGAAAAGTGAAAAGGGAAGCCGGCTACGAGGCTAGCTAGAACTTCCTTCTCATGTCTGACTTTAGAATTTAGCCTGTCCAGTCTGATGGCAGCAGACAGTTATATTGTGAAGGATGGCATACCTCCATGTAGGGGGCTGAGGAAGCCCGCATGATTGTCCTAATGTCACCCTGAATGAACATGGGTTATTGACATGGCCACAGCCATATCAAGGACTCCAATGCCTCACACCCATAAAGATGGCAAAGCCTTCCCTGGATTGGGCTCAGAGGGATGGCAAAGCTTCCCTCTGCTCTGAGTGCTAATGCTGAGAGTCCATGGTGAAGGTCTACACTGGAACTATCAATCATATCTTCCTCTTCCAGGATGACTGCACCCTGAGATGGCATCCTTCCTTCCAGAGACCGCCTAAGAAGATTAGCTAAACCTGCCTCCCTGCCCAGCTGTGTACAATGAAATCGCCTCCTCCATTCAGGTGTTTGAAGTAAACACAATGAGTTTCTAGGTTGCTGGTGATGATGCATCTCCGAGTGAACACAGCAGATCCCAGCTTTTTTGTCCGTGTGTCTGTCCATTCTTTATCCTTTCATCACCACAGTCTAGGACCAAGCCATGAAGGACACAGTACTTCCGAACCAGACACGAGTTGTGCTACAAAAGATCAAGAGGGCTCATAGAGGGTCTGTATTTAACTGCAACTCAGTTGAGCTCGCACACACACACACATACACACTCCCCCATCAGTGCTGCTAGGAACAAGTCTTCTTTAGAGGTTTCATCTGCCCCCTAAGTCCTTTCCTTGCTCTAATTCTGCCGACACTGAGGGTCCCACCAAAACACAGGGACAGGAAAGACAAACATCACTATTCTTAGATGGTTCAGGTCATGCTACAGGGAAATGTATGATAGGAGACACAGTGCATTTTGATACTAAAGTGAGATTTCTTCAAGCAAATTCTATCCATGATCTGCTGGTCAAAGATGACCAGGGATTCAGTCCCAGGAAACCCCTCACATAGCTAGCTCTTTGTGATCCCAACACTCATGGTGACCATGAGTTCTGAACAGGATATTCAATTATCCAGTGCTCACTTGTATGGGGCCTGAGTTTCTTGCTCATTTGGGGAGTGTGGCTGCACTCAGCCAGCTTAACGAGAAGTATCAACTAGAGCCTGTTGCAAATGTCCCCCCCAAGACCACCCTTTGGGCTCTGGATGCCCTCCACTGTCCCACCATTTGTTCTGAGCAGCTGCTTTCTTCTGCCCACTCTCCTCTAACCTGTCCCCCAAGTGGCACCAGCAATTTTCCAGATCATGGAGGAACTGATGGCTTGTTTGTGTCGTAGTGTGTGTACTTTCTACTCTGATTTTATTCCTTATCTTCCTGGACAACTCAAAAGGAGACACAGCCTAGGAGAGCATTTCCAAGGGATGATGGGCTCTCTGGGTTTCTTTGTGGAGTGATAACTGAGGCTGGGAGAGCCCTGTGGAGACAGGGAGATATTGAGTCAGGAGACCAGCCGGATGGGGTAGTGGGAGCCACCTGGGCTACTTCTCTGAGGATGAGAGTTGTTATCTCAGCTGCATGGAGAAGGAGGGAGGGTGTTTCCAGGCACCTGGTTCCTCTGCCCTTCACGTTCAGAGCTGGCCAGCCTGCTTGCTGGGGAGCTGACCCTCTTTTTCACCTACATGTTATTCCAGCCATAAATCCAAGTGACAAGCTTGAACTTTCCCCAATTGACATGTTTACAAGGGAAGTCCACATTTGACAGGAAAATTAAGCCTATCAATCACCTAACGAGCTCGCTAATGAATGGTTCTCTGATCTCTGGTAGCAGGATTATTGATTAGAGGTGAGCAGCCCCAGCCCCCTTCCTTGTCTCTACTTTTCCCGCACCCCAGGCCTTCCCCCACCCCAGCCAGATGTGGCTGCCCTCTGACCTCTCCCCACCACCTTTGTCCCACCTCCCGAAGCTTGAGGAGGGTTCTGGTTCAGGGTTTATCGAGAGGTCAGCCCTCCTCCTGGCTCTGCTCTCTGACAGAACAAAGGGAACAGATGCAGACTGGGCCCCAGCACCCACCAGCATATGGAAGCTATCTCCTCCGTCCTAGTAATTACCCAGGAGCTTGCTTGTTCAATGGCTTTGGTTTTTATTGCACAGAAACCAAGCTATTCCCCAACATAAAACATTTTAACGGTGTCTCCCTCCGGGGTTTCTGGGAGAGGTCCTGTCAGGTATAAAATGTGCAGAACCCCCTGACAGCCCACAGGGGCAAGGGCTCCCACAATAAAGGGGGGGGCAAGAGCTGCTAAGATGCTGGATGCAAAACGAGTCAGGGTCTCATCTCTTTTGGAGGGTCTCAGAGTGTTCACATAGAACTTTCAGAAGTGTTAAGATTGGACAAGAGAAAGAGCTAGAATTGTTTCTTTTAAACACACTAAGTCTCCTCTTCTCGAAAGTATGCAGCTTAAAGTATGGGTCAGACACCTAAGATATGTAACGTTTTATGTATGAACAGATGACTTAAGAGATCATGGAAGACCTGGCACCTATCACGTGCCAACTTAATAGAAACGACACAGTTCTGCTTGGTTCTTCTCTGGGAAGTTGGATCTCACAGGTTCACTGAAGGGCGTGAACCTAGAAAACAATAGACACCAGAATACCGAAGGAGATGAGCCACTGGTTGGCAGCAGGTCACTCTTAAACACTGTCTCAGAAGGGTGTCTCTTTTAAAGCATGGTCCAGACCAGGGGTATAGGCTGGCAGAGTTCTAAACAATCTGAGAGGGTGTGTTTCTTTACTAGTATCCCCATAGCACACCTCAAGCTGGTGACTTTCGGCATCTGAAGAAAGGTGTTTTCTTTCAGATTTAGAAGCTGCGGGCTCATGACATCACTTGCTCCATCGGAAGGCTTCTGGGAAGCCTTCTCTTGCTATCACCAGATATCCTAAGGTTCTGTGATTAGAAGCTTCATTGGCTCCCCACTGTCCCCACCTCCACATGGCCATCTCTTCTGTGTATTTTAGCCTCTTCTTGGGAATTAGACTTAGGGCCACCATAACCATGATGACCTCATCGCTAATTATATCCAAAGACCTTGCTTCCAAATAAGGTTATATTCAGAGCTTCTAGGCAGACAGAAGACTTTAGAGGAACTCTCTTGAATTTAGTCCACAGTGTAACATAGCAGAGAGCATGGGGCCACTCTGCCACTTAGTGTACCCCGGAGCTTCTTGATGTCTACTGTCGACATGCTGCCGCATGAGCCTTTCCAGTGGAAAGGAGTCCAAAGCCTGGGGTATGCCAGGAAAGACAGTAGAACTTTACTAAGGAAAACTGCAAATGCAAACAAACAACAACGACGAAAAAAAAATGAAGATGGCAATTTGAGTGTTTAAAAATGTGCTCTGGGTAATTCCAAACAAATTTGAAAGCCATTTTCCGACCATAAAATCTTCTGTTCTAAATCAGCAGGTCCCAGGCAAGCCAGGTGCTCAGCCTGCAGAACCTCCACGGCTGGCAAGGGCAGGCTTGGGAGTCTCTGCTCACCTGTAAGAGTGATGGCGGGGAGGGAGGGAGGGAGGGAGGGAGTCTGTGCCATTTCTCTAGGCTCCCGCTCGCCTCACAGACCAATGTGCTATTACTTTGCATTCTGCACTGGGGCTCTTCCTAAAAGGCCGTTAGGCCCCTGGAGACCCCCAAATAATCAGCCATGGTGGCCAAAAGCTTCCTTCTTTTTCCCATCCCCTTCTAGCCAAGAGAGAGAGGAATAAGAAAGAATCTACAAAGGCAGGCGGATTTCTGAGTTAGAGGCCGGCCTGGTCTACACTGGTCTACAGAGTGAGTTCCAGTACAGCCAGGCTTACACAGAGAAACCCTGTCTCAAAAAACCAAAAAATAAAAAAAAAAAGGAAGGAAGGAAGGAAGGAAGAATCTAGTTCTAAATATCCCTACTCTGGAGCCATGGAATCTTTTTGATGTGTTGGCATTAAGTGTCCGGAACATTGAGACATTCATGGGCCACCTGCTTCTAATCCCTGCTTCAAATAGGCCTCCCTTACTGTGCTGGGGACCAGAGAAAAGGCTTGGAACTGGGCAAGCCCACATCAGAGCCTGAGGACAGACACATGTTCTACCTGGGTGTAAGACTGGGATTGACCCAGAAGTCTATTCAGTGCCACCTTATAAATAAAGGGAGTTTAGAAGGTTCAAGAGTAAGACTAGACTTGGCATTTAGCAGATCTGCCTTCTAAATGCAGGGCCACCATTCACCAGCTATGTAAACTCAGGCTTCTTTCTTCCCCATCTCTGAGCCCTAGAATCCATGTCATCAACATGAAAATTACAGCAAGCAGCATGTGCCAGACAATGACCAAAGAAGACCCCAACAAACAGACTTCCACTCTCCCCTGCAGCTTGAGGTACTGGCTAACACAGTTAGTTGGTGCAAGGAGGGACTGATGGTCCTGAGGAACTGATGACTGAGTGGAGAGTCACTTCCTTGTGAGCTGCCACTCTGCCTGTGCTGTGGCTACAGGTTTCCTAGAACTCTTACCCACAAACTGGCTTTGGTGACTTGAACCGCATTCCACAAGCTTGTGACTGAAAGTGAGTCTTGCTCTGTATTATTGCCTAAGCATGGGAGCAGAGACCACTTCCCTTGTTGCGCATGTTTGCATCTCATGGGTGTGGCTGAGGATGCTCCACACGGAGCAAAGTCCCCTGACCTTCAGCTGTGCCTCTTTAGCTCATTCCCTTCAGGATTCATGATGCCCTGCCTCTGAGAAGAAACAGAAGAAGAAGAGAGGAAGAGGAGGAGGAGGGGGAGGGGAGGAGGAAAAGGAGGAGGAGGAAGAGGCTCAAGAGAAGGCTGGGAAAGCTGTTCCAAGTGAAGTGCAATGCTACTTGGGAAGGATACATCCCATTGGTCCTCTAGATCATGTGCTTGATCAGTCCCATGGCCTTCCCACCTGCTTAGGCTGGTCTTAAAGCCTCAGTTCTGGTTTCCTGTTTGTTCTTGACCCTCCCACATGACCTGGAACAGATCTAGGCTCATACAACAAAACCAAAACCAAAACCAAACTCCATAGTACCCTTCACTTAACAGAATAAATCCATTCCTTAAGGGGCATCGCGACATTGAAGACTCTGTTGTTTGTTTTCAGGTGACTGAGCCAGCTTTGTCTCCTCGATCTATCTGCCATACCCCTCAGGGCTCTGGCAGACAGGAGTGAGTAGTCCCTCAAAGCACTGGTCACAATTAGTGTCTTGTCTATATAGCTACAGGTCTATAAGCTGCTGAAGGGTATGGACAACATTCTGGGTTTTGCTCCTCCCTCAGTGTCCCAGATAGTCCTGTCTAACCTGGGCTTGGTGATCTTCATTGTTTTGTAGTGGATCTGAATTCAGACTGACATGAAGGGTTATTAGGTCAAGCTACGCTTAATCACAGAAGACCTGGGGACCCAGAAGAGGGGGAGAAAAGGTGTTTATGAATCCATCCTCAGAAGACTAAAAAGGAATCTCTTTCCCTTGGGGCCTAAATGTCTTGCAGACATTTCTAACCTTTAGACATTGTTATCTACAGAGTTCATGCTTGAAACCACTAAAATTGAGTCACCAAAACAAAACAAAAAAGTTGCAAAACGAAATCTCAAAACATTTTAAGTAAGTTTGTGATTTTGTGTGGAACTACATCCATAGCTGTCCTGGGGTACATGAAGCCCATAGGTCACAGGTAGGACATGACTCTAAGAAAGGTAATATCTTTTCAGAGCTTCCTAGGAGAAGGTAGAGAATCAAGGGACCTGGAAGAGCTTGATTAACCATCCAAAAGGAGCCTAAAACTGGCCACAAGATTCAACTCCAAAAGCAAAAAGCATTTAAGAAACAGAGGTGAATTGACAAGATGATCTGAAAATTAATAAGTTAATAAAACAAGTGGTGAAGACATTTACTAAACATTTTCTCCAAAAAGCAGAGAGAAACTGTACCCTCATCTTCTGACCCCCAGGCTTTCTCCACAGAGCGACTTGCCACCGGTGAATCATCCCTGGGCAGTGTGCTCTCCGCTCTCTTCCCAACCTTGACCTAAACCTCCCTCTTGGCCCAAGTCTCTGTTTCAAGGTAGCTGGTTCTTTGTGAAGTCTGAACTTCAGGTGCTTGTCTGGGCTCATCACATTCTGCCCGTCATTACAAGTTCAAGCAAATGTAGCCACTAAGACACACAACTCTTCAAGGCCTCCTGGGTTCCACAGCCCAGGCCCTGTCTTGGGGAAGCTGTCTTCCCCGCTTGTTTTTTTTTTTTTCCTTGAGCGCCCCTTTTTCTTTCTCCCCACCCCTTCCCCCTTTCACCAAACAGATGTAACTATTTATTCCTTATGTCCTAGTTTTCCTGTAATTTCATAAAGTGCAAATTTGCTGTCCTGCTCCCAAATGCCGAGTCGGTGGTTTGTCACAACAGTCATCAGTAACTGTCGCTTTCTGCCGCGGGCTTAATTAACCCACTCTCTCATTAGCATGTCCGTGCTCTTGTAAGGAATGAAAGCCTGATTATTTTCTACAACAGTCGCAGCCAATTACTGCATCCAAATGGAACCACATTAATCAAATCTTTAGTACGGTGGCAAATTCAGAGATATCAGATTGCAAAAGACTGCAAAACTAATATGTCACTGTCAGCGGGGCTGCGCAGGCATTTAGCGAATTGCATTAAATAGATGGCTTCGCTGAAGCCGCATGAATTTAATATGTGATGGGATCTGGAAGCTATTAGTGTGACATGGCAAAGTAGTGGGAGCTTTGGCAGCTCTGGACTTTATCCATGAACTCGGGAAACTAATATGAAAACTTGTGTGTGTGTGTGTGTGTGTGTGTGTGTGTGTGTGTGCGCGCGCGCACATGCTCACAGTCCCAAGCTTCAGCGAGTGCACGACGCATGCGCTTCCTGGTGTGTGTTCAGCAAATAAGAAAGAAATCTTGTGGACTGTGGACTAGCAACCATTGTTTTATTTGCTCACATTCAGATCAAAACAGAAGTCTACAAACAGAATAGATGGCGGCAAGCACAGCCCTGATAAAGTGTTTTCAAATTCATATGCAAAGCAGACTCAGAGTATCATGTTCATCGTTTTCTGTATCTCAGGGCAAAAGCACGGTCTGGAAGATAGAGCTGGACGTGTCCTGTGGGATCACAGGACCTAGTGACTGTGGGCTGCCACTGACCACACTTGTTTGTTTACCTATCAAACTGAAGAAAGGTGATTTATGGACAGTCTCTCCCTGAAGATGCCCAATGTGTGAGTACTCAAGTCCTTTACAGAACGCGGCATAGTATGGAACCCTTCCCTCTGTTAACCATCTCTCTCTTATAATACTCAATGTGTAAATACTATGTAACTAGTTTTTGATGCTGAACAACTTGGAGAATGATAGGAAGGCGAAAAGTCTAGCCACACCCCACACAGGCACAACCATCAAAGGTCTAGCGATATGTTTGATCCAAGGTTTATTAAATCCTTGAACGCTGAAGCCATTTGTGCATGGCACTTAGGCGTTGGTGGACATAGAGGTTTTCTCAGGAAAAAGCAAAACTTTTTCAAGTGCCTGCCCATGTAGACCCAGGCATCTCCACTACATGGTGTCTTTCTCCTCACTAGACTTTTCAATGACTGAGCTAAGGGAAGCATTTACCCACCAGCACACTGACACAGAAGACTGTGGAGCCCGTTGAACTATGATGTCTTCCTATAAAGGATGAGACCTGCCAAGAAACCAGAAATAGCTCCTAGACAGTAAAACCAAGCCAGCTTTCTAGAAGATTCTATAAGAAACTCAATAGACTGGGATCTTGTTTGTAAGAAATAATAAGAAAAGTGATTCTCTCAGGAAATATACTTGTTTATTCAGCAAGAATTCTTGATCATTAGTGGCCTCCACTCACTTGAAGAGCTGAAGTCCTCTCTTTGAACTTGGACAGTCATAGCACTAAGCACAAAGGAGTTAGGTGCCTACTTGCTGTGAAGGGTCCCACTACACAGATAAGGCAAATCAAGTTCCTACTGTGCTGTAAGTTAAGGCCATCAGACGTTGTCCCACATCCTAGCACACAAGGTCTCCTGGTGATGGTTCTACTCGGGATTCTTTGGCTTTTAAATGGTGTGAACGTGGTAACATTAAGTAGGAGCTGTATTTTGGATTTTGAATTCTATTTTTTCAAGCTACAATGTGCAGTGAGATCCATGCTGGGTGGCTGCATCTAGTGTAGCGCTAGACAGCCCTGCAGTTGTGGGGAAAATAATCTATACTCTATACTGCCCTGTAGGGCTGCTCAGCTAGAATGGTCTGCAACTTAGGAGTTTTCAACTCATTTTTGACTTCTGATATTTCAATGGACATAGGGACCAATGTGAGGCAGAAAATGCCTGTGTTCAAAGTTAGATACACTAGGGTATAAAAGGTGAGTGCCCATCAACTTAAAATGGTTTAGAGAGGTTGGTAGTTGTTGTCTTCAAGTATAAGAAGATGGCATGGAGCTATAGAAGTGTGTGTGTGTACGTGCATGTGTGTCTGTGTGTGTGTGCCTGTGTGTATGAGTGTGTACATGTGTGTACACACGTGTGTACATGTGTGTGCACGCATGTGTGTATGTGTGCATGTGTGTACATGTGTGTATGCGTGTGCACATGTGTGTACATGTGTGTACACATGTGTATGTGTGTGTACACGTGTATGTATATGTACATGTGTGTATATGTGTGTATGTGTGTTGCCCTTCTGCTCCCTACCACATGGGAACATGAGATTTCTAGGCAGAGATTTTAATCAAAGTGCTAGTCATGAACAAGTGGTTGCCGAAAAGCCACTACTCACTTTTGCTAGGCCTGCCATGATGAAGCTCTGAAGCTCTGAGGACTGTGGAGGTGACTTTAAAAGGTCATGCCAGGGCACAGGACAGACAGAAAATAGCTGACCTTAACAGCCTTTCTCTTCTAGGGCTCAGTGAGGTGGGATTCCTGCAGAGAGGGAAGGGAGAGGAGGGAGGCAGATATGGGGAGCCCAGAGAGCTCTCTGCCACACAGGCAGTCATGGGGAGAGTGACGGCAGAGACAGATGAGCCTCAGCAGCTAGGGCCTGCTCTTACACAAAGCTCCTTCATCGGCAGCTTGCTGCAGCTATCCGGTAATCTTCTGGCGAAGGTACATTTGTACGTTGCCTTCCCCAGTAACCTAATCTACCATCTCCTTTATACATACGTGTCTAGGTGGTTTTTTTAAAAAAAGAGATAGCACCAGGGGTGGGGTACTCACCAAGAATCAATCTACCCAGCTCTGCGTTGCAGCGGGCTTTAAACCCAGAGACTACGTCAGAAAGACTACAACAGCACTGACCAACCTGTACTCCCCGTTCCCTACCTGTGGAACAGTGGATCCTCAAATGGCCTAAAAACGATAGACAGATGGATAAATAGATAAAGTCTATTATTAGAAATAATGTGTAACTAATTAAGGCAAGCAGTTTTTCTACATCTGTGTAAGTTCTAAGATGACTTACCAAAATCATTTTAGTTGCAGCAGAAATAGACCCAGAGAAACTGAGGTGAAAGACATCAATCTATTTATATTCTACCTCCAAATACAGCCCAGGACACAGACGCATGCATGAATGCATGCAAGCAAGCATACATGTGTATGCACGCACACATGCGCGCACACCCCTGACTAAGAGCATTTGGAATAGGTCTGATCCTTTTAATTCATCTTTTTAAAAAAACAAAAACTATTTGGTGATAATATTGTCTAATTTTGAAAACCTCTTTCTGCTCCCAGCCTACAAAGACAGATTTTTGAGCGTGACTGAGACAGGCATATTGGCAAAAACATGAACACAGCGCACATGCACACAAACACAGACCTCCGTACTCCCACTCAGCCGCCCACCCATCCTCACGTGTTCCATGTGCCCAAACAGAAACACAAAGACACAAACATTCTGACATCACTGGGAAGCCTGGCTGTGCTTCCTGCAGAGTTAACTGCTGTCTTCCCTGTGTTTCCAATGTTGGAAGTTTCCAGCCGCATTAAAACAATCTGTGCTCCTTTGAACACAGGAAGCATTTCTGTAGACACTCGGTCTGACCAAGCTGGAAGCCAGCATGGATAAGGTCGGAGGACTCTGGGATAGGAAGGGTAGAGTGCACCCTTTGCCTGCCTCTTGAAGTCCCAACTTCCCTTGCAGACTGAGCCTGACCTGAGCCAACTCCTTCCCTTCTGGTCTGCTGGCTAACTACCAGGCAATGTTGAGTAGCTTGGGCTGTGTTACACTCCACCTTCTCCTTCTGTCTGTCATTTTTCGCCTCAGAGCTGGGCAGATGGCTCCCTACTTTGGGTGGATCCTATTGAGCCACTCTTGACTTGGACATGCAATCTGCTTTGACCTAGACTGGACAATTTATTTCCACTTGTGATTTTGTACTTTGGATACAAAGTACGGTCTAGTACTGGTCCCAGGAGGAGACCCACAAAACCCCAAGTTGGGTCAGCTTGCCCACAGCCAAAACCATCTGATTGATCTACAAGGCAGTGAGAAGGAACGGTTGCTCTTTTCACTCACTGTAGGTACTCCTGTGGCACAGTGCTTTCATAACAATGGCTAACACAAGAACCCTCAGGTATCTCTTAAGACATACAACATGGGATTTTACCTTCCTATAGATGGAACAGCTTCAAAGAGCTTGTTTTTCCAGAAGGAGTCTCACAATGGGGAAGAGAATAGTTACAAGCAGACCCTGGATACCCTGAGAGAGAAGGGCCTGTGACAAGGAAACCTTTCTCTTACTTCCTGCTACAATACCTCACACATGACTCACAGGAAGACAGATGTAGTTATGTGACATATCCCATCACCCATCAGTTCAGGGGCTTGGTTTGTGTATGTGTATACACTGGACCCTGATGTATCTTCCTCCACATAAAGGACCCAAAATGCATGCCCTTTGACTCTTGTCAGTGGGTCCTGTTGCACCAAGGTCACACCTGCCTGCCCCTCAATGTGACCCACCTAAGAACTGAGACAGGACAGACCAAAAAGAAAGAGGAGCTCAAATCACAAGACCCAGTTTTTACTTGCTCTAAGTCCCCTGGCCACAGTCCCTGCTCGTGTTTACATGGGGTTGCAATAAGATTCCAAAGTGATGTTATTGTAAAAGACCAGAAGTAGGCATTCTACAACAGAGACAGGGTTCCCAGGAAAGCAAACCAGAAGGTCCTTTCTACCTACATCTGATGAGCTAGGGGTCTTTGATTGGAGGAGAAGGCACACAGGTAAGAGTGGGGGGCAATCTCCAGAGAAACGCAGGACAGCTGTTCAGGACACCAGGGCCCCTAAGGTTATGCCTGGGTTCAACTTCCCAATATTTTCAGCTCAGCTCCCACATACAAATGGTCAACAGTTAGCCCATACCAGGGACACTATATATCTAAGAAGCTTTCCCTTTCCTGTTTTTAAAGTGTAATCCAACATTATGGTCTCAAAAGAAAGGCAAAAGACGATCAAGGGGTGAAAGGGACAAGATGTACACAGACCAATATAGGAGGAGACGAGCAGAGAAAAGAAGTGTCACTCAGGCAAGAAAATCACAGCTGGAGAAAACAGAGGACCAAATTGCAGGGACTCCGTGAGTGTGAAGATCAGTGTCGAGTACTCAGTCCGTATCACCCCCACAGATCCCAAAACAGAGCCTGTATCAAGGCTCAGGAGCCATTTCCAAAGAGGAGTGGGAAACTTGCAGAAGCCACAGGGTAGAGAGGACCAGAATGAGTGTTTTAGACACAATATGGAGTCTGCACTCATGAACTCACAGCCATTATGGTTGCCTATATAAGATCAAGCTAGTCAACATTCAGGAACAGAGGTAGAAGGAAGAGTCTACGAGTCCTCACTCTAAGGAGGTATTGTCTTCTTGGAGAGGAAGAGTGAGGCCCTGGTGACTAGCCAAGCTCCAGTGAATGAAAGACAGGAAGTTATGAGAGGCTAGGGATGTGAGAGGGTATCTGGGAGGAGTTAGAGGAGGGCGTGTGAAGATGGTCAAAGAATATTGCGTGAAATTATCAAAGAATTAACAAAAATGCTGTATTTAAAAAAAAACTGTTTCCTTCAGACATGTGAGCATCTTACACTGAGGGGTCTTGAGGAACACCTTCAGATCCCCCACAAACTACTTAGGGCAGCATTTCTCGACCTGTGGGTTGAGACCCTTTGGGGTCAGATGACCTTTCACAGGGGGCGTATATCAGATATCCTGCATAGCAGGTATTTACCGTTCATAACAATAGCAAAGGTCACTGAAACATGAGGAACTGTATTAAAGGGTCTGAGCATCAGGAAAGACAATAACGAATGTCTTAGGGACTTTCAGAAATGACAAGAGTTTTCCAATTTTGGATGACATAGGCAGAGGGAGCTACTGAGAGTCGGGATGAGATCTGTTAGGACAACAGAGGGCTTGTTGTGAGAAGATTGTAATCAGTGCAAAGGTCAGCCACACAGCACCTTAGAGAGCAAGGACCACACCAGACAAAGCATCCCTAAGAAGAAAGACAGAAAAACATCAGTGTTGCTTAAACAGCCAGAAATCTACCTGCAGGCCTGTGTTCTAGCTCCCCTGATGTGTCAGCTACCTCCAACACTGAATTTTTCTTTCTTCATGCTTCAGGGTACAAATGTATTTCAAGAACTCAATTACTGGGCCCCTCCTCCTCCCCCCCAAAAAAACCTAGATTAGTATTTTGTGTTTTGATTTATACAGTAGATTTTCTAATGACTGACACATAATTAAATGTTCTAAGCCAAAGCGTATCAACTATGGCCCATGAAGCAGATCGAGCCCACTGTGGATTTTTATATGACCTGTGATCTAAAAAGGGTTTTTACCTTTTGGGGAAATCAAAAGAAGAATGACCTTTGTGACACATGGAAATGACGTGAAGTTTACATTTCAGCATTCAGAAATAAAGATTCATTAAATATAGCCTGGCTGGCTTATCCAGGAATTGGCTATGGTTGCTAACATACAATCACACCATACCTGAGTACCTGTGGCAGAGACTGTCAGGCCACAAAGATGGAAAGTTCTTTCTCTCTGACCATTTACAGAAAAAACATTTGTTGGCCTTGGTTCTGAAGATACTAGAACAGTTGCCCAGAGCTGGGTGTGGTTATACATACCTGCAATCCTAGCACTCAGGAGTCTGATGTAGGAAGATACTTAAGTTCGAAACCAACTCAGGCTACAATAGTGAAACCTTGCCTTAGAGATGGATACACACACACACACACACACACACACACACAGAGAGAGAGAGAGAGAGAGAGAGAGAGAGAGAGAGACAGAGAGACAGAGAGAGACAGAGAGAGACAGAGAGAGACAGAGAGACAGAGACAGACAGACAAACAGAGACAGATAGACACACACAAAGACAGACAGACAGACAGACAGACAGACAGACAGACAGACATTCAATGTAAACCCATGAATACATCTTCCCCAAAGTCTTCTCTAACTCCAGCTAGCTTTGGCTTTTGTGGTCTGTTAAAATGAGATATCCCTGTGTTTATCAGTCACTCCCATCCACAGTGATAAGGTAGTAGAAGTTTGGCTCCATGCCTAATTGGGTGGCAAAGCCATCACTATGTTCAGACTCCACTTTTGTAGCAATAGAAATAAGCCCATCATTCTATACAGGGAGTAGAGAGAGGTCCCGACAACCAGTTACAAGGGCAGAAGCTGTCAAGTGAAATGAGTGGCTGGTTTCTGCTGAGACTCTCGGTTTTGGAGATTTAACAGAAGCAAAGGGACATGACTGGAGGCCAGGCCCATTTAATTTCACATCATATCCAACAGGCACTGTCTGTTTAAGTATCTCTCTGAGCTTCTGTGTAAAACAAAAGCAATACCTGTCTCTTAGAGTCAGGGTGTCAGTACTGGGATGACACACTATAATGGCATGCCTTGCTTAGCAGATGCCACCTGTCCTCAGATGGTGGTCGTGGTTATAGTCACTGGGGCAGATAGAAGAGGCTGGCCACTTGTGAGTAGGCTTAGGTGGTCATCCGTCACTCTATGCTTCAGTTCTTTCATTGGTTAAATATATGCGAGGAGAAACCTACTCTAAAGGTTTTCTATGAGGATTCAATGAAGTAGCAAGAACCATCGATGGCGGCCCAGGAGTGTTCTTCAGTAGTGACACAGTAGCAAGCAGATGAGAAGAATGCAGAGACGAACCAAGAAGATTCAGTCTGGCTGAACATCACTGCGGCGGTAAGGGAGGCATCTGAGGCCAATGCACATTTGAAGGTGTTTCCTGGAAACCCCACACCTTCCAGAGGCACGTGCTGACCTTTTGTGTCTCTTCTGCCTTCCTTCTGCCAATGTCACAAGATGCTGGGACACCTGCAGCTTAGGTCTAGAGTGCCCTCATCCTCTGCTCATGTAAATGGTATCATCCTTACCAGTAAGCTTAAACAGAGGCGTAAAGTGGCAGGGTTAGCACGGAGAGTTCAAACACAAGTGTTTTCTATGGGAGGTCAAAGTTCACCTCATCTGAGCACATGGACCAATAGTTATGGATTAAAGGGGACAACACCATTAATTTCGCTGACTTTTTCATTCCTGGTAAGCTTCCTACTCCTTGTGCTCTTTGACTGTAAAAATATTCCTTGGCTTTGGGGAATACAAACTCCTTTGCATTTGCTTTCACACCCCAGAGTAGTGCGGCACTCCTTTTACTTATACTGAGTACTTCCCAAGGAAGGTCCGTTTCTGAACAATAGCCTAAGTCATCTTTGGGCACGTATGACATTGGTTGTTTTGGTGTTTGTTTGTATTTCTTATTTTGAAGATGGCTTTTGTCGTTGTTGTTTTTGTTTTCTTGTTTTTCAAGTGGCTTGGTTGCAGTCTGCTGCTGGGCCAGAAGGGGGAGGCTGAGGGAAATAGATTCATGTATATGGAGGGAGGAGAACCATGGAAAGGGAGGAGAGAGGAGGAAGGGGATGTGGGGAGGAGTGAGGAGAGGGGATGTGAGGAGGAGTGAGGAGAGGGGAGGGATGGATGAAGCAGAGTCATGTGCATCTATGGGAAAATCAGCTTGTGGGGAACAATGAGGAGGGGGAAGGTAGTGGGAGCATGCATAGGAAGAAAGGGGAGGAGTAGAGGAAGGAAGAAGAGGAGGAGGGGAGAAATGAGGGAGGAGGGGGAGAGGGAGAGGAAGGGGAGGAGTAGGGAAAAGGGAATGGAGTGGGGAAGAGGAGTGAGGGGAAAGGGGAGGAGTGGGAAGAGGGAGAGTGGGGGAAGGAAGGAGTGGAGGAGGGAAGGAGTGGGGAGAGGCATTAAAAGAACTGGGGAAGTTAGAAAGACAGGGAAAGAGAAGGGGTATGAAATCTAAATAATTATAATAAAATAATAATTGCAGCCATCACTTAACTGTGCTCCGTGCTCTACACACGTAGTGGCATTTAATCTTCACAACAACTCCAGGAGGTGGGTATTAATATCCCCATTTTTCAGATGAGGAAATCAAAATGCCAGAAAAAGAAAGCCTTCAAAGTTTCAATTTGTGCACTAATTTCCAGGCAGTCGGGTTGCTGGGTTCTCACCAAGTTGTTTCGTAAGTAAATACTGGCAGCCTGGATTTTTTTCCCTCTATTTTTTTTTATTTTTTGAATTTTTAATGTTCGCTATTCCAAGCCGCGGGTCAGTAACAGAATACGTGGGAAGTCTTTAAAAACACCAATGAGAGCTTTTGAAACGGCACCACTGAAAACCACTGCTTCCACACTGGGCTTCATTCAGAGTTCAAGGCTGTACATTTTTCTCCCACACAAATTCAACAGAACGGGAAACCACAGGAATTGAGTATTTTCCAGGTCTGATCTGGGGAATATAAACTTTCAGAAACAAGCACCAGGAGAAATGTATTTGAAACTACTTCGCAAAAAAAAAAAAAAAAAAAAAACAGTTAGCTCTCAGCTTCCTGGCTTCCAGGTCTTTGAACAGCTTGGGACTTTGGGCATACACCACATGGCTGGTGGCGGTCAGCAAAGAGTCAACAGTATGGACATTATGATCAATTTCCTGATGGGTCTTAGACTTGTTAGAATCTTTCCGTTCAGGTACTTGTTTTATCCAGATCAGGTATCATGACCAAACACCTCCAGCTCTGTACTCCACAAACTCCACAGATGGTTTGTAAGCTCAGGGAGTGTCCAAATCCCTGTATCTCTTGTTACCAGGCTTCATGTGCTCCCAGTATGTACCCTACAGGGCTTTCTATAAAGTAAGTATCCTGAAGGAATAACTAAATAAGTGAACTTCACAGTCTGTCTTGCTCTACGTTTAAGGTTTGAGGTTTTACAGGAGGTGGGGAGGGGTATTCTTTTTCCCCACTGTATTTCAATTAAATTTGTCAAGAGCCTCCGTGTTGTATAGTTCCAACATGAATCATGATGATCTAACAAATTAATTACCCATCCATCCTGCCCTGTTTGAGTGAGGTCATGGGAGAATGGATGGGTTCTGCTGACCTCCTCTGGACTGGAATGTCACAACCCCCATTTAAGGACTCAAGTTCAATACCAAAATTGCCAGTTTAGGTTAGAATCAGACCTAAATGTATCTTATTATACACAGAGGCACACAAATGCAATATGTCATCTTTAATGGTTCAGAACAGAGCCTAAAAAAAAAAATAGTGTCCTAGCACAGATGAGTTTTATAGCCTTTGATATATGGCTTTCATTATTAACAATAATTTCTGTAACTGCATCCAAATTCGGGAGGACACATGATGAATATTAATTTTATTTTTTTTATTTATTTTCTGCTCCCACTGGCTCGCTCTAGGGCAGACCTGCATCCCCAGTGTCTTGGTCAGCCCTGAGTTCTTATATTCTCCTATGTGGGAGTCTCACAGTTCTGGGGACAGCCTGCTTCCAAGAGTATTATGCACTGATTTTTTTTTTCTTTTCCACTGGAGAACAGGGCCTCTAACTCACTGGGTTTCCTTAGCTCTTTTTATTTTACAAAGATCCCCCCTCACACACCCTTTGTCATTATATTAAAATCTAATTGCAAGACAAGTCTCCTCACCTAAGTCATCAACAAAGCCCAATTATTTCTAATGCATGCAGAAGCGGGGACGTGGCGAACAATAAAAAGGCGTGCGGTAACCTAAGCCTTCTTCACAGTCAGGCTTCAAGTTCACATGTGAATTTATGCCAGTTTTGACATTAGCCGAAAAAAATTAACAGTTCTCAAAAAATGAAACTCTCACAAAAGGGGTTTTGTGTTTCAAGCCGAATAAATTATAGTGTGATGTTATTAAAACACTTAGTTGTTAAGTTGCCAAGAAAATCCAGTATATTCACACAGACTGGAGGACCTGTCTCCATGCAAAGTAATTAAATTAGATTTATGGGCTGCATTACATCAGTGTTTGATAGTTCATTTTTCCTTTCTTCATATTTTGCCCTGCTTTATTAGAGCATGTGACAGATGGTAAAAATAGTGTGAAGTTTCTTGGCCCTGTGCTAAATCCCCTTTCGGTTGTATATCTCTCTCCTGTCAGCTCTCCCCAGCGATGATAAATTAACCTCTCTCTTTGTATCCCAAGTGTGGCAGTAAAGCTCTCTTTTGACGCAGCACTATCGCTTCATCTTAATCTGTGCTGTTTCGAGGAGAGAGGAAGATGTTGCAATCGCTACCACGAGTTTAAAGGGAAGATTTATTGTGTCAGAAAAAGGGAGGATGATTAATATAATATGCATCATTATATTTTTCATTTCGTCTCATTTGTTGCCTTCTTTCTCGTTGAAGTCAAGAAAGTTCGCAGGGGTGGGCCCACCTTCTAGACTGTCATTAGCCTCCAGCTCTGCCTAGTGGGCTGAGCCTGGGGCTAGCAGGTAGAAGGTGACCAACTCCCCTCTATCCTTACCATACCACTGTGGAAGGAGTGAGGATTTTCTCTCTGATGACTGGAGACAGCTTCCTACCTTTACCAAAACTCAGTGGTACCTGGGTTGAGGGACCTAAGCCTGCCTGTAAACAGGGGAGGGACATAAAGAAGGTTTCAAGCCATTCATTGTTTGAGGTGCACCACAAAATTAAACAAGAGGTGAAGTCATCAAGTCCCTGGAGACACCGCTGGCAGGAGGAGAAGAAACAGTGTCATAGGAATGTTTGAGCAAGGAGAAACATATTGTTATGATTATTTCTCTTATTTATAATAAAGCTAAAGTCTCTTTGAGCTGCTCCTTGGCTGTGAATTGCTTACATCTGTAAACTGACTTTATTTATTCTGCTCAGAAAGCTTTCATTAATATCTAGACTTGACAGACACCATGAACACAAAAGAAGAGTTGAAATCTCTCCTGCTCTAGACAGTGGATACCCATCAGCCTGCTACAGAGCTCATCTCACTTTCTCGGGGCCTCCTGGCACTTAGGGTATCAGATAGGGAGTCAGCTCAAGGAGAAATCCCTACAACAGGAAGGTGCAGCAATCACAGGGACCAGAAGCATTGCCAATACTGTGAGCAGCACTAGAGACATGATGGGAAAAATGCTCAAACCTCAGTGAGCTCCCCGTATGTTTGCCCAAAAGTCAATAAATAACCTTTGACCACAAACCAATCTTTCTGATGGAAAAACCTAGATTGTTCAGAATCTGCTGCAGATGAGGTAACCACATTCCAGACAACTGAAGTATCTTTATCCAGTACTGGAAGAACCAAAGAGCAGCCCTGTCCTACATATTCTGACCTGCTCACACACCTCTTCCCATCTCATTCCTCTAGGATGCCATCTACCCTCTCCTCCAAGAAGGGCATGGCACCTGTATTTGTGGTTTGGGCTATACTGTGTGACTTCAGCTGATAACTGATGGGACCCGGCATGTGCCTATCAGGTTCTTTTTCTACTAGTAATATGAAATAGAGAGAGAAAAGCAGCTAACGGGCAGGAAAGAGCATGAGAGAATTCAAGACATGGGATGGCTACAACATACTGTAAGGACACAAAATGGAGATGCTCTGGCAGAGACAGAGGCAGATGTGAAAGAGTGATGACAAAAGATGCAATAAGGACTTCCTGGGCCCTGACGCAATCTTCCATACATTCCTGTTCTTAAGTCTCATGATACACCTTGGATCTTTCAAATAAACCACCCTTCATTGTTTTGGGTTTTTTTATGATTTTATTTTTAATTATGTGCCTACGTGGGGTGTGTGCACATGAATGCAAATGCCTGTGGAATCCAGAAGAGGTCTTCAGATCAACCAGCTCTAGAGATACAGGCAACTGTGAGCCATCCCATGTGGGTGCGGTGCGAGGAACAAAGTACAGATCCTTTGCAAGAGCAATAGTCACTCTTAACACTGAGCTACTGCCCTAGTCACACATTTTGTCCTTCAATAAACCTCATTATTTTCTGTTTCTTGTAGCTCAGTCTTGGAGCACCTCTGTTTCCTACAAGTCCTTGACACGATTCTTCTCTTCCACCCAAGCTAATTTCTTTCACGTCACACAACCGTGCCTTGGACAGGTCTTTATTCTCAATGTCCCTTCACCCAAAATGTCTCTCTCTCTTTCCCAGGCCCAGTCCTGCCTGTCTTGAGTGCCACATTGAAACTGCTCCAGCCTTTGTTAATTACCTCTCCCTTGAGTTTCTCTTAAATAATCTATAAAACAACATTAAACAACTAATTGTATTCTATAATGTGTGTTATGTTGTCTCCCCTGCTCAAACAAACAAAAACCTGCGGGCGAGTTTGTGGAGGGCAGCAATGAGCCCTACTGGTATCATTGTCAGTGCTAATACCAGAGTGGTGTATTCCTCAGACGGATTCCTACATCTAGTGAAGCTGAGCAGAAGGATATAAAAAGCAGGAAAGCTGTAGTTCAGATATAGCCAGAAGTGTCCTCTGCCTCTTGCTTCTCCTCAGCACTACGGAGCTTTCTTCTCTGAAGTGAACAGGGTGTATGACCACGTGTTCATCAGGATGACAGAGCAAAAACTCTGCCCTGGGACATGAGAACTGTGGTTCCATTTACAAGAAGATCAAATTTATGAACTGCCAGAAAAAAAAAGTAGGGTCCCTTAGCAGCGATCTGGGGTGATATGTATCAACCCAAACTTTGGATGAACTAAGCATGATTTCAACTTAATTTCGGAAATCTAAATATATGGAATGCATTAGCTGATTTTATTTTTGGCAGCAGACTTAACCATTCTAATCATGTTTTGCTCCAGCAAATTTTAAAATTAGTTTGCATTTCCTAAGCACACATCAGCTGAGTGAGGGCTGGGAGGAGAAGGGGGGGGAAACGCTAGAACACTTGGTGGAGATTAAAACTTTCTTGGCAGATGCTTCATCAAATGGATAATCCACATAAGGTATACGGAAGCTGACTTGAGTTGAGTTCTTGGGCCTGGAAGGATGTGCTTGGCAAATAAGTTTTGGTCCACCAACCCACCTTATAAATAAAGTGCTGAGCTGAGAGAGGCAGGAGAAAGGCACCATTTACTGCCTGCCTTACTTCTGGGAAAAATTCTCAGCTAGATACAAGTCTATATTTTCTGTGTGGTGGTAAATTTACCTCTACTTATTTGGAGAGTTAATTTGTATGTTATTCTTTCTAATGAAGAGGCATTATTAAGTGAGTACAAAACTCTGTTCCTTCTGAGAGCTTGGCGTCCTTTCCCAGCATCCTTTCTGTCTCCTCAGTTAGACCTGAGATATCCGGCTAGACACGAGTCTCAAGATGGCTGATGTAAATCAGATGACTTTTCCAAAGACTAGTAATAGTTATCGCCTTCTATAGGATTATCTACTGCATACCAGAAACTTCATGTTTTAGAAAGGACATCCTTATAACAATCCTGAAAGTCCAGTTGACTAGTTCCCCTCGTTGTACATCTGAGAACACTGAGGCAGGATGTAGTCACACAGCTGGAAAGTGACATTGTGCTGCTTAAGCCAACACTCACTTAAAGTACTACTACTCAAGAAATACAGCCTTTGGCCTGGGAAATGGGCAGTGAGGCTTGAGAAACAAATCTTCCTTAGGGGTAGGAGAAAGACTTCAGGAAAGTCAAAAGGATCATGCTACCTAGATCCCCAGATTCTTGTGTAGTCTCTTGATAGGAACACAGCTCTTGGGGATCTAACAAAGGGTGAAGGACTCTAGGAATCCATAGAACTTGAAACTGAGAGCAGCCTCTAGAGTTGCTCTAAGCCAGATTTGAAGGCAAAGGAACAACATATCAGCTAACATACTCTATGTATCCTGTCATAAGCTTCCACCATTATGGACAACCTTTATACAGTTCAGAACCAATGGTAGGGAGAAGGTGTGAGAAGCTAAGATAATATGCTAAGAGAAATCTCATCTCAGGAAGCATAGAAGAGCCTAAAGGGGAATTGTATGTGATTATGTCGACATGAAATTAAATTAATAAAAGAGAAAAGGATAGCGATATGTAAGTCATCTGTGTTGGTCACCTTTCATCTCTGGGACAAAGGTGAGTCACTCAAAGAGGGAAGAGTGTTTGACACACACTTGCAGTCCATGGTTACCCCATTGTTTTGGTCCTGATATGAGGCAAGGGCATTGTGACAGAGGACAAGAGGAGCTCATCTCATGACAGCCAGGAAGCAGAGAGTAGATCAGAGAAGGAAATGAATATATACAGATCCCAAGACATGACCCACTTCCTCCAAATGAGCCATGCCTCTGAAATTTTCTATAATTTCCCAATAATATTATCAAATTATATATTTATCACTAGTTTATCCCCTCTATAGATCAGAGCCTTCATCACTTCCTCACCTCTCAATGATTAGGCCCAATGATTATGACACAAAGCCTTCAAACTCTCCTAAGCCAGAACATTGTCATTATTATAGTCTTAGGGTTTCTATTGCTGAGATAAAACAGCACGACCAAAAGCAACGTGGATAGGAAAGGTTTATTAGCTTTTAGTCTATCACCCAAAGTCAGATAGGGACAGAAACTCAAGGTAGAACTCTGGAGGCAGGCACTGAAGTAGAGACTATGGAGGCTATTGCTTATTGGCTTTCTCTTCATGGCCTGCTCAGCCTGCTTTCCTATAGCACCCAGGACCACCAGCTCAAAGGTGGCACCACTCACAGTGAGATGGACCTACCCACACTGATCATCAATCAAAAAAACACAGATTGACCCACAGGCTAATAAGGTTCAGGCATATTCTCAAATGAAGTGTCCCTTTTCCAGATGACTCTAGCTTGTGTCAAGTTGACATAGCACTAGCCAGCACAGTGACAAAACACCTAAAATGGCCAATTTAATAAAGGAAAAGGTTTATTGTCACTTATGTTTCCAGTGGTTTTAATTGGTGCTTCCTAGGCCCTGTCACCTCTGGGCCTACAGTGACACAGTAGATCATGGAGGGGAATGCTTGGCAGGAGAAACTACCCTGCTCATCAGGAAGGGAGAGAGACAGAGAAATATCCCAGGACCCCCAAATGGCAGGAATATTCTCCCAGGCATCTATTTCTTCCCACAAGGCCCCAGTTATAACAGGTTCCACCTCCAGCCGGTCTAGGAATCAAGTTTTAACTACACAGGCCTCCCAGGGAGATTTCATATCCAAACTGTAGGACTTGAAGTATCAGTCGGAAGTTTGCAGAGAAACAGAACCACTAAGGGAATATGTGATATATATGTAATATATATGTATATGTATGTGGTATATATGTAATATATATGTATATGTATGTGTATATGTGTATATATATGATGTATATGATGTATATGTATAATGTATAATGTATGTGGTATATACGTTTATGGTGTATATGTATATGTGTATGTGCATGTGCATATGTATATGGTGTATATGGATACATATATGATATGTATATATGGTATATATGATATGATATGTATATGTATGTGTATATGTATAAACACAGAGAGAAAGAGAGAGAGAGAGAGAGAGAGAGAGAGAGAGAGAGAACACTCAAACTACCAAAAAGAATAAATGCACCAAATAAAACCCTAGGCAGGCAGCAGGCTGGGGACTCGGGTGGAAAGTGTCACTGCTGTCTTGAGGCAGAACTTCTATTTTCTAGGAACCCTCACTGTTTGCTCTGCGGTCCAGTCACATTACTGAGTACAACTTCCACATGAGGTTAAATGATTATAGGTGATAACCACATCTACAAAATACCGGTGGAGCAACACCTGGGTTAGTGTTTAACCAAATTACTACGTACTATGGCCTGACCAAGTTGACATAAAATGAGCTGTAACAGTAGGATTTCCCTTACACGACTGTTTTCGCCATGTTCTCTTCCAATAACTATATATATTTTGCATAGTTGTAAAAAATTGTATTACAAGAATTTACTGCTTTTATTACACGTATAACACATGTTCATTATAGAAAAATTTGTATACATAAAAATTTGCTGTTCTAGTTTCACATATAATTTGTAAACTCTTTCTCATGTTTATAAGGCTGTCTCCTCCAGGGGATTATAGACATAAGCTCCTTCATCCTTGGTTCATTCTTATCATTGGTTATGATGCCTGGCACTTACCAGGTGTTCATACATATTGTTCAAGAGAAATGGGTTTTGCTGCCTAGTGCCAGCATTTATTATTTGTAATAACTGCATAATAGTCTGAATTGTCTGTTAAAATTATCATAGCACATTACCTATTATTAAACATTTAGATGGTTCTCAAATGTGCTTCTGTGGGTTTTAATCCCCGCCCCTAAAATGAATCTTATTTCTAGTAACTTCTGTATCACATGCATATTTCTTCTACTTGAATAATTTATTAAAAAAACTTATTTATATGTGTTTTTCTTGAGGGCGTTTTGATCTTAAATAATCAAAGTTTTTAGTCAAAGCACTAATTAATTTAGGGAAAGTATAGGTCTTGCAGTGATTGGCAGGTCCATTGAGCTTTACAAGAATATCCCAGTCACGTAATTGCTTATGAAGCTGTCCCAAACAAAAGCTGAGCTTTGACTAGCCTGTGTCTTAGTCACTGTCCTGTTGCTGGGAAGAGACATCATGACCACAGTAACTCTTATAAAGAGAAGCATTTAATTTGGGCTTGCTTACAGTTTCAGAGGTCCATCGCCATCATCATGGGAAGCACAGCAGCAGCTGAGAGCCCTACACTTGGGGATCCGAGGGCAGCAAGAAGAGAGAGACTCTGGGCTTGGCTTAGGCTTCTAAAACCTCAAAACCCACTCCAGGGACACACTTTCTCCAGCAAGGTCACACCACCTAATCCTTTCAAAGAGTGCCGCTCCCAGGTAACATGGCATTCAAATCTATGGGCCAATGGGGGCCATTCTTCAAAACACCACAGTGTGATCCCACAACTTCTTTCTGTCACAATGGGACTGCAAGTAACTATGTACATTTCCCAGGTCTCTCAGGCAGTCGGCTTCCTATTATGTTTTCATCGAATAACAGACAAATTCAGATGAAGAAGAAAGGAAATATACGCCTTCCCCAAAGAACACCGAAAGGCTCTGGGTTTCCCTCATTCCTGTCTCCTACCACATAACCAAACCCTGCTGCTTCCCCTGTGGCCTC
>NW_021604630.1:3622926-3629726 GCF_004785775.1 Grammomys surdaster
CACACACACACACACACACACACACACACACACACACACACACACACCCTGAGTCTCACAAAGCTATTTCTCAGATTTCCCCCTTTTGACTCTGCGTATGGGCTAAGACACAGGAGAGCAAACTTCCCACATGCTTACAGCATCAGTGACAGTCAGAGTTACGGGTTTTTTTCTGAAGTACTGTGTATCTACAATTCTTGTACATCACTCTTATTTATGATTTAGAACAACCTCAATGTGCAGATGAGACAACAGACTTCGAGAAGAGTCCTGTCCTCAGACTATCAAACAAATTAACCTTGGAGCAGAATCGGAGACCTGATTCTCTCTGTTGTGTCCCTGAGAAATGGAAAGCCTACTGCAGCTGTACCTGGTGGAGGCTGGCCTCCTCCCAGGGCCCTGTGGAGAATAAGGGACACACACACACACACACACACACACACATACTCTGCTTAGTCCTCAAAGAGACCACACCCACATCTACCTGTGCACTTAGAATCAAAAGAGGCCTTTCCCTTCTCCCTGACGTGGTATTTCCTTGTTCCTGAGGGTTGGAGGGATAAGTTCAGCCCAGCCACAGCCCAGCTGAGCCTTCTCACTCTGCTTTGTCTTTCTGGCTGCAGTGCTGTTTAGCCTCTGCAGGAGTCCTGGGAGTTTCCTCACCTGGAGATATCCTTCCCTTCCTTCCTTCTTCTCTCTCTCCTTCCCTCCAGATCCCTTCCCAGCCTTCCTTTGGGCAGCTCTCCCTGGCTTCTTTACAACAGGAAACCTGGGGAGGGGAGGGAATTACTCCCCCAACTCCCACTCCCTACTCCTCCACCCCCATATCTCCCACCACACTCCCCCACACACACTCCACTCTTCCCAAACCTGGGGAGATGTTTTTTCCTCCTCACCCCCCAGGGCTTCTCCCTGCTCCACTTCCCCAGCCTTCACGGAAGAGGCTGCCAGTGAGGGTTTTCCATTTAATTTCATTTTTCATCATTTTTACCCCTTTTGGATGGTTCACATCTGAGGGTCTCAGTGGATTAACTGGCCAATCAGATTTCATTATGAGCCCAAGTAGTTCTTATCATTAAACCTGTAATTTATTTCTTCTGTGTTTCATAAAATGTGAAATATTACCATTCTCCAGAAGCTTGAAGAGAGCGGGGATGCCCCATTAAGTCCGACACTGCTCCTCCGTAAGAGGCCCTAATTATATGTGAATTTTTTTTTTAACAGCTAAGTTTCTACTTGCAGATGCTAACAAAAGAAATAAGCTTTTAATCCAAACATAATTAATATGAATTACCTCCCAGCACACACTGGCTTTGCACCATTAAACTTAATTTTTGTTTTGCATGATAATTGTGTTATCATTATCGTTTATAGGAGAATGCAGGCCCCTCTCTTTGTTTTCAGTCAAGACCAAAGGGACTGGAAATGACTTCCCCGCCCCTGGGTTAGTCTAAAGTCTGTCTGCCAGCTTTTTGATTGGTCCCTGACTGGTCCCTTGCAGGCTCTATGGCGTGAGGGACCTGGGACCATGTGCTCTACTGTCAGCCACAGGGCTTGCTCCAGCAGAAAGGAAAAGTGAGTGTTTGCTGCTCAGGAGTCAGGCTGAACAGATAACACCTCGTCCTTTGTCAACATTCTCCTCCTCATCACTTTAATGGTTATTATTATGTCATCGTAATCTTTATTATTGTTCCTAATAGCGATGAATACCACATGACTTCTCTGCAGCAGCGTGATCCAGCTGCCTGCCATTGGTTATCTCCCCCAACTATCTAGGGATCACAGATCTGAATTATTTAACCAGAGCCCCAGAAAAGTCTTAGATTGGACACTAAAGCCCCCAGGTTTTATTACAGTTTCCATTAAAGGGGCAGTGGTAAGGCAATTGCCTTGTGTACATAAGACTTTGGGTTCGATTCCCAGCACACACACATACACACACGTGCACAAGCACACACACACACACACAGAGAGAGAGAGAGAGAGAGAGAGAGAGAGAGAGAGAGAGAGAGAGAGAGAGATATTGGTTCCATAAAATTTTTCTTTTACTAAGGACTGTGACCAAGGCTGGTTTTCTCTCACCGTTGTATACTTTGGTCTCTTTATCTTCCACTCTGCTTTCTCCTTCTCCTTTGCCTTCTCTTTCTCCTTTCTCCTTTTCTTTCTCTTCCTCCTCCTCCTCCTCTTTCTTGTATTGAGAAGGAAAGTAGGAATATCCTTCCTTTATCCAGCAAAAAGTTATTGGAAATCTATGCTGGGCTGGGTACTGCCAAAAAAATGACGTCCGATATCACGGAACTTACCATCTAGTTGAGGGACAGAGGCGTCAGATCCCAACAGTAAATTGCAACACTTAGGATGGCAAATGGAGGATCAGTGCTCAAGAAAGTGATTTTTTAAAAAGGTTCTCAGGAAGCATCCTGTAAGAATGAGAACCTTTGAAGTAGGAGCCGGATAAGGGAGTGATGCAGAGAAGTGGGTGGAGTTGGCAGGCATGGCCTAGAGGGAGGACCATACAGAGCCAGTCCAGGATGGTAGGGAACTGTGGCAAGCTAGGGAACAGACAGAGTTTGGCTAGAAAGGTCATCTGGAACCAGAACACAAAGCATCCTAAGTGCTACATCAGACGATAAGACTGCAGGAGATGATTTTGAAATGGTAGCGGTGGGAGTCAGAGGGAGGGGTCTTAAAAGGTGGCATCTTCAGCTGGCCAGTCCGTTGGCCAACTGAGGAAATCTTACATTAAGAGACCCAGGGATATAGTAACCAGGAAAGCATGGCAACACCAAGGTAGGATACCTGGATGGCAATAGAGAAAGAAGGAAAAAAAAAACCCTAAAAGAGAATCCACATGGCTTGGGAAAGGAGAGAGAAGAGGAGACAGAATAGCTGATACCTCAAAAATTTTTGGTAGAAATTGTCACTAGACTCCCACAGTGACTCAGGTCTTGTAACAATTATGATTTGTCTAACACAGACTCATACTTGAAGCTAGTACTACTCATTCTGTCAGCTAGTGCTACTATTAGTGTTTTGCCTTCTCAACATCCCCCCCATGATTGTACAGGATACATTGTTATATGGTTGGACAAAAGGAAGACACTGAAGTTGAGAAACTTTTAGAAAAACCACTGGTCTTCAGATCTTCTCATCAGCAGCACTGTTTTAAAAGTTATGATGGCAGGGTTGGGAAGACAGCTCAGTCAGTAAAGTGCTTCCCTTGCAAGCAAGAGGACCTGAGCCCAATCCCTAGAACCCCCATAAAATAGGAAGGTTCCCAAGGGATGATGACACCCAAGGTTTTCCTCTGGTCTCCATATTCATGTACATTCAAGTATGTACACATGTGCACACGTGCACACGCACGTGCGCGCACACACACACACACATGCAATGATGGTGACAATAGTAAGCAGCACCAGGTAAACCTCATTAGTGACAAGGCCACAGGTATCCTTGCATGCTGAGGCTGTGCGGCTGGGTGGGAGGCCTTTCTGGTAACCCTCTCATTGCTCTTTGGGGCAGGGGGAGAGTACAGAGTGGAACTACTGATGGCACGCACACTGGACCATGAGACTAAAGAGAATGTTGGAGCTTCTGCAACAACACTGGCTCCATTATTCCCAATGATCAAGTACTACCTTGGATCCTCTATCATTCAGAGACGTTTTGGCTTCAGGAGAAAACCATTCTGTGAGAGCAAAACTCATCAGTGACCCTATGCACAGGAACTATGTTTTTAGATTAACGCAAAGATCCAGTTACAAATTGTGTCCTTGATCCAAAATAACCCGGGTGACGCTCCATAGTATAGTCAATATAAATTTTTCAGCCTACTAGAAAGGAGAAAAGAAAGCATCAGCTATGGCCCAGTGAATAACACAGGGAGAAATAAAACATTAAAATGGAATGAACACCTATGCTCCCCCAGTGGGAAAAGGCTAGCACACACAGGGAGAATCACACCGTGGAAGTAGATCAGTAGAAACAGCCCAAGACTCTGCCCTGTGCAGTATGATGTGGATACCATGTGTGCTGGCTGACGGCGAAACCGAGTTAAACAACGTCGATCGGGCAAGTACCCAATGCCATGACATACAAGTTAGACACGGAGAAGCCCTGCAGCCACACGGCAGCAATCCATAATGTGGACAGAGGTATGACCTGCAGGGCTAAGTGCATACCTACGGAATCAGAATCCAAGAGCTGGAGGCCTGGGAGGAAGGAGCAAGGGAACTGAGTAGACATAAACATCAGCTTCAAGCTAGTGAGAGGCACCCTTCACTCAGATCCAGATCCAGCTGCTCTTCTCCAAGTTCCCTGAAGAATGAAGACCCCATACAGTGCTCACTTAAACGTAGCAAGAACATGCCAATTCCAGATCCATCTCCGCAGTGTCGTGGACTTTTGATGCTAATAAGAAACCAGTTTTCTTCTCTGGGTTGTTTGAGCTTATCTGCCTGTCTCTCACATCTCGGTAGTAGCTTTCTTCTACATAGCAACTTGCCTTGGCCACATTGCTTTTGACAAGCGATATCTCAAACACGCTAGGAGGCAAAGCAAGGAAGTGACCCCAAGTACACTTTCAGCCTATCCCTCTCCCTCTGGGCATGTCAGCTGTAGAAAACCAGTTTCTAAGCTTGGTTGGTGTGATGCTTAATTTTAATTGTCAACTTGATTAGATTACTAAATGCCTAAGAGATCAGTAAAGCACACCCCTGGGTGTTTTCAGTGACAATGGGATCATAAGGACTCTGACCAAATTAACAAATTAATACCTGATGGGTTCACAATGTGATGGCATTATTGGGACATAGTGAAAGGCAGGAGAAAGCAGGACAGAGTTGAAGGAAGTGGATGACTAGAGGGCTTTTCTTGCCCTGGCTTCTTCCTGTACACTTGTTCTCTATCTCCTCTGAGCCCAAAAGTAAACACTCTTTGACAATTGCTTCTGATGTCATGATGTTCTGCCCACGCACATGGGGCCAAGCTGCCACGGATTTAACCCTTGGAGAGAGCCAAAATAAACTCTCTCTCTCTCCTTAAGTTCTTCTCATGGGCATTTTTGTCATCCAGACAAGAAAAGTAACTCCTACAGGTCACATTGTCAGTGGAGATGCAGCCCACCTGGAATAGAACCTTATCCAAAAATATTTTCAAACATAGCCTGCCACCAACCTTGTAAAACCACTTTTGGGGCTCAGTAGGTTAAAGGCACTTGCTGCTCAACCTGATGACCTGGGTCCAATTCCCAGGACACGAATGATAGGAAAGAGCCTAGTCCTGCAAATTGTCTTCTGGACTATGCATGCATGCATGCACGTGCACGTGTGCACACATACATATACACAGACAGACAGACAGACAGACAGGCAGACTCACATATACATACACAAATGAACATAATGCAAAACTTTATTTAAAAAAAAATTTAAAGCTCCTTTTGAAGGGAAGCACACAAATGAAAGAAGAATAAAGAGGAGATAAAAATAAAAAGATATATTGGAAGGAAGCTATAAAAGGTCTCGCCAGAGTATATAAAGAGCTCAAGAAGCCATGCTAACTCCTGTACTCTAGGGCAGAGATTCTGGCCTTCTTCCATTCCTGAACTTCTCCATATGGTGGAGAATAAAGGAAAGAAAGGTCTATCTGGCTTCGACTTACCAACCCAAACTGTTACTTTCATGTCCAAGGTGACCTCTGTCATGGAAGACTTCCTAAGTGGGAGGATTTGAGGGAGGGACAACACAAGACGAAAGCCAAGAGTTCCACTCCAGCTCTGGAAACAAAGAACAGGTCACCTGAGCTTGCTGGCTTATTCACTAAGTTCTGAGACAGGGGCTAACTGGTGCCTAGCTGTGGAGAAGCCAGGAGGATTATTGAAGCTACTACACTCAGAGATGAGGTCCTGGCCTACCCTGAACTATCACCTAGTCACTCACTGGCTCATTTGTTTTTGGTTTAAATTAGTATACAGGGTAATAAATTGCATTATGGTATTTTTATTTTTTTCACTGCTACTCCTCCTCCTTGTCCTCCTCCTCTTCCTCCTCTTCCTCCTCTTCTTCCTCTTCTTCCTCTTCCTCCTCTTCCCTGTTCCCTTCCTCCCCCACCCCTTGTACCTGTCCATTTCCTTTGCATTTTTACACCACATGTGTCTTGTTAATTCCCTGTCTTCCTTAGGACCACTTTTCCCTCAAATGGTCCTCTTCTAGTCTCATGACCTACAGCCACACTCAGGTGCACATAGACAAAAATGACAAACTCAGATCTGTAGTGAGAGATAACATTCTGTTCCATTTTGAAAGTGGTAAGCTAGGGTTTTTTTTTTCCAAGTTCACTTCTATACTCTGACACTTTCAATATACTGTGAGGATTATTAGTGACCATGTGCTTTGCTTATCATATTTCCAATTGTACAGACGCTCTTTTCTCTTGTAGAAAACATGCACACTGTGGGGGATGGGGTAAATAGATCAAACGACAATGGTGTATAAAGATATCATAATGAAACCCAGCGCTTTGCAAGCTGATTGTAAACATTAATTCACAAAAAAAGAAAAGCAAACACACTCTGAAACTCACATGATAAACTTGCTTATACAGAGATCTTTATAAAATTATTTAATAAAGTAATATACAAATATTGAAGACATTCTGGAAAATACACAAAATAGAAAAATCTTTGGCCATCATTGCTAGCCACGGCTCAGGCTTGCAATTTTCTTTCTTTCTTCCTTTCTTCCTTTCTTCCTTTCTTTCTTTCTTTCTTTCTTTCTTTCTTTCTTTCTTTCTTTCTT
>NW_021604630.1:3629736-3661032 GCF_004785775.1 Grammomys surdaster
CTTTCTTTCTTTCTTTCTTTCTTTCTTTCTTTCTTTCTTTCTTTCTTTTGTCCTTTCTGTGTATTTTGATGGACATTTTAACCCAACAACCTTTCAATGTGTTACCATTTTCCAAAACTGCCTCATAGAACATGAATGCACAAGGGGGCTGAAGAGATGTCTCAGAAATTAAGAGCACTGTCTGCTCTTGGAGCTTGACCAGTGTTCAATTCCAGGTACCCACATGGCAGCTGACAACTGCTGGTAACTCCATTTCTGGAGGATCTGGCAGCCTCTTACGGCTTCCATGGACACTGGATGCATGTAGCACACACATCCAGTGCAGACAAAACACTCGTAGACATAAAATAAAAAATCTTTAAAGGAACATTGATACACTAGAATAGTGATGGATAAGGGAGATTAAGAACTCCAGATGTTGTCTATAGGTTAAACCACAGGTTATCAGAACTTTGGTTCTGATTGGATAGGAAGCTCTTCAAGAAACCACATTACCCATACTGGATAAACACATACTTAGAAAAACACTGTCCATGACCCTTCGTGTGAGTGAGTGTACATATGTGTATGTATGTGTGCGTGCATGTGTGCGTGTGCCTGTGCGTGTGTGTGTGTGTGTTTGAGTCAGGGTCTCACTTTGTAGCCTTGGCTGGCCTGGAATTTGCTATGTAGGTCAGGCTGGCCTCTAACTGGTAGAGACCCACCTGCCTCTGCCTCACCCCCACCCCCAGAGTGCTGGGATTAAAGCCACGTGTCACCATGACTGGCAGTGATTTCAAATTCTTATTGAAAGTATGTCTACACTTTTTCATAAAATTCTTTCATATCCTTTAAATTGCCTCATAATAAACCACTAAGAAGACATGTCCCAGATTCCTTAGCCATTCTGTTTGCATTCGGTGAACTTCAACTTTTTGATAATAAAGAAAAACAAAGCTTCACTGAACTTTCACCTTGTCCGGTGATGAGAGGTGCAGGTGCTCAGGTTTCAACGTTCAGAACAGCCCCAGATGCAGAATTACCGAGCTGAAGGGCAGAAATGTTGAAGCTCATCACATGCAATGTCAATTTGTTTTTCAACAGGTCCGTATCCATTTTCACTCTCCAACAGCTTGTGACAAGTGTCCAACCAGAGCGAGGCAAAGGGCCAAAGGGCTAAAAGTGAGACTGCTGACGGCTTCTTTCAGCAGCCTTAGTTAGCACACCTCCAGTGACATTCAGGGCAGTACTGGGTCTAATGCCAGCCCCTCTCTTCACTCTTCATCCTGCATTTGCCTCCCCCAGCTCACGAAGCACAGACTCCTGAGGAGCTCAGGTTTACCCCATGTCCCTGATAGTATCACGGAATAAAGCACAACCAACACTCCATATTGCTACCAGAAATGTGAAGAGCCAGAAAATGTTTAACAGTCAGAAACTCCAAGGAGGAAGCCCATGGTTTGTAGCCTTTGTCACTTGTTGTGGCATGAATACTCTCAGTTGTGGGGAGGTTCAAGTTACCAACCTACAGATATAATGTCACTGAAGTGGGGGTTGGGAAGATACATGTACAACATGATATGCCACTGCCTGCCTGTTGGCACAGCCACAGTTGCTGGACACTGGATTTCTCTTCTCTCGTATCTACATAACTTCTTAACCTTGTTTAGATTCTTTTCCTTATCTAACTACACCTAGCCAGTATAACAGAGGCCTTTCCTGGGTACATAACCAACTGGGTTAAAATACTGGCCATACCCCTCCAATGCTAACATTGCAAGTGGTTGGAGTCTGAGCCAGATTTCTACAGGCTCTTGATCTCTTATCCAAAGCACTGGAAACAAAGTCTCCCACAACTTTCCAAAAGAATCGAGCTAACTCTATCCCCAGCAAAGTGACAGCACAGGTCTGTAGAGAAATATGCTTTCAAGATCCACAGTGGGTCACTCCAGCAAGAATAAGCAAGGGTCCCAGCCTGCAAGCTGGGGGGGTCTCTTTTATGAAGTCTGAAAGGGACTAGTTACTAAGGGGCATGGTTTGGATGGTTCTCTATTTTTGATTGATAGATTAGGAGAGGAAATTATTTTTCCTACTGCTCATGTCCCTTCCTATAATGAGTAAACATGTAAGATGGTATATAGGGTATTTACCCCAAAAGTTCACTTAAAGGACACACGTTGCCTTACTGTGCATGTATCCAAAACCAGTTTAGGCTTGGCGTGCTTTTCTATTTTTCATCCCGGGTACACCAAGAATATACTGACTAGTGTCTGTCTTAGCTTGATTGTTACTGGGAGCAGAGCAATCTATACCATTTTTCAGAATTGATAGTATGTGTATCTCAATTAAGAAAAATTTTCTGAGGTTGCTCGGGGGATTCATTGTTTGGTGGGGGGTGGACTGTGTAGGTGTAAAATAATTAGACTGACAAGAGCATTATTATTAGAGGGGTATGTGCATAACCAAAGTCAAATAGGGTCCCAGGCTAAAGTATCTCCTCTGCTTGTATCCTTCCTCAAAATTTCTGCTTCACCCATTGCTGAGGTCAATGGGATTATCCTTGCCCACCTATGTACAACTCTGTGCCTTCAACTTAAGTTGACCTTTGCTGTGTGGCCGGTCCCTCCCCATCTTCTCTGCTCTGGCTACAAGGCACTGGCTGTCTGGACTCACATACTTTCTCCCCGTTGGTATTTACCAGACTTCTGGCCTCGTGTTTAGTCTCCAATTTCCCATCCAGTAAGTACCCCAATGGATCTAATAACAAGTACAATTTCCACATTAGCGAACCACAGTGGATGTGATCTTGAAATCAATCCCTCCTGTTGCTCCTTCCAACCTTTCCCCTAACCCCCCACTGAGAACTTATGGTTCCACCCCACAAGCTGGCCCTGAGTGTGGCCATTCCCAGCACCAGATAATTGTCCTCACTGTGCCCTTAATACGCTGTTGGTCAGAAATTCTTAACCTCAGACTCGAGGCTATCAGACGCCCATGCCAAGCTCGTCAATGGAATGTCTTGCTGTGTACTCTAGCCATCAGACAAGATAATCCATGACAGCCTGTTCCAAGAGGACACGTGGGAGTCACAAGAACCTTTTATAACCCAACCACCACAAAGCTATGACACAAGGGACATGCACAACCTGCATCTCTCAGTGTCATGAGTCTCAACAGGAAAAACTTGTACCGGTTCAGCATACAGTCTCTCTTGGACATGCTCTTCCAGTTCCCCCCACCCATTATCTGTCCTAGAGTCAACAAAGACAACCTCATAGTCAAGTGTCAACATCTGCAAGGAAGATTAAAGAGAAGGAAAGGTGCAGAGGGGAAAAAATGTCACAAAGAAAAAGCAGAGCAATGATGACAATATGCAGTGGGGGGAGGTGACAGAATGTGGCTTGTTGTGTTTCCCAACACTTCATGGGGAGCTCTAGACCCTAAAAAAGCGTAAGTGGTGGTTATCTACCAACAGAGAAATGAACACGTTACTTTCAAGCTTCATACCAGGATCCGTGTTCCAGCTTAAATACACCATTACCCCATGTACATGTGCACGAAATAGTTAACGGTAATATTCCTGAGCTGAAGCAAGGAGAATGCTTAACAGTGTTACAAAGAAGCATATGGATCCCCATATTTTTTACCATAGGCAATCTATTTTAAGCTTGGACTCAATCTGGAAATTGCTTTCCCCCAAGTGAGTTGAGCTCGAATGCTTTCAACCCCTCACACTGTGGGGCAAAATGATGAATCCTGGAGCAGCAGGCAGGGAGGAGGCAGAGAGGAGCATTCAAACAGAAAGCCCATATTAAGTAAAGCTGGCAGTTTACACTTGGCCCATCCAACTGGAGCAAGCACCCCTCCTACAGAGCATCAGCAGCAAAGATAAAGTAAACTTTGGAGAATTAAATAAGGCGGTAACGAGGCTCCTCTTCCAAGGAACAAAAAATCTCAACCCAAACCAAGTCGGACACAAGCCATGGTTTGGATAGGCATCCATCCCCGAGGACCACATATAGAAGGTTGGGTACCTAGCTGGTAGTGTGAGATGCTGGAAGACCTAGTAAAAAATAAGTCAAGTTACTGGGGAGAACATATTTGAAGGTGATAATGGAGCCCCAGCTACTCCTGTTTCTCTCTCTGCATCCTAACAGCAATGTGTGATGGGTAGTTTCTTCTACTATTCACTCCAACTGTGATATGTCACTTCAACACAGACCCAAAGCAACACAGTAACCAAAACAAAGAGCCACAACAATCCTTTGCTTTTCTAAACGCTGAGTTACCCAAGATGTTTGGTACACCTGTGGAAAGCTAACATAGGAGAGAAAGATACATAATCTAACAAGAGAAAAATACAAAGTGAATCATCTTAACTCATTCCCTTCACCAGCTACACATGGTTTAGTTAATTCTTTAATGAGGATGGATTATAATTAATATAGAACTTCACAGTATAATTATTGCATATAATTATGCTTGAGTTAACAGCAGAGTAAATCACATATAGTTTTCACTATATAGTGTGAGTTTTCAGTTAGTATTTTTTTGAGGGAGTAAGGAGGGCATTTAATAATATCGTTCAATAAAGGACACCTCCAGGAATGTGTACATCATCTGGACCCTTATGGATATTTCATTTAAGACTGATCCTCAGTTTTCCAAAGCTGGCAGCTGTATTACAGAATTCTTCATGCCAGACAAGCCCAGAATAAGTATACAAAATAGCTACACAAAAATTACTCCTGGCTGGTCAGAACCTATAGAGTCAAGGGCTAAGGTCACTTTGTCATCCAAGATTCTCATGAGAGCTCTTCAGACTGTCTGTTTGTCTTTAAACTGTGTGTCTATTGTCCCACATTCTCCACCACATTCCCTGGGCCCTTCCTGGACCATCCCCTCCTGTTCTTTCCTGGTTCTCTTAGAATCTGTGCTCCATGGATGGCTATTGAGTTCATGAGAGGAAGAATTACAGGCCTTCAGCTGCTCCAAAAATGCAAACAATATGAAGTGACTGAAGTTAGGGCAATACATGACACGTGTATTTTGTATGTACACACATGGGTGTGTAGGAGGGGGCAGACATACACTGGGACAGGTTTGCAAGCCTTCTGTAGGAGAGTCCTAAAGGTCTGGGACTGAGATGAGCTGCCCTCCATCCTCGCTTCCCAGTCATCCTGTGTAGGTGCTGCCTACACAGGGTCTTAGGCACCACCTTGGAACAGTGGGGTCTTATAGGTACTGTTTCCTCCCTGGAACTTCCTTCCCTTCAGTGTCATATATTCCAAAAGAGGCTGACACAAATCTCTCTAAGAACACAAGGCTTTCAGGTGAGGAGATGCCATTAAAGCTAAATAAAGTGGGTAACACTGAAGGAGCCTCTTCTTCCCCTTCATTGACTCGTAGGCTTCTCCCATCAGCTCTCTACAGTGCCGCTTCCTCCCCATTCACTGGACCCTTGGGCAATTGCCCTTCTTGCCAGGACTCCCTCCATCTTGACTTTCCCTGAAGAATGGGGCCTCTCTGGCCCAGTTTATGACTCAGCTTCCCTAGTCCAGTCCGGTCCTTTGCTACTTACCAGTAACCGCAACAATGTGCTCTGGAGCCGGCCTGCCCCACAGAGTCGACCTCCTTAAAGAGCTACTCAGATTCCAGCCCTGCCTTACAGCCCTGGAGGGAGTGGAGGAGCCTCCACCAGCATTCATGCCCACAGTCTCTTAGGCTACAGCGCTAAACACAGCCACCAGGACCTCTTGCATCTGAACAAGGAACCTACCCCCACCTCCTGTCCCCTCCACCAGCTTTCAAAGGCCACCCTGAGACAGAATAAGTGACACTAAATCTAGAGAGTCTCCCCCACCCACCCATCCACCGCAGCCCCGCCTGCCCACTGATAATAATGGGCCAAGACACTTTTATTATCATTATTAATTAGCACTTTCAAGCAATGGAATTAAATCAATATGGTGGACTGAAACTAATTTTAACAAGCCATTGAGATCAATCATTGGGACTTTTATCTACATAAATGCCACTAAACTCAGCTCGTTAGTGTAACATTAGCTAGAAAGAAAAAGAAGGGAGACTGGCGGGGTTTTAATTAGGAAGACATAAACTGAGCCACAATTTTTCTTCTTTGATTTGCTTTTAATCTCGTCTGCAGAGCTCCTCCAGTGTGCTCTGGCTGATTTTCAGTCCCTGGCCACCGGGACGAGAAGGGGAGGGGATGGAGAAAGGAGACGTGAAGGGCAGGCAGCCAAGAACACTGCAGATGGCCCCTCTCCTGGGCCCACCCTGAGATGTGCCAAGCCATCACCCAGTGGCCTCTTCGTCTCAGCCCTCACCTTCTTAGTCATGTGACCTGGGCATCCTTTGTATTCACCTTCATGGATCACGGATCCATTTCTGCATTATATGAACATGATGAGTATATGCACATGAACTTATATGAATCAACGAATAGTAGATGAGCACTGGCTACCTGTCAGATACCCTACTCCTAAACTAACATTTAACAACAACAACAATGATAAAATATTAGCAATGGATGCCCTATCCCCACCCCCACCCCCAAACCTGCATCTTTCCTTCGTCCTCCTCAGAACCCCTTGAGGCCAAGGACAGGAGCTTATTCTCTGTATGATCCTTTCCTATCTATCCCTCTTCTCTGCATCTGTAAGAACCTACAAGTGCTTGGTGTGAGTGCTAATCACTTTCCATCAATCTGACAAAGTGCCTGAGATACTTAACTTCTAAAGAGAAAAGGCTTGGGGTTGAAGAGATGGCTCAGGAGTTAAGAGCATGTCTGTTCTTCTAGAGGACCAGAGTTTGAGTCCCAGCACCCACAACTGCCTAAAACTTCCATGCCAAAGGATCTGACACCCTCACCTGGAATCCACAGGTACTGCACTCACACACGCACGCGTGCACACACGCACGCACACACATGCACGCACAAAAAAGAGAGAGAGAGATGGAGAGGGAGAGGGAGAGAGAGAGGGAAAGAGAGAGAGAAAGAAAAAAGAGACAGGCATACATATATATACAAAATTAAAAATGATAAAAATAAATATTTAAGGAAAAGCTTTAGCTGGCTCAGAATTTATGAGTTTTGTGGAGTTTCTTATTCATGATTGATTAGCTCCAATGCTTTGTGCCTGGGTGAGGCAGACCATCCTGGTGGAAGTATACAATGGAGCAAAGCTGTTTGTCTCATAGGCAGGATGCAAAAGAAAATGAAGATGGGCACACAGTTTCCTTCAAGAATGTGTCCCCAATGACCTTAAGACTTTCTGATAGGCTCTGCTTCTTGAAGATTCCATTTTTCTTCAATATCACCAGCCTGGCCACTTACCCTTCAATGCACAGGCTTGTGGGGGCATTTGTCAATAACAGGACAAGTGACTAAGACTATTATCCACATTTCATTTCTGACAGTCTTCAGACAGGGACACCCCAAGTCTTCCCTAGTTCTAAGGCACCTAAACAACACTGTAGGATTTACCTTCCTTGAGTCTCAGGATCTCCTTCTACCTTCTTCCCAGACAAACCTTACCATTTTATTCTTCCAGACTCCATTCTAAGCCACCAATAAATGTCACTATCCAAGTTCCCCCAGACACTCCATTCTGTCTGTGAATGGAGTGTCATAGTCACCACCATGAGTCCTGTACCTCTCCACTTGTTCACATCCTCAACTCACTGTAATCATTTTAAAAGCAGAGACTGGACTTCAGTGACTTCACCATCCTCAACTGTGCCTGGCACAGGGCCAGAACCCTCTTCAGCGCTGTACTCACGTGTGGTGCTATCCACTGAGGAAAGCTGCAGGCACTTTGCAGAGTGAAACCAAGAGAGATAGTGCCTCGCTGTGTGGCACATCTGGAAAGGAAAAGCTGTCCAAGGTCACCAGAATCCAGATTATTCCAGCATGAGCCCCAGATACCAGATGTGGAGCTGCAGGACCTAGTGTTTGCCACTCTGGGTTTCAGTCTTGCTTTGGTCTGATATTTCCTTACTCTATTTGCTCTATTCTTCCTTTTTAGATTGTAAATGTTTACTTTTTTCCATCGTATGTTGGAAATATAAAGAAATAATCCAAGTCTCAGAACAGACACATTTGAAGAGTCTTGGGACTACTGAAAATTTATGAGAGGAACATGAGAACTTAGATGCCATGGATGGAATGTTGTGGTTTAAACTGATGTGTTTGGTTGTCAAGTCAACAAGGAGTGAGTCTGTAATGGCTACTCTCAGGTCAGCTTGACAGGGATTTGTAGTCACCATCAAAAGATGCTGCAAAAAAAGGTGTTTTGTATGAGGATTTCTAGAAAGGTTTAACTGAGAAGAGAAGACCTATCTTGAGTGTGGATCACAACATTCCACAGGCTGCTCAGCATTTCTCTCTCTCTCTCTCTCTCTCTCTCTCTCTCTCTATATATATATATATATATATATATATATATATATATATATATCTGAGAATACAGCATGACCAGTTCCTTCCTCACTGTGATGGACTGTATCTTCAACTGGGAACCAAAATAAACTCTTCCTATGGTAATGAAAATTCCCATAACGGTAAGAAAAGAAACAAATATACCATTATTGCTGTAACTGTTCCAATTATCAGCAACTGATATGCTCCGATATCATCCTCACCTAGAAAATGATTAAAATTTGGCTCTTTATTTTATTTTTACAAGAGATCCTCTATGGCCTGTCAATCTACTTAACAGATATGGTTCACATTATGGAGGTGCAAGAGGTAACAAATCAGTTGGTCAAAGGCACAAAGTTTCAGTTAGATGGGACAAAGTCTGGGGAGCTGTGTCACAGCATGGCGACAATAGTTGATAACAATATGTCCTATTTGAAAGTGTTCTGGGGAGTGGGACAAGAACTTACCACTGAAGGTGATAAGCATGTTAATTAGCTTGACATTAGATAGATAGATAGATAGATGATAGATGGATAGTTATCTTTCATTTGTGAATATTACATTACTGAAGCTAGAAAAAAGCAAGGTCACTTTTTAAAGATTGTATAGTTATTTTACTTATGAAGTTAGACCTCAAATTCAGGGTATCACCTATAATCTAATAATAAATGACAATTTAAAACTTTATACTGCCTTTAATTACACATTAAAATTATTTGGGAATTTGGCCTTACTTTAGGTTTTCTCCCATGCCCTGCCATCTGTGGCTCTATTAGTCATACGAATAGGATGCCAAAGTTTCATAATCCGTGTGTCATAAAGCTAACCCATATGCTCTGCGGTGACTACCCATTCTGAGCTGAGAGTCTGAGAACTGTTGGAATTTTATTTACATCCTGTGAGCCTTTACTGTGGGGTACTGTGTCCCAGGGAGATCCATTTTCCTGGTTAGTCAGAGGAAGAAGTTGAATTGTGACAGTCTATGTGCAGACATCAAAGATATCTTTGTCATAATGAATGCTTATCTGTCCGGTGTCATTAGGCAAGTTTCTAAGTCACAGAGTCTTGGAGTGGGATTACATCATAATCCTAGATCTGCATGACTGTATGCTGTGTCGTAGCTTAAACTAGACAGTTTCCCTTCTGGAGACTTCCCCAATCTGAATCTCCCTAAAATCCAGGGTGAAGCCCATAGCCCTGGGTGGTAGAATTCCTGATTGCTATGAATTGTGCTTTCCCTTCAGGGTTCAGGCCAGCAACTCATGTGCACATGTAGCCTTTCAATAATGTCGCTTAAAGACGAAGCATCTCAGTTCCTTTGAAAAATTCCTAAACCAAATCAAGAAAGAAAGAAAGAAAGAAAGAAAGAAAGAAAGAAAGAAAGAAAGAAAGAAAGGAAGGAAGGAAGAGGGAGAGGAGGGAGGGAGGGGGGGAGGGAGGGGGGGGGGGGGGGGGGGGGGGATGAAGGGACAGAGGGAAGGAGGAAGGGGAAAAGGAAAAGGAAAAGGAAAAGGAAAAGGAAAAGGAAAAGAAAGGGCTGAGTAGAGAAATAGCCAGAAAGTCCTTTGCCTGATCTGCGAATAGAAGCTTGAATCATCTCTATGCTAAATACAGATGCTCTTATTAGTCTGTTTTGCTAATAGACAGCTGCAAACTGAAAGGTGTTCATTTATTCAGTAATCAAATAGATATCGAGTGTCTACTGTTTGTCAGGCTTTGTCCTTGGCACTTAGGGAAAGAGCAGTGCACAAGGCAGAGAGATAAAAGCCTGGGCCCTTCGAGTGCTTACATTACTCATTGACAAAGAAGTAAATAGGTCAAGCGTGGTTTACATCAAAGCTGGATCCACGCTATGATGAAGGGTACAGCGGGAAGGACATTAGAAGTGTCAGAGCTCGGGAAGTCCACAGCTGAGCATAGCCACCCTGTGAATAAAAGCAGGAATACAGAAGGAATAAAGATGAATGTGAGGCAATTTGCCAGTAGCTCCTGGGTAGCCCTCCAGGCCTGATTCCTTCAGATTTCCTGTGAACCAAGATGATAACAACAGAGAACTGGCAAGGGACTCCTCCAAGGTGCAGAAGTCACATGGCTGGCAGAACCTGGCCTGAGCAAGCTGAAATCAAAGCTCGCAAGTTTTACCTTGCAGGAGGCAAACAATAGGAACACAGGACTCAGGAACCAGCTGGCCACGTTCACAGTGGGGTTTTGAATTCTTTTGATTCTTTCTCTCTCCTGTAGATATTACATGCTATGGCCACACTAGTGGTTTTTGTGTGTGCATATGTGTATACAAGTCCAAAGGAGCCATTCACCTCACATTTTGAGACCCAGAGTTTGCTAGGCTGGCTGGCCAGTGACACCCAGGGCTCTGCTTTCCCTCACTCCGGAGATGAGATTATGAAAGCACACCACCAAGTCCGCCTATTCTTTTGCATTCTGGGACTTGAACTTGGGTCCTAACACTTGCTAGGCATTCTGGGCATTTTTATAAAGACATCTGTCCCTAGAATCACATGATGCCATGTAGGAAAGTTTCGACCACTAGGAGGTGCTGGCTGCAGCATCTCTCTTCCCTCATCCTCCGAATCCACATATGCCTCTTACATTTTTTATGGACAAAGCATGAGCTTAGGTCAAGAATAAAGGACGTGGGTTCAAGTCTTAGATTTACAATGTCTGAAAAAAGTTTAAACTTTATTTTCTTGTTCTTATTTTTCTACAGTAAAATCTCCCCAACTTCCCACATATCTCAAGAGAAAGATGTGGGTTTCTCAAAAATATTATTTTGTTAGGCATGTTTTTCCGACACCTGGAGTTCCTGTGGAGGGTCTCACACTATTTGCTAAGCGTCATCTGTATCTCTGCCTATTACTTCCTTTACCAGACCTTTCTATCATCTCAAGAAATGCTCACCCACCATACCAATTTCAACCAAACAGAAGATTCATTCTTTATACTTCATTGCCCTAGGTCTAAGATAGCTGTAGAGTTGGAGCCACTTACTCTGTGTTAAAGACCATGAAAAGAAAGGATGGGGAGACTAGTGGGGGCCCTCCAAGGTGATCAAGTCCCTCCAAGGAGTCTGAGAAGGGAATCTGGAGAAATGACTCCGTTACACTTGACTTAAGTGTGAAGACCTGAGTTTGGATCCCCAGCATCCACATATATGCCAGGTCGCTATGGCGACCTGTGATCCAAGCACCTGGGAGACAGAGACAAGGGATCCCCTGGAACCAAGTCATCAAGCACTGGATTCAAGTGAGAGGCCCTGCCTCAAACTACAGTGTAGAGAGCGTCAGGGAAGACACCTAATGCTGATATGTAGTGTACCTACACATACACATGTGCCCATACACATGCATACACAGCTACCAAAAAAAGGGAGAAGAAAAGGAGGAAGAAGAGGAAGAGGAGGAAGAAAAGAAAGAGGAGGGGGAGGAGGAGGAGGAGGAGGGAGGAGGAGCCACCCTCAGTTCGGACATCCCACTCCACATATCCACTTACACCTCACAGGCAGAAATAGAATGTAGTGACCACACCACACTTTGCTCCAAAAGAGACTGGAAACTTGTCTTCTCAAAAATAAAACGTCAACCCGGAAGTTAGTATGTTAAGTGGAATAAATCAGACTCCAGGAGGCAAAGACTGCATGTTTTCTCTTATGTGAAGACCCAGAATTTAAAGTTAAGTATGTATCTGAATGCTTACGTCATAAAACTAGAGATATGATGGCACATGGGGAAGAAGAGACGCTAGGGAGGTGAGAACAGCAGAATGCATGTTTCCCTCACTTGTTGCTCCCTGTCTTTGCTTACAGAGCCACATCTGTGCTGTGGTCAATGCTAATCATTTATGCTTGCTATCTTTCTCTTTTTCTCTTCTTTGTCTTTTCTGGGTTTGTTTTTGTGCTTTTTTTAAAAAATTTCTCCCATTCTTTTGTCTCTACTGCCCATTTCAGTAATTATCTCTGACTGTTTAGAGATACTTGGGTACCACTCCTCATGTCCTAATGGGAAGCAGAGGGCAGAATACCTGGTAGATGCATGTCCTCACATGCCCACAGAAAGCTACTGTAACACTTCAAGGATGCTGATGCTTCCATTACTAATGTGACTCCCCATCTTCCCCTTAATAAAAGAAATGGCTTCCCAAAGACTATAGGTAGCACGAGGTAAGAGTGTGAGAAGAGTGAGCAATTTGCTGATAGCTATCTGCTCCAAGATTCCTAGCTCAGCCATCATTTGGAGTCAGTATTTCTACATTGTGGCTTAGCCTCACTGGCTAGCTACTGTAGGGCCAATATTTCATTCAATAACAAGTATTTGCAGAACCACCTCCAACATCAGAAGCATCGGCTCTGGTGGTACATGGGCCAAATCAACTAACCTTGATCCATTTTACAGTCTGTCCTCCTCAAATTTATACCCACAGAACCCATCCCCACAGGCATCCCACCAGATGTATGCTGATGCAAATGAGCAATATCTTGCATTCATTTCAGATTTTGATTATTCTTGCATTCATTTCAATTTTCTAAATCATATCAAAAGCTTGAGGAAATTGGCATCCTCTTGCAAGGCATCTGTCCAGTGTGGTTATTATTATGTCTTCCACAATGCAAAACTGTCTCATTAGCCCTATAAGATGAGATGGCTTCTAAGAGTAGGGAGGAGGAGCTTAGAAAGACTAAGGCGTTCAAAATCTCATTTCAAAAGGCTAGAAACAGACCCAGTGTGGCTGTTGACTTCAAACTATGTTAGGATTCTGCAATCTGCACAGCCAAATTCCATGTCTAATTTTCATCAAGATAAGCCCTATAAAACAGAAAGAATATCTCATAGAAATGCAGTGTCTGGTTGAAGCTATAGTTGCCAATGTCTGCTCTAAATTCTCCAATGTAAATGGAAGTAGCCATTGGTCTCCACCATGCTTGTATATGTTGTTATAATTATTGCCACATTATTCAATCACAGTGTCCTCCGGCATTGGTATGATAAGTACTTTACTACAAACAACCATAGGTGACAGATTATCCTATTCCTACTGCATACACTGGGTTAGTATGCAGCACCAATAGTACTAATCCATTGCCATTAGCAAGGAGTTCTGCTTAAATTCATGCTAGGAAAGCACTAAACCCAACCTAGATGTGGGAAAGTTCTTTTTTTCCCCATGATTATTTCTATTATCAAGTATTCTATCAGTGTTCAAGGCAGGAAAAGGACTAAGTGGGTATACCATCAGGAAAATGTCGGTGTGGACAAATGACTATCAGAGTACAGGGAAAGTACCCAGCTGTCATAGAAGCAATGACCAGACATAGCAGCTACCACAGCTAGGGCTGGAAGGCAAAGAAACAGTTGACATTCTCCAACTGAAAAGCTTGGAGTCAGAGTTCTAGGAATCTGAGTCCTCATCAGTGAGGGCAGAATAGGGCTGGAGATCTTAAGAATGGAGAAGCTGAGACTCAGAGCTCAGATGAGGCCCATGACAGCTCTGAAAAGGCACGGGGGAGGCTGGTTCTAGGAAAACTGAAAGAATCTGAAGGATAGGACTAATTGCTGCCTCCTGGGTGCAATGCTCTCAGTGAGCAGCCCCTTGTTATCTTTCGGAAAGAGACAGAGAGCAAAAGAGACAAGTTGTGGAGTCCCAGTGCTGGCCTGACAGCAGAACACAAGGATGCACTTGGAAATAAAAGGGAAAAGCCTAGAAACAAGTACAAACAAATCCTAAAACTTATGGGGAAAAAACTTGGTATGTTCTGATCACTATCTAAACTGAATTGGAAGTCAGAATCTTCCTCCAATACCATCTACAAGCCTAGATGGCTTGACAAGTGGACATCCAATGACTTGAGGAGGAAATCGTTCCAACTATATCCTCTCTCTTCCTCACTCACCACAGGAACTGAGCATAAACTTCACTCAGCAAGGATATTACAAACAATACTATAATCCTACCTGCCTTCTAAACATTTATTTTTAAGAAGCATTCCTAAACAAGAGATTTTAAGAAATGGTGGTGGGGAAGGAAAGAGAATGTCTATGATATGAAAGGGGGGAAATAGAGGGAATGGGAAAATTCAAGCAAAATCAGGGACGGGGAGTCAAGTTGCTGGTCAACCCAAATCAAATACATGTGAAAATTCCATGAAGGAACCTGTTACTTTGTATACTAATTAAATTAAAATAAAACAAAAACGTCTTCTTCAAAGAATGATCGTGGGATGAAATTAATTAGCACACACAATATTCCAAGCTCTTTATAGATCTTCAATAAAAGTTGACTTCTCCCCTCTACTAGGGAAAAAAAGTCCTAATCAAAATGTTACCTACATGAATCTAGTAATATATTAAAAGAAGGATAATAAATCTTACCAAATTGGATGTATTCCAAGACTATAATGTTGATCAAATGTTAGAAAATTAATTAGTGTAATTCAACACATTAATATATCAAATAAAACATCATTCAACATTTTAATACATGAAGTAAAAAGTACTTGATAAAATTAATGACAATTCATAATTTTTGAACTACTTTCAGTGCCAAGAAGTAGAAGTAATTTGCTTGATATGATAGTTTATTTTAAAAATTGCACAGAATATAGTTGTATCCATCAGCTTTGCTTGAGTGCAATGAAATACTTGTGGCAACTATATTTAGAAACATAAAAGACTGATTTACCTCACAGTTTGGGAAGTTCAAGATCAAGTGGTTTCTTGGTTTAGCCTCTGGTTAGAGTGACATATGAAGACAAGAACACATGGAAAAGTAAGCATTGCCACTCTGAAACCAAGCCATCGCCATGTGTGTCTTTGAGAGCCCTGTACATTAGTTTCTCTTCCTGGTCTGCTGGTAAGACACCCTGACAAAGGCAACTGAGGGGAGGAAAGACTTATTTGGCTCACAAACCCAGGTGCTGGTCGACTATTATGGGAAGCCGAATCAGCAGGAACTTGAGTCAACTAGTTACAACATCTCCACAATCAAGAATAGAAAGCAGACAATTAATGTGTACATGCTTGTGGACAGAAAACATTTTAACTGACATAGGAACCAAAGGGATTTTGGTAACTTCACTTAACTTGTGTCTTAAAGACCTTCTTGAGTGCTCTCACAGATCTACCACTCCCATTTGATGGTGGGTAGCTGCTGTGTAATCCACATCTACAGCTTGGTGGGTCAAGTAACACCTAACTCATGATGAGTAGGTCAGGTCACATGATAACTAGTTGGTTCATTGTCAAGCATTCAGTTTCCACTAGGACCCAATAGCATGTCAATGACTGTCTCTCAAATCAAGAATGGTTGTCTGCAGATAGAGAAGACCCTTGCTTTAAAATCCTAAGGGATTTCTGTGATTTGCTTATAGGGTCCTGCCAATGACTCCAGATGGCGTCCCTATCTGCCACTGACACCTCAAGTATCATGAGTCTGCTGGGTCATATGGTACAAGTGGTTAACAGTCTGCACAGAAGCCTGGACCTGTTGAAGAACCTTCTCCTGTTCTGGGCTCCACTTGAAATTAGCATTTTTCTACTTTGTTTGGTATACAGGCTAGAGCAGCATACCCAAGTGAAGAATCTGTTGTCTCCAAAATTCAAATTTACCAATTACATTTTGTGCTTTTTCCATGATGGTGGGAAGGGCAAGATACAGCAATTTGTCTTCTGCCAGTATTAGAAATAATACTTCTAATTCCCAGGGAACCCACAGGCCACACCAGCCAGAGAATTAGCTAGGTTACTACAGATTTTTGCCTCTCTCTCCTCTCCTCCAAATCCAACTCCCTCAGTTGGATTTGCTACAGAGCTAAGACTGGGGGACTCCCTCTCTCTAGCAGACAACTTTCTACAGTTCCCACTTCCTCCCTGCCTCCAACCCCAGTAGATTGCTTATTACCCACAGAAGAGGGCAGGAAAAACAGTTGATGCTGCAAAAGAGATGCCACACAGAATAATAGCATGACACATTCTGAATCCATCAACCTTCCTCCCAACCCATCTCAGCATCCCAGACCCCAACTGAAACTGGCATTCCCTGGGACCTGGCATCCAAGCCTTCTAAGAAAATAAGCAGACCAGCAAAGTAGGCAGGTGAGGCTCAGATCTTCACTATCTCACCCTCCAAATCCAGTCCCACAGTCTCATCCCCAGCTCTGTAGCATATTAGGTGCTGTGGCCTCTCTTCACTCTCTGCCCCGATTCCCAAGTAACTAGGCAGATCCTGGTGGAACACCCTTCTTCCCTCCCTCCTGTGAACCACTTTGGCACTCCACCTTTCTAACTGAGCCTCTTTCCTAAGTGTCAGCTCCCAATACCTAGAAATATGTTCTACCTAGAATCCCCAGTGGTCATACTTGGCAAGATCCCAAAAGAATGTCCTAGCCGGCAACACACAGCCACCAAACCCTCCTAAGAACTAGAGAGAACAACAGAAACCAATGGACAAAACATACATGGCAACAAACACAAGATTGTGTGTCATGTCCTAGAATTACAATCATCCCAAACCCAGATTCCTAGATGCCAGGGTAAAAACACAATAACAGCCAGGACAGAATGTCTCCACTACAGCCCAGAATCCCTACCACAATAGGCCCTGAAAAATTCTACATAGCTGAAGCACAAGATAAAGACTTTACAATAGCCTTTATGAATATGATAGGGGTCCTTTAAGAGGAAATTGATAAATCCCTTAAAGACATCTATGAAAACAAACAGTGGGAAGAAACAAATAAAACAGTTCAAGACCTGAAAGTGGAAATAGAATAAAAAAATAGAATAGAACAAAAACACAAACTGAAAAAAATCTGGAAGTGAAAAAATTTAGGAATTCCAACATGAACCTCAGAGCCAAATATCACCAACAGAATACAAGAGATGGGAAAGAAAATCTCAGACAATGAAAACAAGATAATCGGTCAAAGAAAATGTTAAATCTAAAAGACCCGGGCCACAAAACAGCCAGGAAATCTGGTATGCCATGTAAAAATGAAACCTACAAATAATAAGAGAGGGAGAAGAAACCAAAGTAAAAGACATAGAAAATATTTTTGACAGAATCATAGAAGAAAATTTCTCTAACCTAAAAAAGAAGGTATATGTCAAGGCACAAGCATACAGAACACCAAATAGACTGGACCAGAAAAGAACATATGATAATCAAAACACTAAATGTACAGAACAAATACAGAATACCAAAAGGTCCAAGAGAATAAAACCAAACAACATAAAGGTAAACCTAATATAATAACACCTGACTTCTCAGTTGAGACTCTAAAAGTAAAAAAAGGCCTAGATAGATGCTCTATAAACTCCAAGACACCACAGATGCCAGCCTAGACTATTATACCCAGAACAACTTTCAGTTAAAATAGATATGAAGAGGAGGACATTCCTTGATTGTTGCAGGTTATTTGATCACACTGTGAACCCAAATGTTATTTACGTTTTCAGTTGTGGTGTGCCTCAGCCTTAGCGTACACCTTTCTGCTCGAATATTGTTAACAGAATTAAATAAAGCCAACCGTAAGTCCAGAGGTGGAGCAAATGACCAGTTGACAGGAAGTGAATATAGAATTATCAAGAAAAAAACAGAGATATTAAGAGGGTTTTGTGAGGGCAGATAGAGTCAGAGAGATTCACAGGAAATAGAAAGGAGGGGCATTCAGCTTGAACGAGGATGTTTGAGCATGTGTGAGAATGGAGATTGCTGGTGGGACATTGGCTGAAAAGGAAGGTCAGCTGGGTGCTTTCTCTGCTCCTTTGAGATAGCAGGCTTTCACCCCACCATCTAGCTCCTGATTCTTCATTGGTAAAATCAAATGATTAAGATTTTGTTTAATAATAGTAGCAGTAGCAGTAGAAGCAGTAGTAGTAGTCGTAGTAATATAAAATTTAACCAGGAGAGACTAGATGACTCAGGGATCTAGGGCAAAACCAAATATTGGTGGTCTGCTAAAGGAAAGTAGTAATAAAATTACTCCTAAGGACATTCTGCTATATTCATAGATCAATGCCTTGCTCAGACATCAGAGAAGCCTCTTCTTATCAGAAAAGCAGATGGGAACAAATATAAAGACCCACAGCAAGATGATACGCAGAAAGAGAGAGCCCTCATAATACTCAGCACTAAGCAGTTATCTCCATCAAATTCCTCCCCTCGGGGCTCAGAGAACCCAGAGAAAGAGGAGATAGGAAGAGTATAAGAGCCAGAGAGGATGGAGGACATGAAGGAAATAAGGCCTTCTAAACACATTAAAACCAACACACACATGAACTCATAGGGACCAAAGCAGCATGCACAGGGCCTGCATAAGTCCATACCATATGGGATCCTAAAGCTGAAATGATTCCCTAATCTAGAAGTGGTCTCTGATTGATAACCACTTGCAAATTAAAATCTCACTGGAGAAACAGATAACTCTTAAGGGTAGCCTACACGCCCATAAATAAATGGTCAACACAAAACAAACATGGCAGCATCTATGGAGGTTGCTTGTCTCATAATTTGTCTCAGGCTTTTCCTTTTTTAAATTCTATCCTCTTCTTCCTCCTCCTCTCCCTCCTCCTCTCCCTCCTCCTCCTCCCTCTCCTCCTCCTCTCTCTCTTTTTCTTCCTCTTCCTCCTCCTCCTCCTCCTCCTCCTCTTCTTCTTCTTCTTCTTCATCTTCATCTTCTTCTTTTTCGATATTTTTTAACACCATATATTCTCTTAGTATATATTATAGCTTCCATCTTGGTGTTTTTCTGGGTTTCTGAGTGTGTGAATGAGTGGGTCTCTGCATCTATATCTGTTTCTTGTGCCTTTGGATCTTTTTCTTCTGTTTGTTTATTTTTCCTTATTCCTATATATTTGTTTGTATTTTATCTTATTTTTGTCCCTTAGAACCCTATTTGTTGTCTAATGAGAAACAGAAAGGGGATGGATCTGGATGGTGGGGGAAGGTGGAGAGGGAAAACCATAATCAGGATATGTTATATGAAAAACATGTATAATTTCAAAAAAAAGGAGGTAACATTTCTATATGCTCTGGAATTTTATGCCTTTGGATTTTAGTTGGATTTATTTCTCATCTCTGATGTGAATGTGCTTTACCAACAAATCTAAAGTGATTGCTATCTCTTGTTTACTTGCCCCAATCAGCAAAAAGTCTTCAATATAATGGACCAACATGATACTCTGTGGAAGAGACAGACAATCGAGGTCCCTTACAAACTAAGTTATGGCACTGGCTAGAGAATTAGTGTACCCTTGGGGTAGACTAATAAAGGTGCACTGGTGACCTTGGCAGCTAAAAGAAACTTCTTTTTGCAGTCTTTCTGAGCAAGAACCAAGAGAAAAGCATTTGCAAGATCAATAGCTACATACTGGGAGATGTGTTAATCTGTTCAAGTAAGGAAACCACATGGTATTGAAGCTGCAATTAGTCATCCCTTGATTAGGCTCATGATAATCAACTGTCATTCTCCTGATCCATCAGTCTTCTGCACAGACCACATAGAACAGTTAAAGGGTGTTAAGGGTGGGAACCACTAATCCTTGATGGTGATGCCTATTTCTGTTCTGTGATCCTTCTAGAGAGGTGCTACTGTTTTGGGTTCACGATGTTCCCTGTTAGAAGCTGCTCAAATGGCTTCTATTTTCCTCCTCAATCCATCAGTTAGGGAACCAACATGAGTATTCTTCCCAATTATGTGTTCTGGGACTAAGGAAATGAGCAGAGGATGAGTTTGGGGACCACCAGACCCACCGTGTGTCAGGCTTTGACTAAAACTCCATAGCTCATCTGACCTCTATATGCTGTCACTTTAACTGGCGGACCACAGTACTTTTGTGGGTCTCCTGGAATCCATGTCAATTCAGAATTCATTTCTGGTAGCCCCTGAAATGTCTGATTATCTCCTGTTCCCCAATAAAGTAATCTTGATAAAGGAACATAGATCCTTTTGGGGAGGGATGGGAAAAAATTAATAGTTGGGGGAAAGATGGGAGACAGATTCATAGTAAGACTTCAGTGTTGTAACATGGTCTTTCCTGAAGAACACCTGGCCTTGGCCTTGACTTCATTCAATGGGTTGTGTATTTATAAACTGGCTCAAGTCTGGAAACTGGCTGATGGGCCTTGAGTCTCAGTTGCTGCATTTCAAGGCAGCCTATCATTAATTTGTTCTAAATGTTTATGCTTATGCATGTCAAGCAAGAACTTAGTAGGCTTCCTATCTGTTTCATCACTGGGAACACCATGATTAATAACCAGGGCCAAAGGTCTACACAATTCAAACTATTACGAATATTATGTTGGCTACAGTGTCCATTACTATAAGTACACTCACCTTGCCTTTGATGATTCAGTGCTACCACTTGGCCCCTTGTTACTCTGGGATCCAATTAGAACACCTGCATTTAATTCATACAAATGAACAGCTGCACCTCCACGGTAAGGTCTAGCACAAGGAGAACAATGACAGAGCTCTTCCATTACGCTGTTGGCCCTCTCACCGATTATGCTTTAGTGAAGGGTGCAGTTCAGGCCCTTCCATTGTATAAGACAAAGGTTAACATAGTAAACCCAATTCAATCATTCCAATTTGCTTGAGCTTTAAAATTCCTCCATCGACATTTAGCCAAGGGATATGAAACATCTCCAGCTTATTTCACCTTAGGTCATCTTTTAAACTACGTGTTGGCCAATCAGTCAAATGAACTCTTTGCACCTTTGTTAACTATATGAGTTATAACATCAAACCTAGACTCTCTACTCAATGGTCCTATATCAATAAACTCAGACTGATCCTCTCTTATGTTCTCTCCGCCATTATCCCACATCCTTAAAATCCATTCCCACACATACTCCCCCAGACTTCTGCTTGAATGAATTAGAAAACTCATTAAGTTCTTTAGTGATTTAGCACATCCCTCATGGACCACACTTGTTACCTCACCTCCAGGGCCTTGCCTAGCCAGGAGGCAAAGATGGGCACTGAAGGACATCAGCATTGTCTTGCTTAGCATCCTTTTCAGGAAATGGTTCTCCTGGTTTCACAACAATGCACAGTTACATCCCTGAGGCAAGGGCAGAGAGTAATACTTCTTGGCACAAGGGTGAGAACCAAAATCCCCATTACTTTAAAGTTTTTTGGGTTTTTTTTTTTGGGGGGGGTTGAGAAACAGAACTAATGAAATGAGATTTTCTGTATTGGCTTACATGATTGGTTCTAAATAGCCCAACAATATCTGTCTCACACTGGAGATGCTACTCAGTTCAAAAGGATAATTACTTCAGCATCCCCAATCTGGTGTCTGAGGCCTGTAGATTCCTACTGAGTCACCAGTCTTGAATCCATGTTAGAAGACCAGAAGGTGAGTTCTGATACCAGTGAAGGGATCCAGCAGCAACAGCAACATGGAAGATGAACTTGCCAGCAAGAGTGAAGGCAAGGGGCAAAAGCAAAGATTCTTTCTTGGGCCTCCTTTTACCTGAGCTGCTACCAGAAAGTGGTAATCACATAGGGTAGGGTCCTCCTCACTTCAAATAGCCTGACCAAGAAAATCAATGGTATGTCCCAGGGAGCTTGCCTGTTAGTGGGTTCAAGATCTAGACAAGTTGATAAATATGTTTAATCATCACAGTGAGCCTATTGAAATCACAGCAGTGTTGTAGGGGTGAAACAGACAAGAAATTCTTCTATAGCCACTTTTTCAACAATAATCTAGAGATGCCAGATCAGAAAGGGATAAAACATGAAGAAGGGAGGGGTGAATTAAAAAGAGGAAATAATGATGTGATTATGAACAAAACATTGCACATACGAGAATTTTGAAAGAATCCAGGAGTTATTAGAATGTTTAAGCAAAACTGAATATACTAGGAAGTGGTAGATACTACCCTAGGATAAGGCAGAGTAGTTAGTATTGATCTAACACTCCCATAAATACCACCAATGACATACATTTTACAAATCCGGTGATTTGGAGGAGCTAACAGTGGGCAAAGGAGGAAAGCAGTCACAAAGTACTAAAGAGTCAACATTAAATGAAGGAAACCATCTGGGTACTGTTTTCTATCCAAGTGTACTCTATGAGCCATGCTGTTTTCTATCCAAGTGCAAAGGTGGAGGTCTACCTTTGTCCTTCACACATATGCACACATACAAACACATGCATAGATAGAATGATAGATAGATAGATAGATAGATAGATAGATAGATAGATAGATAGATGATAGATAGATAGATAGATAGATAGATAGATAGATAGAGATAGTTCTCACAATATTAATAATGTTTAGAAGGAAACAAGAAAGGAACAGATTTCAATAACCTGAAAGGCAATATTGGACATGCTAACATGTATTTAGAATTCCGGAAGGCAACGAGAGAAAGGATAGAATTTAAAGGAAAAAATACCAGTGGGTCTGGTGAGACATGCGTAGACCCCACTTGGGAGGATAAAGCAGGATTGTGAGTCCTAGGTCAGTCTGGGCCACATAGAGAAAGATACTGTCTAAACAGAGAAGAAAGAGAAATATGCTCAGACATTATTAACTCTTGGGGAAAACACTGACCTATAGGTATCGGGAATTTAACAAATCCTAAGAAGTTTAAATATGATCAAGAGGAAATAAAACATTATTTGTAATTCCTTAAAATGAAGAAACTCTATTCATCAAATGGTACCACAAAGGTTCTTAAAGGACAAAACCTGGGAGTGTGAGGAGACTGAGTGAAATCAAGGGGATACTTCAGAATATGAAAACATTCCTACAAACCAATCACAAAGAGGGGGAAAAGTCTTAGCACAAAATAGAAAAGCTGTATGGTGAATAAACTTGCAGAAAGTGCTTGTTCTTATCATAAATTAAAATATAAGCGTGATAGCCATTCTTGGTGGTCAGCCTGACTACTTCTGGAATAAACTAAAACCCAAGTGGCTAAGAATGGATGGGATGGATTTCTTTACTGCATCATTTGAGGTGGGAAGATGCACCTTAAATCTGGGCCGCACCTTCTGGTAGCAGCCTACGCAAAGGACATGGAAGAAGTTCCCTCCCTGCCTGCTTGCCCTCGCTCTAGCTGGCAAGTCCATTCCTTCACTGGCATTAGAGTCTAGCTCATTCAGACTCTAGGTATAGCAGTAATTAGCTAAGACTCCAGTCTCAAGGACAAAGTAACTACTAGATTCTTGGACTTTCCATCAAGAGAAGTTATTGTTAGAATAGTGACCAGTATCTGTAAGTCACTGTGATTAATCCCAAATATATATTCCATCTACCAGTTGTTTCTCTAGAAAACTCTGAGTAATAGAATGAATTAACACTGTGATGAAAATGTAAAACTATAAACTTTCTGCAAGTATATTCTATCCCATTCTTATATGTATGTATGTATGTATGTATGTATGTATATATACATATATACATATATGTATATATATATACTCATATGCATATTGAAGTTTGTGTATCTTCTTATGAAGTGTCTATTAAATCTTGAGAGTTCTTTATCCTGGATCCAAGCTTCTCATCCTCTCTCTCTCCTCTCTCTATCTCTGTCTCTCTGTCTCTGTCTCTCTCTCTCTGTATGTCTCTACACACACACACACACACACACACACACACACACACACACACACTAGGAGTCACCCCTGTTTATTGCTGAGTACTGCTTCACTGCATCAATGCATCTCAGTTTATCCATCAACTCCTTGACAGGCATTTGGAATGGTTCCATCATTTGGCAATTATAAGCAAAGCTTCTAGCACACACTTGATGAAAATCTTTTTTTTTTTTTTTGGTAGAGATAGACTTTCATTGCTCCTGGATAGATGTGTAGGCGTGGCATCATTGGGTCATAGAGTAGGTGTAATTCTGACTATAAAATATAAACCTGTCAACAGTCCTCCATGGTGGTTTCTACATTTCACATTTGACACAGCAGCGGCCTGTGGGAGTTTTGGCTCTTTTACATTCTTGCCAAAGCATGAGGCACTCAGTCTTTAAACATTTGACCGATCCTACTGTGTGCTGTGGTGGCTTATATTTTCAATTTACAGTTAAGTAATGCAAATTTTTGACTAATACTCTTAAGTATCTTTTTGAATATATATTAAAGTTTGTATATCTTTTTCTGAAGTGTCTATTAAACCTTTTTAAGTCTAGTTGTTTATATCCAATGGGATTGAGAGCTCTTTATCCTCATCAGCTATAGTCTATCCACTAATATTTTCTTTCAGTATATGTGCTGATTTTTTATTTTCATAAAAATATCTTTTGATGAGAAGTTCTGAATTTAAAGTTTAATTTATGAATCTTTTGAATGGATTGAACTTTGTGTTCTCTAAATATTTTTTTTACTTACCTCAACTCATGACGATGTTTTTCTTTTCAAATTTTAAATTAAAACTTGGTTATAAATGACTTGCAAATAAAAAGCATCACACAGTGAGATTGACCAGACCCAAGGTCTTCAGATCTCAGTGAACATCTGTACATCTGAAGCTGTAGACCTTCTCATGTTATAATTTTACTATCAAATACATTTTATGCCATCAAAAATTATATATTTTACCTGCCATCAAGACATAAAAATTCCATGACAGAGTTTACACTACAAAAGCAACTAGCGTTATGTCCTCCTGACAACATATGTGTCCTTTACCTGTATCCAGTCCTTCCTCATCATGTAACATTTACCCCTTCTTATTCACTTTTCTACGTGTTATACTGTGGGCGCATGTACATTTATTTGTTTAGATATACTCACATATATCTAAACCTGTTGACAGGTTTATTTTTTATAGTCAGAATTACACCTACCCTATGACCCAATGATGCCACGCCTACACATTTATCCAGGAGCAATGAAAGTCTATCTCTACAAAAAAAAAAAAAAGATTTTTATCAAGTGTGTGCTAGAATCTTTGCTCATAATTGCTAAACAATGGAACTGCTCCAAATGCCTGTCAAGGAGTTGATGGATAACCTGAGATGCACTGATGAACATGCAAGAACATAGATGACTCTCAGAAGCATTGGGCCAAGGAGAAGGAGGCAAGTACCAAAGAGTATATTCTGAGTGAATCTATCTTCTGAACATCTGGAGAAGACAACATACTAGAAGCAAAGAAGCAGTGGTGAAGCAAGAACTAGGGACCATGAGCAGACTTGGGTGATGTAAATAATCTGTGTCTTAACCGTGATAATGACTGTCGAATGGTATACAGCTGTCAAAAATCCCTGAACTCATGTCAAAAGGAGAAACATTTCACTGTGTTTAAATTATACACCGATAATTTAACATTTTAATGTATTTCATTCTAGGGATTCATTTAATTAGCTGTCATTACTTTTATGTCTCCACATGTGCATGGTGGGGGGATGCCCACGCCACTGTCTGTGTGTCTGGGTCAGAGAACATCTTTGTGGAGCCAGTTCTCTCCTTCCATATTTTGATGGGTTCCAGGGATGGAAGCAAGGCCTCCAGGTTAACGTAAGTACCCACTGAGCTGGCTCGCTAACCCTAGGGTTTAGTTTTAAATATTTAACTAGGGGAAAAAATCTATCATGAGGTGCCTTAAATGCTCATTAGACTCACAAAATGTTCAGTACATCAGCACCAAATGTTGACAAGGGAAGGGCCACAGGAATGGCTGCAAGCTGGGTGCTCAGCAAAGAGCTCCGGGTTAGCTGGGTAGACCACTTACTTCTAGGGATCAAGCATGAAAAGAAGGAAAGGATACAGGATGAGGAGAAAAAGCTTAGGTGTAGACAAACTGAATCTTCTAGGTGGGTGCCCTAGAGTTAAGAATGGCCATAGAGTGTGGTCCACAGTGCCCAGGCTTCTGTTACCTCACTCCTCACAGCCATCAGCTGTTGGGAAGCTGAGGTGCTAACTAATCTGCAAGGGAGGTGGGTCCTGAAAGTGCTGAGTTGGCAACACACCTTGAGATCTACCACACAAGCATACACACATGAGTGATGGTGTCACACACTTCCCTGTGTGACACGGTCCCTGTGGGTACAGCATGGGAAAGCAAGAGGTATGATTGACCTATGAGTGAACACTCTGCTCCCAAGAGTGTAGCCTACTGAGGCAACTGACCATGCACACAGGGACACAGGCCCATCTTGAGACCCCCACATTTTATAAACCACTCAAAAGTTTATGAGTAATGAAACACATGAACATACACACAAACACACACACACACACATTCCTATTGTGGATTCACCAATATATTACTGTGAATCAACAAAGTCATTATCAAAATGGGTAAAACACAGCATGTCTTGTATTGATAGAAAGCAACAAGCAAAATCATGAATAAATCTCATGTCTTGGTCCAATTTTTTATTGTTGTAACAGAATCCCCAAGATTGGGTGATTTATAAAGAAAAGAGGTTTGTTTTGGCTTAGAATTTTAGAGGCCAGGAAGTCCGTGCTCTCAGAGGCTCATGATCCCTGTGAGGGCTCCAGGCTGTATCAGCTCTTGGGAGAAGATGGAAGACACAGAAGGCTCCAGGGTTAGAGGGAGGGAGCAGCCTCTCCGATAGCTTACTGATTCTTTTAACAGAGCTATTAACCTGCCCACCAGGACTCCACCCTCTGACCTAGATATACCTCACAAGGCCACACTGCCAACACAGTTCTTTGTACAGTCAAGATTCCACCCCTTGACCTTTTGAGGGACACGCTGTCATCACAGTACTTAGAAACAGTATGTTAAGTAAGGAAGAAGGAGCAATCTACACACAGCGTATAAAGATTTACCACCAGCTGAACTAAGACCTGTACGGGAATACGGGCACATCTTGTTTCATCATGCTTTGCCTCTCTAGACTCCACAGATACTGTTTATCCACGTTGAAGGTTTCTGCCCACTCAGCTTCTGGCAAACCTAAAGGCACCGTTTTTTATTGGCTCAAATGATGGTCAGGAGTTGGGACAAATTAAAGTATCTTTAATTGTGTACTTTGTCGTTTAGATGTGTTATTGCACGCAGAATAGTCTGTACGGTGTTGAGAAGAGAATTTTCAGGTACACTGGGAAATCAAGCTTTTGAGCCAAGTTCTTTTCTTTGAGATGTTTGCTGTTTCGATAGACTGGAGTGGAACCCATAGCAGCTCTGAAGAATGTAAAATGTAAGTGATAGATCTCTGAGGAAAAGCAACAAGATAGTTGCACAACAGGCAGGGTCATCACGGCTATTCTGACACATGCAGTCGTGTTGGAAAGAGTAAGTAACTCAGCTCCTAGCCCTTGATGCATGATGTTCTTATGCTTATTAACCAAGCTCTGCCTGTAGGTTACGGCACTTTCCTTTTTGCACGTTATATTTCACAAGAAGAAGAGGAGGGAATGGTACACACTTAGTGGTTAAAGGAACTAGGCAAGTTTCTAGTGAAAAGGAAAGGCTGGAGGGTCAATTAATGGCTACCCATTGTGTAAAGAAAGAAAGCAGATTAGCCATGTGTTTTCCACAGGGCGTAGCTGGGACCTTTGAGAAAAGGAGTTTTCTAATGATTCAGTTACATACAGTGAACATCCAAGCTTATCCTCTACCCTGGGAAGCTCCATCAGTGGCCGAGGTTGATACCTCACCCCTCTTGCTACTCTGAGGCCTCCATAGAGAAGTAGAAGGGGGCAGGCTGACACCAGTCTCATAAAGGAACTTAGAAGGAGTGAGGATGAATTTACTTTTTTAAGTGTCAGTCAGTTAAGAACAGGAACCCTGACCTGCCCTGACCTGGGACATTCCTCTCACCTTCCTTCCTTGTTGGTTTGGAAGTTTTTGTAATTGTTGTAATTGTTCTCTCTTGCTGATCTGTGTCGTGTTGTGTTGTTTGTTTTTGTTTGTCTGCCTTGTGGTGCTGTGAATCCAACCCAAGGCATCACTTGCTAGGCCACTGCTCCACCCTGAGGGAGACCCCCAATTCCCACCTGCCTACTCACCCCACTTCCCATCTACCCCTTTCACTTTCACAAGGTAGATTTGTTTCCAGGTTCTGGTCTGGATGGGTTTGTTTGTTGTGGCCCTCCAGGCAAGGGCTTTGGGAAACTCAACAGCTTCTGAGTGTAAAACAGCCCAGGGGCTGCTCCAGTGGTTTGCAGCTACCCTGAGGTTCACTAGTTTGCATCCCTGGAGACAAGCATGATCTGTAGGACAAGAAGTCACGGATAATGATGCTATACCAGCACGCACTGGCCATGAGCTCAAACACATTAGCTCTTTTCATTTCTAGTGTTTTGGTAGAGTGCAAGCTGGAGAAAGGACTAACTAATGGAAGGGGGGAAAGGCAGGGGAGATGGGAAAGGGGAGGAGAAGGTGGAAATACACAGCTGAATCAGGCAGAAGACGTTCGCACAGAGGTCACAGGAAACCATACCATCTTCAAGTTGTCCATCCAGAAAGGGTGAAAATAGAATACTTTATCAGTTGTATTACAGAGCTTGTATTTCTAGGGGTGTTAACACCCTTGACTGAAGATGCATGGGTGTGATTGTCAAGTGAATGCTTAAGTGTGTCCTGCTTTAGCAGCATGGAGTCTGTGCCCAAGAGGCAGGAGAACAAGCAGCAGGGCTGTTTAAATGAGGTGTGTGGTGCCATTGTGCTTATGAGTTAGATGCATAAGACAGCCATGATCTGCCTGCATTGCAACCCAGGACTTTCCAGCCAAAGCAGCAAGGATGATAGAATCAGGCCCAAGTTCCTGATGCTCTGTGCAAGTGGCCAGTCGGGCCAGACAGCAAGACAAGGGTTTCTCTCTGGATACGCAGAATAGAGAACAACCAGATATCATGCCAGGGACTTCCAGTCAACAGCCACCATTTCTTCTCCTTCCTGGTCTCTAACTAGTACGTCTTGTGTTGCCTCATCTGAAGCTCTTTCTGTGCCAATCTGACTCAGAAGGCAGATCCACTCACCACTGCCATCAGCAGTGAGAGGATGCTGAAGACAGTGAGCACCTCAACTGGGACCATCCTCAAGGAGGGACGCAGGTGATCTGGTCTCTTAACTGAGAGGAACAGCCCAGTCTAGCCAGCCTCATTTCCTTAGCTGTTCTCTCCCTCCCTTTAACCTTCCCTGGAAAATAATAAATAGCACCCAAATGCCTCTACGGTGAAGGGATGTAAACCTGGAAGCTTCCTGTGTATGTTTCTTTTAGTCAGCACAGTTTTCCTCAGCAGATCCTTGCTCAGAAGGTTTTAGTACCACACATACAGGTGAACACTAGAGAGAAATCAAAGGACTTCTTCCCCAGTGTTTCGCCTCAGGCTGAGCCCTGCTGCCACCTCCTCCCTGGAGAAGGCAACCTCCCAGTGCCTCCCTTTTCTTCCCTATTAACTGTCAACACTTTTCCAAGATTCTTAATGAAACTGAAGAGTCTTCTCCCTCCCTCTGACTCCATAATAAACCACTCAGACCTATGGAAAAGTCTAACTCACTTCATGACTCCCTGATATTTCTCCTGCCTGACGGTTGTAATAGCCTTGTTATTAAAGGAGCGCCCGTCTCTTTCCCAGACTCCACCCTTCCTCATTAGCATACTTGGCTCAGCAGCCAATGCAGTATGGTGGCTATAGGAGTTCTATGGCCTAGGTCACTTATATGACAGTAGGTATGATCCATTAAAAGCTCAGAGAGTAGAGAGTGGGGAGTGGGGAGCTATTTCCCAGAGCACATCACATGTTGTGCCTAGTTTACTGCAGCCAGGGACCTGCTGGGTGTGCAAAGCAGGGTCCTGGCCCACTTCACACATGGGTATTTCCCAACAGGCACTCTTCTGGCTGGGAACTTAATCCTGCTGGAGCCTGGCTGGGAGTGCCCCACGGGCCCCCTCCGGAGGCCCTAGTTCACATTCATGGAGATTGCCACACTCCCAGGCAGGCCCTGAATCACGACTGTGACTCACTTGTCAACCGATTTCTCTACAGAAACCTCTTAGCAGTTAATTTCTGGCTAATTTATTATCCTTCAGCTTAGCCCTACAGCGCCATTAGCTAGGCGCCTGACACGACTGAGTGAAATATTGTCTAATTTATTATCTTATTACTCCTCTGGAACAGGATCAATTAATTACCCATTAAAGTATTTCAGCTGCGGAGATTTATTAGCGGCCCTCTGCATTTTAACAGATGATTAGTTATACATGTTTGTTTGCTTGAAGAGCAGAGACTAGCAAATGAATCGGCCATGGAGAGGGGAAAGGATTCAGAGAGAGGGAGCCGGGTGCAGCAGCAGGCAGCTAATGGGGCTCCTCTGCCTGGCGAAAATGGAGCAGTCAGTGACAAGAATTATCGACTCATTCACTTGCGGTTTTGAGATAACCATATGTACAGGGAAAGGGGAGGGGGGGAGGAGAAAAACCCTCACTCAACTGCTTTTTCCATTCAATAAATTCGCTTCAGAATATATTGGATTGGGGTTTGATGGCTATTTCGTGTTTTCCAGAGTGCTGACACTGGTATGATTCAGTAATTATTGTTTCTTTTAAGTTATTGCTGTAATTTTGCTCTCTAAGATCCCAATCAATTTCTGCCTCTCAAGGGCACGCTTGAAAAGCGATATTTGAAAACAGCCCTCTGATAGATTGTGCTGCGAGACAGTGGCTGAGACAAATAGCCTAATCTGGCACAAATTAGCTTGGCTTCCACAGATAGTTTTATACAGCAATGTAAATTATATTGTCAGGCCCAGTCACTTTCCTGCTTAGAGTGCAGCTAACAAGGAACCATGGAGACGTGATTGGTGCGGCTGCGCCCTCCCAGGGCTGCTGCAGAGCCATTTGTAAGGAGAGAGAGAGAGAGAGAGAGAGAGAGAGAGAGAGAGAGAGAGAGAGAGAGAGAGAGAGAGAGAGAGAGAGA